>NC_135751.1:24142500-24502500 GCF_041903045.1 Epinephelus lanceolatus | reverse complement strand
TCAGGCAGGACACAATGTCAAGCTCAGCTCACATTCCAGCCAATCAACTGATGTAGCAGCTGATTGATGAAAGGGAGTCAGCTGACAGATCACATGATTCCTTTCTATGCAACCGATTGGCAAATCTCATTCAGGGCGCCCTATTTAAGCTGCTCTGGCCTGCCTACTGTTGCTGCTTCCACTGCATGCCGTTTTGCAACCTGCCTCCACCCCAGCTCCTATGTTCTGTTCCCAGGGGGGGTCTTTGCTGCTGCTCTCCCTGCCTTAGGCTTTCCCTGTAGGCGCATGGAAGGGCAGGGAGGTTTGCTCTCTCTGCCTCAGGCTCTCCTCATTTGCACATGGAAGGGCAGACAGGTGTGCTCTCTCCGCCTTATGCTTTCCACGTAAGCGCATGGAAGAGGCTTTCTGTAGAGGCTCGAGGAAAGGCAGAGAGAGCTATACCGCCAAATATAATACTCCAAATGGCAATAAAGTTTTCTTTGACTAAAGTGCTCCTGACTGTACTATGATTGTTCCTAGTTCTTATGGTGCACAACAAAAGGGGGGTTCTTAGAATTATTAAAACGTTCCTCCCATACAAAAATGCCTATTGCAAAAGTAAGGTCCTATACCAACCGTCAGCCAGCTTGCAGTACGTCACTTTAGCGTTCTTATTACCAGTGCAAATGCAAAAAAAGCCCTTGAAGGTGTGTAGTTCTTGGGGCAGCTCCCCAGTGGGCAGTTTCTCTCAGAGATTACAGAAAATACAGATTATAGCTGCTTTACATAAATTTAGCCGTGGCACTAAATTGCCAGAGATCACTGTTGAGCCTTCTTAAGATGTCATGATCTAATTCAACAAAACTTTAGATCAGGCAGCTGCCTCTCTGATGGTCCTGCAGATTTATGATGGCTTTTTCAGGTTACTTCATTTAACATTGGCTTATAGTACATTTAAACGTTACAGCATTAAACATTATTTTTTAGCCAATTTAAAAAGACAATCTGTGCAACATACCTGTGTAGAGCTGATAGGGGCTGTCGTGCATGCCCAGGAGGTAATTGATCATGGAGGACTTTCCTACGCTCCAGGGTCCCAGGAACAGCACCATGGGCTTGGAGGTGATCTCTCCATCTGTTGGGCAAGGAGAGACAACAGTGGTTAAACTCTCAGCAGGATGGCTAAATGATGACAAAGAACCTCTAAAGCTCATCCCAAATTTTATAAGAACAATTATGAGGTAGCCAGTTTTTATTTGTGGCTGATAATAACAGGTACGAGGACCTGAGCTGTTCAGTGTTGCCAGAATCCAGTGTTTGATTTTGTGCCTCATAAAAGGATTGTTTAACCAAAACAACAATCTGTCCAAACTGTATCCTTGGTTTTTGGGATGAACTCTACTTCATGTCTGAGAGACACCAAGAAGCAGGTCGCGATAGCGCTGCCACTCTGAAGAGCACAGAGAAATATTTTGTAAGACTGAGAAAGGAAATAAGAAAGAAAGGTAGGTAAAGAAAGATGTGTCAAAGCTGTAATGCTTGTTTAATAGCATAAAAACATCAAGAAAATGCTGCAGCCATATCTCAGTGACACACGTCAAAGCAGCGCCATCACTCTGACTTAAGACTCAACAGGGTAAGGCTTTCAGAGCAAGCTATGTGTCTCATAACAGTCTGCCATGTGTGCTATGAGTGGCCATGGTGTCGGGGTGGGTGGGTGCAGGACGGTTCTGGTTCAAAGCCGAATTAATTCAAAAGAAGATAAGAGTGAAACATACCAAAAAAGAAAAGGAAAAAGCAGAATTTTTTTTCAAAAGATTTCAAAGAAAGAAAAAGGTAACTAAATAACCACCCCTGACGCCATACTCATTTTTTAAAATGTAAAAAAAAAAAAAATGTAATTAAAGGTCAGTCATTTCGCTCCTAGCCGAACACTGGCCACCCTCTCCCACAAGTGTCCCCTCTTAAAACCTGTGTGTCCTTTGCTAAAGCCAGAACTGCACATGCAACCCCCTCCATATTTTACATTTTATACCATAACTACACAACTAAATATGTGGTCTCTACTAAATACTGCAGGTAATATGCTGCCTAAACAATAACAGTCTTTTTAACAATCTTTTTAAAGTAATACTTCATCCTCCAATTGACCATTTGTATATCAATTACTCATTCCATGTAATGTTGAATTTCTGAAGAAGACTGTTTTTTTCGCATGTGAATGAAGAATCCAAAAACTGAGAAAATTTTTTGATTAGGGCTGTAAAATGTGTATTTGCCCAAGCAGTTTTTGTTTCATTTGCTCTTATTGCTTTTCAATCATTTTATTATTTTGCTATGCTGTTGTAACTGACATGTTAATGTCTCAAAAGTTGTTTAAATAAAGATTTAAATGGGAAAAAAAAGTCACACAATAACACAAACTAACTAACAAGGCAGCGGTAGACCAGCAGCTCCTGTGTTAAGCAAGGTAAAATTACTGTTGTCAATAGAGTCTGGCTTTGAAGATAGCAGCGATAAATTTGGCTTTTAGTTCAGTTCCCTGTTAAAAGGGCTCATCATATGACTGGATAAATGAGAGTTGGACTATACTGCACAAGCTTTGTATAAGTTTGTAAATGGATGCTTTCCTGTTGTTAAACGTGGACCCCTATGACTTCAATTCATAAAGACTTTTCTCCGCTTTTGGATTCTGCGTTCACCATGGAGGCATGCGAGAAAAACAGAGTGTTTTTCACCAATTCAGCATAACACAGGGTGAGTAACTGATTTACAAATGGTTATTTGGGCACTGAAGTATTCCTTTAAGATAATGTTTTTATTTACATTTCTTCCCGTTTAATTCTTTAATATGGTATTTTGGTTGAAATTTTGTATGAGTAAATCCACTTTGATTTACATTGTGTACAAAACTGCTCTGTATGGGTTGAACCTTTCGCCTATGGGCCAATTTGACCCCACTCCAATCTGTAACATTACATCAGGTGTTGCCCAAAGTGAAACATGCTTGAAACTTTTGACCCACAGAGAGCAGTGCAGCAGTTATATTAGTCTAAGTGACTCACAAATGTATGAGGACAAATGGAGAGGGGGAAAAGGAAGGGGCTGAGCACTTCAGGCGGTGCCATGCACAGGTAAGCCCCGCCCACACCCACCTGTGGCTGAGTCCCCCAGGGTTCGTCCGGGGTAGGCTGTTAGGTGAAGGGATGGGGAGAAGGGACAGGAGAGGGTGGAGTACAGAGAAGTGTGGGGAACAGGAGGTGGAGGAGAGTGAGGAGTGAGGGTGTGAGGTCTCTAGAAGCAACAGGGAGGGGCAGAGTAACTGTGCATGAATGGGTGGGAATCTAGTCCCATGTTTGACCTCAGGTGTCAAAGATGTTCTTCTACAAGTGGTGTGCCTTGGTGAATCTTTTTGCCTGTATATTTTCTCCTCCCCTCTACAAAAATACACGTTCAAGTGGAGGCATAATACAGGTGGTATTTCACAAGTTTGCATGCATGCCTAGCCTAAAAGGCCACAAGAGGGCGGGCTTTATTTCACTGTGGGACAGTAGAGCGTGTTCTTGGCAGTTCAGTATGCAGCTTTGAGTGTTGAGCTAACTGTGAAGAAACACTGCAAAGTCATTTTAAAGTCAAACAAGGACATTACAACAAAGTATTGGGGGGGAATAAATAGAAGAAAAGGGGAAGAAATATACTATAAATGGAGAGATTTAGACCAAATATTGCTACATCTTTTTTCTGGACCAATATTGTTGGACTTAAAACTATAATATGAATACATATATCACTACTATTCATGTGCCTTAAAGCCTACAAATGACCTTTAAAAGGTATTTATATAACTCTTAACAGTACACAGTTCATGCCCTCATAAAACAGTGGGTCTGAAAGTCCAAAGAAAGATAATAACATATGATAAAATACTCAAGAATTTGGAAAAAAAGATCTCTCTGTATGTGTTGGTTGACGGTGTGAGGATGATGTGTGTATATGAACAAGTCAACGAATCAGTCACCAAGCAACCCAGACAGAAAAACCCACACATCAGAACAAAGTGCAGACGTAGGCGAAGCGTCGGTGATTGATACCTGAGATCTCATGCTGCCTCAGCTCGTTATATTTGTAGGCCTGCTCCATCGGCTTGATGGATGTGTGGTAGATCTTCCGTAACTTCTGTAGAGCAGCTGGAGGACAAGGAGCGAGAGAGGAAATGGTGATAAAGGTGAGGCCGGGAAAGGTAGAACCATCCAGGTCTTTACAGCGAAAGTAGCACTTTAAGATGAGTCAGAAAAATATTTTTGTTATTGTTCCTTGAGTATTTTGTCAAGCATCTAATGACCCCTTACATTTATTTTGCTTCAGAACCACTAGTACAGTACTTTCTGTTTGGTACACACTCTAACAACCAACCACCATCCTTCATGTGTTGCATAAATAATCAAAGATTAGAAAGACATTAGTGAGTTAAAAGGAAATCTGGAAAAGGGATTCAGAGGATATTACAGTGTTTAACTGCTTGACATGCTTCATTGAGCTAACTTCAATTTGTCAGATAAAGTACAAGCACGCACAAAGCTTTACAAAACACACATCTACTGAATCATCTTTAATCCTCACCTGCATAGTCTCCTGCTTTTTCTTCAGTTGCAAGCCGCAGCGTCTCGTCGATGTGAGATCTGTCCCTGAGGACAGAGATGAAATCTTCTCCTTCTTCTTCTGTAAAAGCAACATTAACAAAATTCAGCTTGATTCAAGTCCTCATGTCTTTAATGACGTAGTAACATGAATAACGGACCCAGGTGGCCAGGTGAGAGTTTCATTATGAGGCTCACACTTGGGCTGCTGACAGCCAGTCATATATGTTCGATAAAGCTATGCTACAGAGGCCAACGGTGCTGCTATTTGTGGATGCACGTCAATAAATACATCCTGCATCTCTCAATATCTCTCACCACTGCTGGGAGTTTAAAAGTGACACACAGATAATTGATAATAAGCACTGGGTGACAGTTTTGCATCGGATGCCAATGGCAACTTCAGACATTGCAGATATTTGAGCCATCTCATTATCAAATGTTTCCAGCCCGAGCCTTGATTTAATCTGCAGCCACATGCACACCAAATGCCTCTTCTTCAACGTCTTCACCTCCATCTACCTCTCTGTCTAACCATCTCACCGGGGGCAAATGCACATGTTGTTAATATTGAAGGGAGCATGTCCCCTGTTTGGTTTTGTTTGTAGTTTTTTTATTGGGAAGAGCGTATGGAAGAGTCCAACGAGAGGATGCGCACCAAGTACCAGGAGCTTGTTGAATAGTGCAGGGGGCAAGGCTGGCAAACTAGCTGTGAGCCTCTGGAGGTGGGCTACAGTAGATTTGTGGGGCGATCACTCTGCAAGGCATTCATGCTGCTGGGTATTACTGGGGAGACAAAGAGGAAGGCTATCAAAGCTGAAACTGAAGCTGCAGAAAAAGCCACAAGATGGCTTTGGATTAAGAGGGCAGATCTGTGGCCAAATGCTGCTGGGACACAGGCTGGAGTCTGATCAACTCCGGTCGGGTTGCCTGGGCAAGGGTGTCTGATTTGTTGAAAGACCCGAAACACCCAATGACCCCAGGTCAAATCACTGATGATGTGTCCCAGCGCATCCATAGTATCTTTCATCATCAAAGTCATTGGTGCCATAACTAAATTAAAACTGGCTGAATAAATCAGTTGAAAGACTGAACTTTGTACTAAAAAAAGAAACATTGGAGGCTCTCTGAGACCCCTTTCACCCCTTAGGAGGTACAAAATGGTTTAGTCCACTCTAGCTCTTGGGTTGGTCTCTAAACCATGCCCACAAGAGAGGCGCTCAGTCTTGCAGCAAAGTTTTCCAAGTGGCCATTCACGGTATTGCAGCAAAAAAAATCCTCAATTGCTAGAAAAGATGCACCTGTAAAACAGTTGACAGGACACATGGAATTGCAAACAAGGTAAAAGTTTCTATTCTTAATTTTTGAGCCATGGTGGATTTATATCTGTAAAACTTTCCTCAAGTAATTTACAAATCCATGACGTCATCACAATGTTAAGTCTATGAGCAAGCGGGAACTCATGGATGGGCCCAGTTGGAGAAACACCACTGCACGTATTAAGTAGGCTGCATATTGCATAAGTAAACCCAGAAGCTAGAAAACTTTTTTGCTGAATGCGCCATAAGAGCAACTCCACTGGAATAAATAGGTGCCATCTTGGCATCCAGTATCTGGTTATTATATTATGTGCTCTAAATGCAGCTAGGGTCAAGTAAGTGACACTGTTATGTCATTTCAAAGACAAGAACATGAAATGAAAAATCAGGGTACAAAAAAAAGAGCGAGGAAAGGGAAAGACAGCAAACTGACTCTGTAAAAAAAAATAAAAATCAAAAGCTTCCTGAGAGAGACATGGATCAAGAGAGGAAGGGCCCCTGTGCTTATACATAAACAGGGAACTGAATCATCCACTGGGAACAACAAGATCTAACTTCACTGTGTGTGTGCGCACTTCAAATCCATCAGTTTTAATGTCACATTGTGCAGAAAAAAAGTTTGAGATAATCTCATAGAGTTCACCAACAAGTACTTTCATGACTATTTGGAGCGTCAGAGAGGAGTATTGTCCTTCATCGTTATAATTTGTGTTGGGCTGCCTGTGCACCAAAAAATGGGTGACTTTCCTTTAATGTGTATACAATAGTGCTTTTCTCCAAAGTGGCTTACATTTTTGCACCAACAACTTACATGTGTGTGGTATTTTAATGACTCCCCCCTCCCCGTAGTGTGCGTGTGTGTGTGTGTGTATGTGTGAGAGAGTGAATCCGAGAGAACATGTCCGCTCACCAGTGTGTCATGTCCACTTTTGAACATATCGCATCGCTCAGATCTCTGCTGTTAGTACAATCATCTCTTAATTTAGAAAGCAAACGCTGGAAATAAACAAAGACCTTTGTTTGGCATCACCACAGGCTTTATAGCAACAGCAAAGATACGAGAGACAGAGAGAGAGAGAGAGAGAGAGAGAGAGATAGAGAGAGAGAGAGAGGGACTTCCCCAATTTCATTACGCACTGGGAGGAGGACTCAGAGCTGGACTGAGTGTTCCCATCGGTAATATACATGATGAGACAATGATGTGCAATCCTGTGTCTTTTCTCTTCTATATTTAACCACCTATCACAGACTTATCGCACTGTGAGGCCTGTCCTTGTGTGTCCAGGCCTCACAGCGAGCCACCCAGTAACGCCACACAGTCCTGCTTCGGACAAACCTGCTACGGCTATGAGCTATAAATAGGAGGAGCGGGGAAGTTTTCTGGTTCACACCTTCATGCCCCTGGTGGGTTATGTTTTTTTTTATCCAAGCTACCAGACACTCCCTTAATAGAGTTGTTATGGGATTTTAAAGGTATTTACAGCATGTTATTAGAATATTAAAGGTCTCTTGTATGGGATTTAGTGACATCTAGTGGTGAGGTTGCAGATAGCAACCAACTGAAATATGTGCCAAGTGTGTAGGAGAACTACGGTGGCCGACGGAAAAACGAGAAAACGTAAATGGCCCGATTTAGAGCCAGTGTTTCATTTGTCCGTTCTGGGCTACTGTAGAGGCAACATGAGGAAATCAATAGAAGAGGAGTCATGTATATATTAACAGCTCATTCGAAGGTCATGAAAAAGCAACAATCCTTAGTTTCAGGTGATTATACACTGATGAAAACACAGTTATGAGTATTATATTCCATTTCTGCCAATGGCCCCTTAAACCCTTCACACTGAACCTTTGAAGCTGATAGTATGATGAGTCATTCAACTGTAAATCAGGCTGTGCAAAACACATGGTATGATCTGAATATTGATGTTGTTACATAAGCATGTCGTCTGCATACTTCCTGTCAGCACAGCCCAGTTAAATTCAGTTTACTGGCACAGGAAACACATTAACACGTATAACATCCATCCTATACTTGATCTCAAAACAGGATAAAAGTTTGATATAACCTCCTCAGCTGTGTGTCTCTTGACCTTTCTAACAAAAAACTCTTATAAAAACTAATAATACAGCATGTTCAGATTAAGTGTCCTGCATGGAGGATCAGGAAGCATGAAAAGTTGGCGCTGTGGCCCAGGGCGCGACCCTCTGATCTCAGCTGGTGACTGCAAATGCCCATCATGCCTGCAATATTCATCACCAGTCAAAAACCGACTGGTGTGAAGTAGAAGCACTTGGTGGGGGCAGGTAATATTTTTTTTGCAGAGCTCTTAGACCAGAGGGACAAAACTTTGAACATCTTATGTGCACTGCTGGGAGATACAGTCTTCCTTCATTGACGTTTTGAATCAGCATATGGATCAGGAACTTGACCAATAGATGTGACAGTCTAAAGTCAAATAAACACTCAGCTATACTCTCAATTACCGCACTCTCAGCAAGTTAATCAAGGGTGCGTTCATAAATCCAGTCTGACACTCTACACTCTACAGAGCACTGTTGTTCGAAGACACAGGGCATTTTATTTCTACATGAATTAATGAACAGTTTAGTTAATCACACAGTCACTCTGCTCAGCGCTCTGCTACTCCAGCTATTAATGTCTGTGTGTATGTATCTTCATTTTGAAAGGGCTATACAATACAATAGGATAACCTCATGGCAGACATTTAGCAAATTTCCCTGTCTTCAGCCATTGTGCATAATTGCTCCTTAGTCTAGTTTTATGGGGGGGGGGGGTTGCTGTAACGGAAACACGTGAGCCCCCCACCCCGCAGCTAAAAGTCTGGAATCATTCCACTATAGGGGAAATAAACGTTCTGGCTTGTTTGTGTTTCTCTAAACCAATCACAATTTTCCCATACAGCCATAAGCCCACGATGCAGCAATGCTTGGGATAGTGTTGGGAGGAACACACACAGTAACAGGGCCAACCGTTAGCATCACACGGCTAATGTAACCTAGCGGTTATTAAAGGGTTTAATGACGGAGTTGAGCCGTTGTAGTACTGGGGAGTTTGTTGGGATCATTTGACAGCTCAGTGTTGGGTGTTAGCCCTGCTGCTGTGTTAGCTTGTGCTAACCGGGCAAACTTGTGTGAGGAGAGCGGCTCCAGAGGCAGTAGCAACAGAACCTTTGCTGATATGGTTGGGAGACAAATCAGTTCAGAAAAGGATCAGATTTAGGTATCATTTGACTGGTGATGTTTTAAAAGATGTGGCAAATCAATTCCAAATGTCCGTATCAGAAAACAGAGCAACACTGAGGGCATGAGAGTGCTGCCAGAGAGAGCAAAGCAGGCATGCCCTATTGCACAATCCAAATTTTTGTCAAAACTTGCCATTTTCAGCATGTACGTATATGTAGCTCAGAGATTGTAGTTTCCCGTAGCGAAGGGGATTTTTTAAATGGTGACACGCAGATAGCGGAAGAAAGGGAGAATGCCAGTCTAAATAGCCCGCCAATGGAAGGCTTATAGCCACTGTCTACATCCGCTGAGCCAGACTATTTTAGGCCCAATAGCATCACATGACAGGCCCGCAAACTATAATTCCACTATGTCAAATTGTCTTGGGGGTTGGGGCAATAGCCAATACTCATGTAGCCAGCGGATGTTCGGACAACAGTTATCTTAGCCAAGACTTCCTCTTTCACGTGCCAGTCATTGTTTACGGTCCGATTAGCAATTTGAGATGTTAGAATGGAGCTGGAGTTGCGAGACAATGTCTACAGCTTGACTGTCATCTTCATATATATGCAGATACATTTTAAAAAAAAGCTAAATAGTTAGTATAGTCATGCAACCAAAGCCCGGTCAAACGTGATTGTTCAGTACTACTTGGGCTACAAACGGAAACCAAAACCCTTCCAATACCAACATCTTGTCCCATCGCCTACAGATTCAACATTCATATCTGTTTATAGAGATTACCCCGCACCCTCACCTGGAGTACAGCCACCGGCCATGTGGCCTTCACTTCTAGTGTTTCTGGCCAGGAGTCAGAATGGCACGCTGCTTCGGCCAAAACTGATGGTGCATCAGATGACGAGTAAAATCATCTGAAGGCCTGTTTGTTTACAAGCCCGAAGCAAACTCTTTCTTATTACTGACCCAAGGGTATTTAAAGTGGTAATATGTTCACAGTCAATAAAATGAACTAGGGATATTTAAGATGTCGGAGATAGAAAGTGTCTCTCGATCAGATGATTTGAAAGTATATCACACTCCAGGCAGCCAAAAGGAGCATGTCAGTACAGTATGTGCACAGGTAAACAATAATGTAAAGACAAGAGAAGATCCCCCAACAGTTGCTGTTTTGCAGCGTACGTGGCAGCAGTGACACACACTGGAACAACACTGATTCTCCCAGAGTCAAGCTGCTAAAAATAAGCCTGCGTAATGTTGCTCCCAGCACAGTGCAAGAACAAGAGAAACCAAAAGGTTAGCAGGCAGAATAAAATGAGGGGTATGAGTAATACTGCAATCCCTAAAAAGATTCAGTGACTGTCTATATCTGTCACGAAGTGTTTAAATGTGCATGAGGCAGTTTAGTCTACATTCTTATGTAGTATTTTTTAAGTACAGTAGGGAGTGGTGCATGTGAGCTCATGACAAGAGTGCCACTCCCCTAATGCACTGTTGGATGAAGCAGAGTTACAACTTAAAATGTAATCTTAAGTTAAAGACATTTAAAATCAGCCATTCTTGCCAAATGCTCGTTGCATGCCTATTTTGTCTGCATGACCTTTAGAAACCACAGTAAGTGACATCATTTTGCAGCACCATCTGTGATCCATGGCAGCCATTTTGCAACCACTAACACTGTCATGGCACATTTTGGCTGCATGTCAAATTGAGTCAAAGAGAAACATTGCAAAAGCAGGAATTTAAGTCCTCTGAACACTGAGTAACGGTTTGACACAAGATGGGATGAGTTACACAGCGAGGAAGTCAGTTTTCAGAGGACACTGCGGATGATTCATCTTGGAGGCTCAAGAGGCTTTTGAGGAACGCGTCCCATCTCTTCACTGCACTAGGCGTGTCCCTGAAGTGCACAAAGCTTACTCAAGCTTCAGTAACTTGACTCATCATTCAGAAGAGTCATGTCTTTTAACACTAGCCTCTTGAGTGGGTTTTAACTGCTGTGAGTGTGTTAACACCCCCCCCCAATCCAGTCAATCCCTGATGGAAGCCCTGGGACAGAGGTCTGCAAAGATCAGAGAGGTAGCGTTGCCTGCGGAGGGTGGGCCTTGCATCAGCGGTCAAAATTAACCCTGCAGGCGCCAGGGGAGTTGAACCCTGGACATCTGTGCCCAGGACCATGTGTCCTCAGTGAGCCCGTTGCCACACAACCCTCCCTCAGTTTGGAGAAACACTCTGGCGGCATCAGCACATCCAGTAGGAATGTTGGTGATTTAAGCCTACCACAGCCTCAGCGGCTGGGGTAAGTCATGCCTCAACTATAGCTCCTTGTGTGGAGGCTATTCAAGCATCAGGGAATTTCAATCAACTACTGTAACTGTGAAACTTCTGTGCAAATATGTAAGTTCAAAGACCACCTTCACTATAAAGATCAACAAACAAACACGTTTTACTCTGCTGAGAGGAGAGGGCTTCGTACTTGTTCATGTGCATGTAACACCATGGTTTGTGACATCACAGACTGTGGAGCCAATCACTATCTAACATTCTAATAGACAGAAATAGAGTCAAAAGAATGCCGGTCAAGAGCTGTCAACTAATCAGACAAGAAATCACATACTGAACAAAAAAAGCACTTACTACATTAAAGCTGCATTTTTAACAATAACTTTGTCATATTTGCTAAAACTGAAACTGTACTCACACAGTAGTACATGAGACACATAGTCATTGACAAAAATCATGTTCATCTGCCTCCTCATAGTGCTTCTTATGACATATCTAATAATCTACTGTACATAAATGAAAACAACCATCAAAGCCGAGGCGTCTCTAACGCTGTAATCCATGTCAATCACTGCTCGTGAACTGCGGTCAAACTATCAAACTATTAAATTAGGCAGCGCTGACCAAATATGAATCAAGATTCTGTTACTGCATTGCCTCTTTCTCACCTTAAATGTTTTCAGAAACATATTTTAGCATACTGTTTAGCTGTAAATGAGAAAGAGAAAGTTTGCTCTGGCTGGTGCATGGGCGGATTATGAGACATGAGCCCCTGGGCAGAGACATGCAAAAGGCCGCACAACCTTTCCTACATTTGAACAAGACACTTAGATTTTATGGTGGTTTTGCCTCTTTATTAAAGTATCTTTGTAGGCTCTATTTAAAGTAATATTGTGTCTTGTTGGGGTTGTTCTGTGTCTCTTTGCAGTCATTCTGAGCCCTTTTCTGGCCTGAATGTGTTCATTTGAGTGATATTTTGCAGGTGAAGACCAGTGGGGCCCCTGGGCCTGTGGCCAGTAGGCCCGTTCAGTAATCCATAAAGGGGGCAACTGTTTTCAACATGGTGGCTGGTCAGAAATCGTCTAATTTGACAGCTAAACAGTACACTAAAGTATGTTTCTGAAAACATTTGAGATGAGAAATAGGCAATGCAGAAACAGAATCTAGATTCATATTTTCTGCCTTGTTTTTAAGTTGGAACACAGCTCACAAAGTGACTGACATGACTGCATTAGAGACTCCTCAACTCTGATTGGTTTATTTCATTCGGCTGCAGAGGATTCTAGCAAATGGAAGCTGTAGGAAGAGGCAGCGACTATTTGTTTCCTGTACGGCCGTGTGGATTTTTCACAATTTGAGCACATACAACAGAAACTTAATTTTGTCAAATTTACCAACTGTGCATTAATGTAGTCAAAACATACAACCAGGGCTCACCCTAAAGTGCATTATGTTCCTGTGTGGATATGAATGTGTGCTAGTATGTATCCGCAGCCATGTGCATTAACACTTTATATATATTAGGTATCTGTGTATGTGTAAAACCCCAGGATCATGTTCTGCTTGCAGCACAGTGGAGGTAAATTGAATTATGAACCTGATGAGGGTGACAGGCCTGGAACCCCCACTCAGAGGATTTATCCTGAGCATGGGAGGATTCAGGCGACCTTAAGTAAAGGCCAGGGGGTTCCACTGGAAAGATCCATGGAGAGTCATTCAATTTAAACAGAGTGGACCATTTTTACCTGAGCACTGATTGACAAACACAAACCAAATTTCTTGCACATGAAGAAGAACAATTCTCAAACATTTAACTAAAAATGAACCCTAATGAATGCTAGGGTTAAATGCACGTTTCTGCATGTTTCTTCCTCTTGGAAGGGTTAGAGATGTGAGAGTGGTCAGCAGACTTGTGCAGGGTGTGGTGAGAAGAGGCCACAGATGGCAACAGGTGGCACAGCTTGTGGAGCTAGTACTCCCCCATGGTCAAAAATAGACCCACAATGGGTCAGAAGATGGACAGAGGAGGGGGCTGAATGGCTGGCTCCTATTTTAGTCAGTGTGGAGACTCATAGACATTCACATCCCTTACAGCTGATTGTGTAATATACAGGCTAACCAAAACGAGAGCTACTGTAACGGGACAGCTCACGTAGGTTTCAAATATAGTACTGATACTTTACAAATAAGATGCACTATGGTTTTCCTTGTATCTCAGGCATTTTAAGCAAGAAATACAGTTCAATTATGAGTATAACTCATGTCATAGTGACATACATTATGTACTGTAAATGCATGTATTTCAGATAAAAAACATAACTGGATTTATGATCGTCACTGACCATCTTATGTGTCCAGATTATAAGTCCTCTAAGGGGTCACTGACAGCCATACTTGCAGTTGAGTGACAGGCTCAAAGGAAGGCGCAGCAGCAAAGGCACTTTACCCTGAGGTGTTGATCTGACGCCTCTATCCCTGCTCTCCTGTTTGAAAGCCAGGAGAGGACGTCAGGTGCCCTTGGGACTGGGGGGCTTGTCTCAAGGAGGGGTGTGTTGTAAGGCAGTTGACTGGTGTGTCCCTTCTACTACTACCACCAGCGTAGGGGTGTCCCAGACATGCCACATGCCATCAGAGGGGATCACGTGGAGACGGTGCGCATTTAAATGTCCACGTCTCTCCTCTGCAAAGTGAGGAAGCCAAAGATGCTTCTACTGTATCGAGGATGGATAGTGTTACCACTCAAGTATAAACAGGCTGGTGTGAAGAACTAATCAAGGTCCCAAAGAGACTGTGATTTATTTGGATATTAAAGAAAAACTCATCTCTTGGATTCTGAGGGTTGCATCTAAGCAATATGCTGTGATTGTTTTTTTACTAATGACATTTTTGTATTGCATTATCAGCTTTCTTGAACCCATCTCACACTTAGACAACACGTATGGAATCGGACGCTGAACACAGATTTAATCCTTGTGTTGTCAGTCAGCGCCATTCACACAAGACCTGGTTAGTGTAGGGTTTCTGGCAACCTTATAATAACCCAAACTTTACATTAGCAACCTATGTTTACTCCGACATGACAAGTGACATGACATTTGACTCATTTGCTCCACCAAAAAAAACCCACAGGTTTCCTCTGCTCCTTGAAAGATGGAAGCTAACACTGCAGGTAAATGATGGTAAAGGAATATTATGGCAGAGTCAGAAGAGCATTTTGAGAAGCGCTCCAGGCGGCACTTGACCTGAAGGTGCTCCACCAGAGCCTAATTATGCCTGACCATACACAGAGACATGTAAGACATTATTGTACCAGAATGATTCCTTCAACCATGTCTGCAGTTCCCAAAGTCAAGGTGTCCTTGCTTTACAGCAATGCAGATGACTGTAATTAATAATTCTAGTGGATGTGTAATCAACTGGCTTCACTCTTTAAATTTGTTTAAACACGGATGCGTGTCAGAAATGAGTGTGAGATTTCACAACATCAAGATCACCATGTCAGCAGCTGCTTCCAGCTGTATTTCTTACAAAATCTACTAAACATTATCATATTAGGACATAACATTAATGTCTTTGACAATCTGCACATCCCAGGGCTGTTAGACAACCCATGATGAGATGATAGCAAATCGAATTTAACATTCCTTTGGAAGGAGATTAGCCTTCTACCCTCTCTGCTCATCTCTGCAACTCCAATGGAGTTCCTGACAGCGATCGAACCAATCAATAACACTGATGATTACACGCTGAGCAGCAAGGAGTTCATGATTCCCTTAACTGACCATACCCTGCAGGCATAGGAATCCAAACTCCTGTGTGCTCCGCAGCAAAAAAAAAAAAAAAATCAATACATGTGCACATTAGAGACCGAGGCCACCAAAGACACCTGCATGGGCCTGCAGAAGCAGTCTATGAAGGCATGACTTGCAGTCAAAGCCTGGCCCCTCCTGCCTGGAGAATGCATGTCCCTATAAGGCCAACTGCTGGGAATAAATTGCGATTGTGACAGTGCAGAGTGACAGCAGCTGTGCTTGTATCTAAAGGGAAGCATGGGGCTGGGAGGGGTGAGGAGTCAGGAGGGAAGGGGAGTCAAGCAGAGGGAGGGAGGGAGGAACTGTAGTGAATAGTGTTGGGTTTCAGGAGGCCTTCCAATCTTAGACACCTGACAGTAGCCTGGAATATGGAGGCCTGGGCCCGGGCTGTGGAGCTGAACGCCACCCCAAGGACGGACAAGGGTGACAGACAAGGGTAACGCCAACCGCTCCAGTCCAGACCCAGAGACCAGTCTGCATTTTTAGAAGCGGTAATCTGGGAGAAGTTGCTGTCACTATCACATTGAACCTCATGGGTGCCATGGAATCATATTGAGAGATCATTATGATCTCTGTAGTTTAAGATGCAATGGATTATCATCACATCTGTAGGGATTTTAATTCTGAGTAACTCTTCCAAACCAGAAGGTGGAAAATAAAGTTCAGGAATGAAGCAATGTGAGATTACATCTATGAATGCAGCGGTATAAGAGACCATTCAAGCCCTTGTGTGGCTGTTCTCTTCTTAGTTAGACTAAGACTTTCCATCAGCTGGTGCCATGCATTAGGACAGCTGACATGCTGTCAGTCCACAGGAGAGGCTGAGTTTGAATGATCCTCAAAAGCTCTCCTTTGTAAAGCCACCTAAATGTATGATACGACATCTGTTCACACATCAGATGTGTTAGGCATTGAAGCTGTGTGTTTGTTTTGCATTTTAATAACTGAGAATAAAAGAAAGTCTGTCATTTTGCACCGGGTGCCAACAGCTTAATTATAAACTGCGACAGATTTTAAATAGTCCAGCTTGGTGGCAAAGAAAGACCAGGCTAATATTTCTGTCTCTGTCACTCTCTATCCTCGGCTGGTGTCCCCATGACTGTCACTGTCCCCACACACTCTGCCTCTGTAAGCCAGTGCCATTCCTGACCAATTTGCCCCAACAATGGACACAATAACCTCAACAACTACTTTTGGACGCCTACTTTTAACAGTCTGAATCACAGCCTCTGACTTTCTGCAGGGTCACGCTTTGATCAAGCTAACAAAGCAACCAAGCGTTCATTAAACTTTTATTAAACCAGCGTCTAAACTTACACCACATTGCTATTTCATTCACTGGAAGCAATTGTACAAACACACATAGCTCGTGCCCACAATGCACCACCCAACATAATATATCCACCAGATGTTTGACCAAAACGCTCACTGAAATTCTTACCTGCTGTGGCCTGCAAAAGCAGCAGGGAGAGGAAACAGCAGATCAAGACTGTACCCTTCATGATGGCTGCCAGGAGAACTCTGATAGTCACACAGACTATATATACCGAGGCAGGAAGGTTAAAGGGCATGCACAGAAAGGAGGCGGGGCATAGAGAGGGCCAGCTGGTGGAGGGGGCTGAGATCTGTGTGTTGGAGGTGTTGCGGGAGTCATAGCATGCCACAAGGACTCTACGTGTACAAGCAGCTGACTCTCCTTTCTAGAGAGGTCGCAGCCTGGGCCTCCGCATAAATGCACTGAGATCTGGCTCTGTGTTTCAGTGCTGAATCACAAAACTTCTCACTGATGATGAGTTTACAGAATTTGTGTTTCAGAGACTGAGAATAGGTGTATGTTTCAACACTTCTAAGAATAAGCTGGTTTCAAATCAGCAGTCTGGGGGATGAGTCTTAAAGGAAAAGTTTAACATTTTGGGGGACATGTTTAAAATTCTTGCCACGAGTTAAATGAGAAGCCTGATACCATTTAGTGAGTACCAATAGTACCAATATTTTTTTAACTTTGGAGAAAGGGCCAGGCTTCCCATATCCCCTGCTTCCAACCTTTAAAAGGTGTACTACGCTGTCACGGGTGTGGTTAGAACCCAGATGCAGCGCCACAGACAAACAAGTCAGTTTCTACTAGTCTTTAATGACGTCACGTGTCAAACACAGAGTGAGCAAGCAGATGAAAAAACAGTTACAGCATTTTTTTGGCTCAGAACCTTCAAAGACGCAGGTTCAGTCCAGACTGCTTGGTATGGCACACCGAAGCAGAGAACATGTAAGTTAGTTCAAATGTGTGCAACTGCACCTTGAGGGAGTAGGCAGAAGGCGATGCCTGATGAACAGGCAGTCTGAAACCAGGAGTTCACACGGGAGAAGCCAACACACCTGTGTGGAGCCGACTGTAGCCAGCGAGGGTCTTGATAACAGCAATGATGAGTGGATCCTGCAGCATGCACACAACGGCAGAATGTGCAGCCATGTGGCGAGGTAATCCACAGCACAGGAAATCACTGGCAGCAGAGCCGGTAAACTCACCGTGGAGAGCTGGGTGACGGTCCCTCTACACAGCCACATGGAACAGGCAAACAGAAACCAGAAATGTAGAAGCAGGACTCTAGGTCGGGGACAGAAGGCTGAGTGGTTTACCAGGGAGCAGACAAAGCGGGAGAGTCGGAGACAGGTGAGGTCGGCAACAAGGAAGCAGTCAATCAGAACAATCTGGCAAGGAGAGTAAGTGAAGCAGGAGTCTTCATACTGGCAGGAGTTGATGATCCACAGGTGAGAGCTGTTGGCTAGATGAGGTGGGTGTGGTGGACTGACAGGAGTGGGAGATTTGTGGACAGGTGATAGGCTGGCAGGTAGGTTTGGTGAAGAGGTGGGGTTAGTGGAAATTTACTGGGTTAAGTGAGAGAGTGGTATGTATAGCAGGTGCAAAGTGCCCACTGTGACATACGCAGGACTTCTCCACTACTGGTTATAAACAGTGTTGCCAGCAAAGTGAAAATGAAAGCCAACTCTAGATTTGTCCTCTTGCCATTTTTACCTCATTATATGCGTGTTGTTTTGCTTCCTCTTGGATGAGTGCTGCTTACAGTCTGGAACCTGGTTACTACCTTCTTTGGCTGGATAGGTAAAGAATGGTTAGGGTGAGGGTACAAATGTCAGGCTAAGCCAATCAGTGTCAGAGTAAAGCAGAGTAGGGCTAGTACTGCCTTCGCTGTCATAGGAAACGCAAATTTGCATCCAGAACACAACAAAATAAGAAGAAAATAAGAACATACAGGCAGTGGTCAGGGTGGATGTCTGCAGATAAATACATCGCCAAACACTTAGTTGCCATATCAAACTACAAACATAAATAGCCATAAAATTTGATCAGGTTTTGGACCTTGTCCGCTTTTGTATTGGGATTGGCGGCAGACTGATGCCAGGGCCACACTGCCTGTGAAGCGCAGTGCACCGAAATTCTTGCGCAAGCCGGAGCAGCTCCGTTCACATCAGACGCGCATTTCTCCACGCCGGTCGACAAGCGATTCTGCTCCCAGCTGTTGTTTTTCAATCATGGGTAACTGCCCGGCTTGACACATTCGCTTGCGGCTCGCACAGAAAATAGACCAGACGCCGAAAAGATTGCTGCAGGGCCGGCGGCGGAGCTGCGCGGCGCGGTGTGGGTGACACAGTCGGTTAACATGGGCGCCGAAAGGAAACTGGCTTCACTTTTTTTTTTTTTTTACATGGATTAGTGTAATGTGCTTTTGCCACCACTAGATGGCACAAAAATGTCCATGGACAAGGACAACAGGTCTGAGTTAAGCTAGTCTTGCTCACCAGACTGGCTGGGCCAACTCTCACTTTAAGATTGGAGAAAAAAAAACGCCCCGGCTGCTTGTATTTCTTTCAACCAATCACAATCGTTCTGGGCGGTGCCACAGCAACGGTGCACTTGCAAAAATATTGCTGGGGGGAAACAGGTTTTGGTGTAACACACCCACAAAAATATCACCTACAGGACGCGAACCATGGCAGAAAAATGGCTACATCCCCACAAGATCAAACACCGCAAAAGTTAGTAAAGGACGTGTTGAAAACTGCAACCGGAGGTGGAAGGGCGGGTGGCTTGTTCGGCCCAATGCGAGGCAGATCTATGCAGCGAACTTCCACCCACTCAGACTAGAGTTAAGCAGAATGAAGTATAAGGTTCAGGAAACCCAGAATGTGATGTCCTAATATGAGGACGCAGGGTCTCAGGACGTTTAAAGGTGTAACAAAAATGCACATGTTTGGGAAGTACTGAACATATGACTGGATAAATGAAACTTATTATACGTATACGTATTATACGTATTATACTGTACGAGTTGTGTGAGGGTTTGTAAAATGATGTTTTGATATAGTTTTGCTGTTGTTAAACGTGGTCCCCAATCAATCAATGAATCTATATGTTATGTTGTCCGTGGAGGCAACATATTCAAGGTAACACAGCATGGCTAATTCATTTACAAATGGTTATTTTGTGGGTGAAGTGTTCTTTAAAGCTAAGCTAAGGTAACTGCTCTTGCATCAAACTTTGTATTGATCTTCACACTGCAGAAAGTAACATAATGTTGAACTTTTCCTTTAATTCCCTTTCCTTCAAAGTTAGATTCCTTTTAAACATACCTATTTTCAGTCTCTGAAATGCAAATTTTGTAAAGGTATTGTCACTTAGAAGTCAAGTGATTCAGCAATGAAACATAGAGCAACTTCTTGGTGCGTTGATGACAAGGCCCAAGCTGTTGTGATCCTGTATTTGGTTGTGTTTTTTGTGTTTGCAGCATTTCTTTTTTCTCTGTAGGCATTTTCCCATTTGCATGTTTTCTGATGTTGCATAGCCTTGAGCTTTCAGGGTCAGTTACTTCACTTAAGCGGACTAAAAAGGAACATTACCTTCCTGTAAATTAAAAAACACCAAGAATCAAATCTTTCACAATGAGCTGCCACGGTGGCTTTGCCTAACAAAGACTAACGATCAAATGACTGCAACTTTACCGCCTTCACTCCCCCAAACTAAATGTGCATCAAGTAAATGAGCTGTCAACCCTCTTATTGTGGTGAGGAAGACACAATGCTCACTTGGCTGCCACATTGGGAAGTAATCATCCTAAGACTGTGTGTGAGAGAGGGAGGGATGAGAGCTGAAGAGAGGGTATGTCTGGAACACACAGACCCCCGAGTCAACCTAGAATCCCTAACACAGCTAAACGCTAGGCGGATTACTGCTTTATCACACTCGAGCAGACACACTGTGCTGAACATAATCTCACAGTTCCTTGGGAATCAACATCTCAACTGTAAATTAATCCCCAAATATGGCAGGAGTTTCTTACTCGAGCATGTCCATCCCAAATGACTCAGGAAGCGTGTCCAAACAATACAGTGTGTTCGTTTTGGTGTGTTAAACTGCCTTAATCCTGAGGAACTTCACTGGTGGTGGGATGTGGCTGTGAAGATTTGTTTATGAGAAAATCTGTGCTTTTGATGAGCTTTTTTATGAATCCTAGTGAACATTAATTCTTTGTTAATTGCAGATGACAGGCACTGGCATCAGCCGCTGTCTTTTTCCAAGTGTGTCGTTAGCTGTGGCTTTGATGTTGCTATCACTGGCAATGGAAAATAACAGCATAACAGTAGCTTCACTGTTTAGTGTCTACAGGGTTTCTTGTGTCAACTGTCAAAGGACTACCTGAAGTTTGTCTGCAAATAAATACAAACTACACTGAAGCCCTGGGTGTGCGTTTAAATGCCCAAAAAGGACTACTATTACTTGACACGTGGCCACCTTAATACCTTACATAGCTGTCCCAGCTGGCCACCAACATTGTTTGATGCTGCTATCTGGTTGAATTTAGGTTGAGACGTCAGGTGGCTAAAAGTCAATGTCAGGACGACATCCAATGCCAACGTCAACGACAGATAACATTGATATTTTGTTTGTTGTAAGTTGTGTTGCTGAGTAACCAAAATCCAGAGTCTCAAGCCAACGTCACCTTGACGTAAAATAACATTTAGTCGTAAGATATGGAGAACAAAACCCAGCATCTGCAAAACACCACAATGTAAATGTTCACACGTGTCATAATGTTGTTAGACATTTAAAATATCATCAAACTAATTTTGCATTCCAGCCAAAAGTGAGTATCAGTCTGACTTTAGAGTCCAAAGCCTCTCTGATTTCCGGTGCTGAGTCTGTCAGTAGCAAAACAAGCACTATAAGTGGACGTAAAATGGGGAACTGCCCATTGGTTCAACAGCCCATTGGTTCGACAGCCCATTGGTCCGACCATATTAAACTCATTGTTCCAAAGTCCGTTCTGAAATCATCATGATGCCCTGTGGTTAAGGTCTGGTTAGGTTTAGGCACAAAAACCACTTGGTTAGGGTCAGGAAAAGATCATGGTGTGGGTTAAAATGAAAAAGAAAGTGACAAACTCATAAGCCGTGAGCCTGCTCCGCCTCAAGCCGGTCGCGGCACACCATACGCCAGCTGCGAGCCGTTCAGCACTGCGGACAGTCGGACTAATGGGATGTCGAACCAATGGGCTGTCGAACCAATGACATGGACCCCGTAAAATGATGGTGTGACCATGCCCCAGGTGGTTACATTGCCGCTGTTTTAATGCGTTCCCATTAGTCACTTAGGCTGCTTTCAGACCTGGAGTCCGCTTGCTTTGGTCCGAATCAGAGAGTAATTTTATTCCAAAGGTGTTTAATTGCCTAGAGTTGGTTCATGTTCCCACAGCAGCATTTACAAGATAAAATGCCTTGCACGAGAAAGCTGCTCTTGATTGGTCAGAATTTCCATGCAGGAAAAATCCAGGAAGTAAACAAAACGTTGAAGAAGAGTACACTTGCAAGATAAATGTTACACTTTCTAATGTCACAATGGAGGGACAACTACGCAGGTTGATTTTAGCGCTGGTCATCGTGGACTATATTGCTGTCATTGTTCATTTTAGTCAAACCACACAGTTTGAAAACGAGGTGCGGCTCCAACTAGAAAACAATGTTCTGATGCATTGGATGTGCTGAATGTGCATATTAAGGCAGTACAGGAGGAGGTGCACATTAATAATCCTCCAGGACTGTAACATGCTCATGTTTAACCCAAACAATGTGTCATGTGACTGCAGTTGGTTCAGATCGAGGTCGGAACACGTTCTCACCACAAACGAACTGCACCAGAGTTCGTTTATAACCGGACTGAGACCACCTCTCCAAGAAGGTCTCAGTCCGGTTGTTTTGGTGCGCACCTGAGTGCGATTGCTGTGTTCAGACCTGCCCAAACGAACCGCACTTAGGGGGCAAATGAGCTTGAGTTTGATTGAACTGAACCAAACAGGGCAGGTGTGAAAGCACCCTCAGATGGGAAAATAGGATCCAGGTTGAAAAACATCAAACGTATCCTTTAATGTCAGTTGTTGTGGTCTTGAACACACTCTGTCCACTCTTATTAAGTCACCGCACATTGCAACAAGATATTAAATTTAGGAAGGACTGAGCCTCTGTGGACTCAGAAACCAGAGGTATTTCTGGATGAATGTGTGAGGGTGTGAACAAGGGGCCTGGAATGAATGAATGCATGTCAGATGATGGAAAGAGATGCCACCTACTGTCCCTAGTGTTCATTTTTAACTGTCAGGGAGACGGTGGTCCATCTTAATTTAGCAATGAGCTGTTGAGCAAGAGAGGGAGGGGTTTTAAAATCCCAGCCACCAATCAGGAGCGGACACTTGTGCATCAACGGTACTGCTTGAGTGACGGCCAACCAGAACTGGAGAGGAGACAAAGTCAGCTGGTTGTGTCATTATTTGTGCTGTAGTAACTGTAACATCTCAGAGCAGGCGACACTTAGAGTGAAATGCTTTAAAAAAGACACACACACTGGGCCCGATGCGTAAAAAACAAAGTACAAACTTTATTATTCTGTCTTTACAAAGGCACAAGCCTCTTTATCCCCAAAACATTTCTCTTAAAAACAAAACAGACACAAAATAGCTTCTTGATGACCATATGCACTGACAGGTCTAACAAAAAAAAAGGTTACACAGAAGAGACAGAAGGAAAGGGACAGGAAGGAGCTGTGAAATGTGAAGGAGACAAGAGATACTGACGAGATAAACAAAGACAGCATAAAAGATTTTGCAAATAAAAAAAAGGAGATGTGAGGGGCAAACAGGACAAGATGGAGGAGGTGTAGACATGGAGGGAAAGGGGGATACACAGCTGTGCGGCTTTTACTCATAACCTCAAGAGCTTCAGCTGAGGAGATGCCCCTTTTTACAAAAGAAAGAGGCGGACTCCAGTATAGTACAGTAAGTGCTTTGTAATCTTGACCCCATTTAATGATCCCCAGGCCCACCCCACTCATCTGACAATCTGATATGTCCACGTAACGTTTCCTAACACGCAGAACAGAGTGTAAAACACAGATGGAAATAAAACAGTTCCGGTATTCAGCAGAAAACTACCAAATGCAGATACTCGGAGGGAAAAAGTTAGAGCTCTACAAAAAGCAGAGCTTGCAAAAACACGTTTTCAATATCCAGGAATCCCCTTCCTATTATGTAGTAATGAATGCTGGGAAAATGTCCCATGATTTAATCTGACAGACGCGTCACTCGTTTCAGTGCAGCTGACATCAATATTTCTTTAAAGGGCAATTCCATGACATGAATCATGATAGATGAGGTGCGTTCAATCGAACGCATTATCTGTCCAGCAGTTCAAAGCTCCATCTATGCATCGATGCAGGTGATTCGAATAAAGTGTTTATCCCTAAATGCAATTATAAAACAGCACTGATGTGTCAAAAGCACTAAATGTAACTCTAATCTCTAAATAAAACAGGCTCCATTTTTGAAAAGTAACCTGACGGGGAAAAATGGGTAAAATTTCATGGAATGTCGACATTTCAATGTGGAATTTTCCCCCCCACATAAATCTGGCTTTAATAGTGCACACGAAGGGGCCAACGGTTGCAAATCTACATGTAAATCCAACAAGGAGTCAGTATTCAGATACAATGAATACTTACAGAGAAAAAAGAAATATCAGGAGCGCTTGAATGTAATTAGTATATCAGCAACCTGTTCATATTTGTGGCAAAACATCATAAAAACAAACATAAGTAAAAGACAAAATAACTGGGAATATATATTCTAACTAGGGCTGGGCAATATATCGATATTATATTGATATCGCCATACGAGATGAGAGAATGTCAGATTTTGGATATCGTTACATTACAGTAAAGTGATGTAATTGTCTCCACTTACTGGACTGCTCTAGCCATTTTATTATTCATTAGCTTAGACGTTATATCCACATTACTGATGATTATCAAAATCTTATTGTGTAAATGTTTTGTATAGGGCTGACCCGAATCGTTGCCATGGTAATCGATGTCAAACATTAGTATTTCAATGCTGTTTTTTAAAATGTATATATGAATTACCCCCTGAAACCAAAATAGCCTGTAAATTAAGAAATATTTATCCAACATTACTTATTAAGCATCAGCATAAATTATTTATAGTTATTCTCAGACGACGTTTAAATCTAGTGATTGTTTTGTAACTCTCCGACTCATGTAATGTCACTGAAACTGGGACAGTCTGACCATGCGTGACAGGCTTATAGATCCGCTAGCAAGATGTCGAAAACGTCTAGCGTCTGGAATAGTTTCCAAATCTGTGCCAGATGCGACAAAGGAAACTGGTATGTCACATATCCTCAAAGAGCTCACCTAAAAACTGTAAGTAACAGCTTATGTGTCTTGCAAAGAATTTTTTTTTTCTCTAGTTATTGCGGCTAATGTGCAACCTGCGTGCTAACGAAGTGGCTAATTGCCACGTTATTTTTGTGGAAGCTTTGATGTATGGCCAAAGTTTCTCATTGAAGCTGCAATGCCCAAAAACTGGTAATCGGGACAGCCCTAAATTTGTGACCAGGCCAACAGTCAACCCAACAATATCGTCACAATACTGTTATCGAGGTTTATCGTAAAAAATATTGTGGTATTTGATATTCCCCTTATCGCCCAGCCCTAATTCTAACACATGCGAGGGGAAAAAGCAGAGGGATTCCAGTGGCCACCCAACGGCCCAGATCAAGTGTTCAGGTTCGTCTCTCAGACCCGGGGGCTGTGTTAAGGCTGGCTTCACAGTGCCTCCCTGCACCCACGGGCTTGTAGTAAGGCAAGCTGCTGCCTCGCTGAGCTACATGTCTTAAAGTCTGTCTGTCAACCAACAGTTCCAGGCAAAAACGTTTTAAGTATCATCTACGCAGAAACGGGTAAATAGCGCAGAAAGCTACACAGAAAGCGCACAAAGAAAAACGTAAGGAAATGCATAGAGCATGTGTAGTCAGCCCGGTCACCTCCATGGCACATTCAGACAATTTCACCGGGCATTTTCCTCATATTTCATGTATAATGAGGACTAGAAACTACACTGTTCAGGGCTGAATAAAACCAGCTCTTAAGATTGAGCGAGTATGTGATTGTATGTCAGTCGTATCTGTATGTGTGAGTGTTGTGCGCACATACACGCGTGCCTTTATTTCAAGGCGAAAGCAGTGCTGCTGCAGACTGCCAGAGTCTGGGACACTGCTAGGCCCTGCTGATTCAAACACTAAATGGGACACACACACACACACACACACACACACATACACCAGAAACAGTGGAGATCACTCAATAGTGCCCACAGATTAGCTTATTTAACAAGCCAGGTGCTTTTATATTCAAGAGGGAGGAGGGTGTCAAGAAGTGTCAAAGCACTGATATTTTTTTGTCAGGCCATGAGTCAAAACAAGAACATGCCAAATACATGTGTGGGATTACTGGGAACCCAGCCCAGTAAAAAAAAAAAAAAACAAAAAAAAAAAACAATTGCCGACAAACAAACAAATAAAAAGAATAGAGCTATGAACCAGTAAGCGCACTCTCTCCTCCTGAGCTTCACTTCATTTCCTGTGAGCACCAGTCAGCCGTGAAAACAGCTTTTAAATTCCCGTCATTGTGGTGCGTCTTTTTTTTTTCTCCATGTGTGTATTTCCAGTACAATCACTTTAACTTGCTGGCTGAGGGAACCTTACAGAAACAAAACATGAAAAAGTAGACTTCACAAGAGTAGAAACATTATTCTGTCATCCAGAAGCCTAAAAAGTGGAACTTTGAGAGCTCACAGGGTCTCTCCAAACAGCTCAAGGATGTTCATCTTAAACGGAAATGCTCTGGTGTTGGGCGGCGTTGACGCCACGCACTGCTGGGCTCTGTCTCCTGTTTCGTGGGTCAGTCACGCAGCTTCAGGGCCGAATAAAGACAACAGTCCTGGTGATTAATGGTGATGTTTAGCAGACATTCTAGTATCCAGTATGACGGAGGATTTACAGATCTGTCAGTGAAGTAACCGCTCTAATAATAACCTCTCTATTGTAAAAGGAACAGACATGAGTGTGTGTGAGAGAGCAGGGGGCTAAAGAGAAGCAGAGAAATGTATGAGTGTCTAAGTGTAAACCTATTCGGGCTGCCTATTACGGTACAACATGTAGAGTGTATACTGAAAAGAAAAAAAACGAGTGCTTCAATCTGTCTACCAGCCCTAGTAACTTCCAGAGTGCTGTGGGGTTGTAGCCTCCTGTAGCCCTGGTCTGCTTGGGCCCTTTGTGTGTAAGTGTGTGCGTGAATGTAGGTGTACGGCGCACGAGACGTCAGGGATGACCTCAAGGCAGTGAGCAATCGTCGGGCCCGTCGCTGTTTGAGGCCGTGTCTGAGCCCGCCGCGTCGGAGAGGACACGGCCTGAAGTGACGATGACTGCCCTCCGCTGCTCCTCCTCGCCGGTACAGCCCTTCCCCTGGGTGCCCTCGATGTGCTGGATTGCCTGGAGAGAGAGGACAAGTGATGTCAGAGATGGCACCACCCTCTAGTGTTCACATGTGGAAAAGCTTCACATGAGCTGCAGTCTTACTTGAACGATGGTGTCCAGGTTCTGTCGAGATGTGGACACTGTGTTGATAACTGATGTCGGTCCCATGGTTACCACGGTGACGTGATGGGGCTGGGGAGGCTGGGCAGGTGCGGGGACGATGACTGTGGCATGGTGTGTAGGTGCAGGGGGGGTAGCTGGGGCCAACACCTGGCAGAAAAGATTAATTATCATACATTATTCTCATGTCACTCGTACACTGTAACATCAAACTGTAATGGTATAGTAGCGTTAAATGGAGAGTACGCTCTGGTATCTTGACAAACCTGCACAAACCAACATTAAATATATAAAAATACAAATGTGCAAGCACGATTACACACATAATTAGGAATACAGCTGGGCAGCTTATTGAATATTCACCAGGCCAGATGTTAAGAGGCTTTCATCAGCCTAAATTTTCTCATGTCCTTATGTTTGGGGAACGCTTCTACTCACAGTGTTTCGAGCTGCCTCTTAAAAAAGAAGCATCTTGGGGAGCTGGTTAGTTCTCTGAAAAAATTATAGAAGTAAGGGGTGCACAGATTTCTCATGACGTGCCACTGAAGCCATGCTTCCACCAAACACTTTCAGTATAGTACCCTTATTACAACCATACGGACATGTACCTAAACTGCAAATATATCAAAGCAGTTCAAGCTTTAGTTATATCATAGAGCCATGATCATAGTGAAACATAAATAAGAGTTAATTCTATTTCCAGTAATTTCTTGTTACGGGGGTAATTTTGTCAACTCATGGTCATATTGATTTGAGGTCACATCGCTGAGACCTGCTTGGGGAGTCACAAAGTGTCACATGACTATTCCAGAGAGTATCATCAATCATCTTTCGGTACCAGCGCCCAGCTGCCACAAGTAGTGGATGGGCAGACAGCACCCGCCAATTGATTTGGCATCATGTTCGGTTAGCGTTAGCCTGCAGAAACAGGATACTGCGGCTGTCAGGGCAGGAGACAGGCACAACACAAAGATGTGTGAGCTGCTCATTTAACACACTGTAAATGTGTCTTAGCTGCTGACAGCTCTAACTCTGGACATGAAGGAGACTGTCAGTGTGACATGTACTGTACACTGTGAGATTAATTCAGGTCTGTGTGTAAGTGTTTTAAAATGCAGTATGCTTCAGTGTGATTGACTCAAAGAAGTCTGTAAATTTTTGAAGCCACACACAGGAAGTAGGTGGGGAATTTGTTGCCAGCCGTCTGATGAATTTAGACCAAAGAGCCCACATTTAACTGGTTTTCAAACTGAGCTGAAAATGGTTCATCTGCGTGTAAAATTCAAGACCTTGTACGTGATTATTTAAAATGAAATGAAAATGTTGGAGGGGGGGTATTTAACAACAGCAAAACTATAGCAGAATATCAGTTAACAAACCCTCACACAACTCATGCAATATAATCCAAGTCTCATTTATCCAGTCGTATACTCAGGACTTTCAAAACAGACACCCGTTTCTGACGAGGAAAGCAAAACGTATCTATGCTCTCTTCAAAGCCAGACTCCATTGACAAAAACAGTAATTTTACCTCGCTGAACACAGGAGCTGCTGGTCTACTACTGCCTTGATTAGTAGTCTGTTTGGGTTAGTGTGTGACTTTGCTGAATCCAAACTAACTTTTTAAAACACCAAAAGTCACACAATAAAACAAACCAACTACCTAATCGAGGCAATGGTTGACCAGCAGCTTCCGTGTTCAGTGAGGTAAAATTACTGTTTTTGTCAATGGAGTCTGGCTGTGAAAAGAGCATTGATAAGTCTCTCTTTCAGTTTAGTTCCCCGTTAGAAAGGGCTGTCTGTTTAAGAAGTACTGAGCATACGACCGGATAAATGAGACTTGGATTATACTGCACGAGTTGTGTTTGAGTTTGTAAACAGATGTTTAGATATACTGTTGTCAAATGCGGACCCCTATGACTTCAATCCATGCTTGGATTCTTCGTTCACCATGGAGGCATGAGAGAAAAATAAGGTTTCTTAATGAACTCAATGCAACACAGAGTGAGTAACTGATATACAAATCATTTGGGGGTGAAGTACTCCTTTAATCGAGAAAAAGTTTTATCAGCACATGAGCGTAATTCTCAAAAGGATTCCACTGTTTATGTGTGAGTCAGACTCTTATGCAAATGTTTCCAACCTGTGGGCTGTGTGCTGGAGTGAGATCCCTCTCCAGCTGCTTGTGCTGCTGCAGATGGACAAGGCTCTGTGTCTGGGTCTGGTGCTCCTGGACCTGCTGGGCGATTGCCTTCAGTTTCTCTGGGTACAACTGAGCATCCAGGGAACGCATCTGCCACACAGGGCAGGAGATAAAAGTGTGTAAGCAACTCAGAATCATGTCAGTCACTGTGTTTGTCTGGACACAGACTTCTGAGACTGTCGCAAATGTTGTTACAAGTCATGGTTGCTCCTTTTACCTGATCTTCCAGCATCATCCTGACCGAGCGCTCTTTTTCCAGCTGCTGCCTTAACTCAATCATCTCCCTCCTCAAGTCTTCAGTCTTCTCCTCCTCCAGGATGTCTGGTGAGCCGATCCCTTCATCTTTCTCCTCCGCACGCCTCCTCTTGGGGGAGGAACCACTTAGCTCCTAGGGAGAGGAAGCAGAAATTGGATATCCATTTTAGATGAACTGATAACACTGAAGGACAGAAATTCCTGGTAAAGCCTTGTTCAGGTTTGGCCCGGTGATGCTTTACTTGTATGATTCGTTTGAGCTGACTGTTCTGCTGCAAAAGCCGCGTCTTCTCCTGCTCCAAAGTGAAAATGTACTCCGCCGTCTGTTGCAGGATGGCAGCCTGGAGAAAAGAGAAGAATAATAACGTTACAGTCCCTTGCAGCTACATGTAACTCATCACCTAAGTCAAAACTCTCTTTGTGACCAACCTTACTGAGCTTCTCTCCATCGCTGTGTGGGATGAGTGTTTTAAGTGACTGGAATCCAGCATTGATGCTCTGCATACGCCGACGCTCGTTGCTGTTGGCAATCTCTCTGCGAATTCGCCTCTCTTGGTCTCGGGCTGTTTCTGGGGTCAGAGGAATGTTGGCCAGACTGTGGGGAGGACAGCAGTTAGTTGGACACTGGGAGAAAATAAAACATACATTTTCAGCAACGTCACCGTCACATGGTAAACTTTAACCTAATCCAAAGACATTCATTCATTCAAAACCAATAATATCTAAATGTGCTGTTTCCTACTCCCACTTCTGAGAGTGGATGGGCGTAAAATTGCTGTTTTCCACCAAAGCTAAGTATACAGACATAAATACAGTATTCCTGTGATCATAACCCCGACTAACGCAACATGTCTTGTGACTTTATCTGTTGAGGCTGTGGGAGATTTTAGCATTTCTGCCACTGACTTTGCTCTTTGATTCTGAGGGACTGAATGGCCTTTTGGAAGTACTTTATACCTGAGGAGAAAAACAATGAGGTCTATGGATTATCCTTAAGACGCATAGCTTTAGGGTTGTATTTCACGGACACCTTAAAAGGTATACTATGCACGATTGTTGGCTACTGTTTGTAGATATGCTCACAAGCAAAAGTTAATGCAAAAGCCGACACTAGATTTATTGTTTTGTTATCTGTATGACACTATATATTGTTTTTTAAGAAAATCCTGCATAGTATATCTGCAATATCTCTTTTTAACATCGCATCAACACCAAACAGCAGAATGGGCAGAGATATGCACAATACATTCCTGTTTTTATGCAGGTAATAAGTGTGAATTTGTCTTTCTAGGCCATCCATAACTACTTTCCTGTGTGGACAAAAACAAAATATTCAAGAGTCTATGGCATTATACATGTTGCAATCTATGCAGAGTAAATGCAGTGGTGGAAGAAGTAGTCAGATCATTTCCTTGAGTGTAAGCACTAATACCACACTGTAAAACTACTCTGCTGCAAAAAAAAGTTCTGCAATGACAATGTTATGTCAGGAAAATGCACCTTAAGTATTGAAAGTAATTAATGCAGAGTACTCCTCACATTCGAGAAGCTGGAAATATGACTTTCTTTTTACATGAAAAATGACTGAAACGATCAAAACAGTTCCATCAATATACTCATGGATTAACTGGCTAATCATTTCAGCTGTACCTGTAGGCCTTATGATTGGTTTAGTAATTTAATTTATAACAAACCATTATATTTTTAAAATTCTTAATATGTTTTGTGAGCTAAAATCTTAATTCGTAAAGTAACTAAAAGGTGCCAGATAAATGTAGTGGAGTAAAAAGTGACATATGCCCCTCTGAGATGTCGTGGACTAGAAGTAAAATGTGTCATGGAAAGAACAGAGTGAAGTACATTTATCTCAAGTACAATACTTGAGTAAATGTACTTAGTTGCATTCCACCACTGCAGGGATTCATGAAACTATATTCTTTGACCCCAAAACCTGTGTCTTCAACAGGTGGTCCGCGACCCCTAGAGGGTCCTCAGAGTTACGTCAGGGAGGTCGCCAAATTATTGTTTGGTAATTTAACGTACGTTTTAATTGAAGTTTTGCTTTTCCGAGAAATAAAATGTGTCTGAAAATACACATTAATATTAATCCAAAAACAACTAATTCACAGTAAACAACATTAATGATAGGTTTACTGTTACCCAGGAATCATGAGCTAGCTAATGCTAAACCACTGTGCAGCACCTTTCCATAATGGTGATGTGAAGTGGTTAGCTAACAGTTACATATTATTGAAACATATTGGCCAATTGGCCCTAATATTGTTCCAAATGTACAGGCATTTGTGAGCCACAATGGATCGTTTTGTTTTTCTTCTTGAGCAAGACTCTGACATACCGTCCACCTCAGAAACCATCGGTGAAGGTGCAGAGGGAGAGACTAACGCAACTAACCATTAGGGGTGGAAATTGCAAGAGGACGCACGATACGATATTATCACGATGCTTAAGTCACGATACAATATTATTGCGATTTTAAATATGTCAAGATATGCTGCGTGTTCTGATAAAATATGTTGGTAATTATTACCTTTTCTCAACTGTAAAGTACGTCCCCAAAAGGAAAACTTTGACAACATCTGTTTTATCTAGGATGACAAAGTAAATCTGATTTCAGCCATGTTTTTTACATGAGCAAAATGTATCTAGTGAACTGAAAAAGCAATTGATTATTTTATTTTAGTAGGCCACCTGAAGTTTAATTTGTATTTGTAACATTAATCATTTATATGATTAAAGAAAATCAATACTTGGCACTGTGTGACGATACGGTATTGCCACACAAGAATATAGTGATACTTTGCTAAGGATCCGTGCCCTGAAACAAAAGTTCAATGCCATATTTCCCTGCATGCTGAGGTGTCCAGGTGCAGACACAAAGTCAGACTGCTCTTCTAACCCTGTGCCATTTCCTAACAGGTGTTAAAGTGACACATTAATATGTATTGCTATGCAATCCAAAGATATGACACTGAAAGGTCTTAGTGAGGTAAACTGTTTCCTGCCATTAAAGCAGAACTGACATTTCATAAGACACCTTATAAGCACCACACGTGGTTAAAAGGCCTCTTTACAGTGGCACCAGTGCTGATAACTCCAGTTGAGATGTAATTAGAGCAACACTGAGCCTGTTAATATTTCCCTTCCTAAAGCCGTGGTGAAAAGACACAATATGCCATATGCTGTAATCCAGTTGAGGGGAAATTCTAAGCGAACTTCCTCTTACATCCTCGCTGTATCGAGCTCAGTATCTCTGGGACCCTCTCTAGCCAAGCTCTTATCTGTACTGACTCAGCTGCCTCAGTGCAAACACTGGGAACAATTGTGCAGACACAGATGAGAAAAAGGAGTGTGTGCAAGGACACACACAGTCACACACACACACACACACACGTACCAGCACTGCAGCCGCACATCCAGCAAACACATCCACTGCCAAAACATGACCAACTGGGCCTGGACTTCACCATATCACACAAACACAAACTGGTACAGAGGAACGGACTGAGTCCCAATTAGAGTGGATTAAAGCTTTAAACAGGAGTAACGAAGGAGGAGCAACTTAATAGAGCTGAACGATCGGTCGATTAATTGTTTGAGTGAACAAATCACAGAAAAGTACATTCAAAATCAATGTTATTTAAGCAGTTTTCAATCAAATATGGCAAACATTTGATGCTTTAAGCATCTCAAACATTATATTTTGCTACTTTCCTTGATGTAAATCAAAGTAAATTAATCATCTTGGACAGTGATGGATATTTTTCTACAATTTCCTGACATTTTATAGAGCTGAGACTAAATCCTCATATTAAATAATAATGAAAATAATCCACAGATGTGAGACTGAAACTGGAATGCCAGCAATTAGATTGTATTATTAATACTTATTAGAACGGCAAGAACTGAAAATGTGGTCTTCATATAAGTTTTAATTGTAAGATATGTCAGTGCAGCAGTAATAGGCTGCTCAACTTATGGCCCAAGTGCCAAATCTGGCTCACCGTAAGGTACAGGGTGGCCTGCTAACCATTTTCTAATTCACAATGAAAATAAATGAATTGAGAGAAGGATTATTTGTGTACTCTGGGTGTAAATAAAGTTTCAGAGTGCATTAAAAAGCATCAAAATATCGCTTGTTTAATATCAAATAAAAAAGACAGGGGATGATCCGGGGGCCAGCTAAGCCCTGATGTCATCAAATCCTAGACACGCCCCTGTGTACATCTGACCTGTGCAAGGCTGCTTCAACTGGTTTTCCCTTTTTTATTTAATTTTATCTGACAAATATTAATGTTTGTTTATTTACTGGCTTCTTGCCATTTTGCAAAAGTAGCCCCTGGGCAAAGCAAACTGAGTATCTCTTAGGAGTGGGTGGAAAAAAATCAATACAGTATAGTATCACGATAGTTTTGTGTGGCATTATCGTTTCGTCACACAGTACCAAATATCGATTTTTTAATTTAATGAATTATCAATATGACAAATTAAACTTTAGGTAGCCTACTAGAATAATATAATCAATTGCTTTTTCAGTCCACTAGACACATTTCGGTGCTGCAAAAAGTGGCTGAGGTGAGATGAACAGACTCAAAACTTTATTAGATAAAACAGATGACAGAGTTTTCCTTTGGGGACATAATTTGCAGTTGAATAAACGGTAATAAATTGCAATATATTTTATCGCAATACTCAGCATATCGCAATAATACTGTATCTTGACTTAAGTATCGTGATAATATCGTATCGTGGATCCTCTGGTGATTCCTACTGCTAGGATCCCTACTGATAACTGTACTGGTGGGCCCTTTAATGTTTGTCCCATTTCAATTAATTTATTCATTTAGTCTAATTAGCAGTATCGTGATAATATTGTATTGTGGATCATCTGGTGATTGCCACCCCTAATGGCTAGATGCGTTAGCCATTAGGGCATAATTTAAAATTGGAAAAAAGCTAATAAAACGCAATATATTTCATCATAATACTCAGCATATCGCAACATATTCAAAGTCGCAATAATACTGTATCGTGACTTAAGCACCGTGTTAATATCATGTTGTGAATCATCCGGTGATTCTCAACCCTAATGGCTAAGTCTGTTGGCCATTAGGGCATAATTTACAGTTGAAAGAAGGTAATAAATCACACTATAATGTATCCTATTAATCAGCATATCGCACATATTTAAAATCACAATAACACTGTATCGTGATAATAATGTGTTGTGGATCCTCTGGTGATTCCCACCCCTAGTATCCCTACTCTTAAGTGTACTGGTGGTGCCTTTAATGTTTGTCACATTTAAATGTATTAATTTAATTAATCTAATAAGCACTAGAGTCAGTCTGGGTTCAATTTGGATGAGATTCTCCTCGTTATGTATCAATTCTGCAGGCTTACAATGAGGATTTAATGAAAATCAACAAAGGACTACATTTCCCACACTGCCCGCGTCACTACCAACAGCCAGCAGCAACAGCAGCAGATCCCTCCGCCTCCCTCTTCAAACAGGGCTGCGGACGTATCGCAGGGCCTTCCGCGACATACACACCCCCTTATTAATAACACCACTTTTAATTTTTCCTGTCTCCCCGTGAACGCCAAACGTCCCCTCGTGGGACACACCGGTGGAAACGTACCTCCACGAGGCCAAATAATCCCCCTCTGTCACCCCTGAGCCCGACGCCACCTCCGTGCTCCGAGCAGACTTTCCGTGTCCTCCGCCATTATAACAATGCGGCAGGCAGCATGGCAGAGGTGCGGGATGAAAAGACGCAGTGGAGGCGACTCGTTTGCGCGAACAACACGCACGGAAACACCAGTAAAACAATCGCCACGTCGAATGGGGGGTGATTTAGGCAGCAGCTGTGCACATCCACAGCACAAGTGAGCGAAAACAGGGCGCCATGAACAGGAAACAAACGCCAGACCCCCTCATCACTTTTAGCACAAGCCACAAGCATGGCCGCACTACCCACAATAACTTCGGATGGCTGTGACTGAAATCAGCACCCCGCACGGTGTGTGCGGCAAAACTAGACCCTTTAACACCCAATGACGCTCACTCGCACAACCTTTCCCTTTCTCACGCAAATCCCAGCACCTATAGGTGTCACCGGGGGTAATTTGAGGATAAATAGAGCAGGGGTGCGCTCTGGAGCGGAGTAGCAGCGTGGTGTGCACGGAACCACGTGGTTTGTGTTTGTTAGCCACAAAATGCATCGATTTCGCAACAAAATGTGCGAAATAACCCCACGGACAGGATGCGCTGCTCCCACACAGACCCCCAACATGCTCACACGCATTATAATTTAAGTGTTTGGTGGTTATTAAAGCCCGCAGCTGCCCGTGAGTGGGTCGTGTACACAATAACAGATCAGATGAAGCATGTTGCCTCACCGCCGTCGCCAAGTGCGTCTACTCCAAACAGATGACTTGTAATAATAATAATACACGCAGCGTGCCGGATGAAGCACATGTATACACACCTGCAGAGACCTCCGATCACTTCTTTCTCCGTTTTCCTGAAATGTTGCAAGGAGGGCACCTTCTGAGCTGGTACCATGAAATACTCCATGCTCGCCTCTCGCCAGTTTGCCTCCCCCCCCTCCTCAAAATAAAAATTAAAAAAACACTGCAAACAGTCTCCGTAGGATGTGATAAATATAATGACGTTAGAGAGCAGGAATCCCGGGATCCGACGCGGGTTAAATCCTCAGATCCGGATCCCTCGGCTGTGTAATGTAGTAGTTTGAGGCTGCTGAGAGTTGTAATGTTACTCGACTTCCAGCTGATGGGGTTCCCTCGTTGTGTGTGGCGCTCTACCTCTCTCTCTCTCTCTCTCTCTCTGTCTCCCTCCCTCCCTCTGCATGACCGTGTGTGTGTGCGCGCGTGTGCATGTGTGTGTGTGTGTGTATGCAGCTGATCGGATGGCTTTCAAGGCGGGAAACAGCTGGTAGGAGTCACACTGCACTACCAAAAGCCTCCTTCCGCAGAGACGGGGGACTGCATGTAAACAAAGGACTATTTAGCGCAGAGACACAGCGAGAGCACAGCGCACATGTGGACGGGAGAGGGGATTATATGTCTTTAAAGGGAATTACGGAAACGTTGACGGCTAATTCATGAATAACAGTGTGGAGTCAATGCAATCCACCAATCCTCCAGTCGTGGTTATATCCTCCTGAGACCCTGCGCCCTCATGTGAGGACACCACATTGTGGATTTGCTGTGCCTTATACTTCTTCACCTTATTTAAACTGTCTGTTACAGTGGTCACATATACAGTTCACAATACTTTGAATTGATTTCAACCAATCAGAACTAAATATTATACTTTAATTTTATGAACATGGTTCTTTGCCTGTTGGTTAATTATTATTTATTACAAGCTGTAATTAAAATGAAGAGATAAGAACATGGCTGTCCTGCTGTCCTACTATTTATAAACTTCCGTTTATATATACATATCGTAAAACTTCAACTAGTAGCCCAGGATATTATTTGATTAAACCACATCAGGACATCACATTTTGGGTTACTTGACCTTATACTTCAGTCTACCTAATTTAGACCTGTTGTCCTCATTCGTGGACACTTTGTTGTGCCATCTAGTGGTAGTAAGAGCACAATACACTAATCCATGTAAAAACAAGATGGCCGCCATCTCTGCCAAGTCAGTCTGCAGCTGATCCTGACACAAAAGTGGACAAGGTCCCAAACCTGATCACATTTAATAGTTGAATCTAGTGTATTTATGATAAATAATGTTTGTAATTTGATATGGCAACAAATTTGACCAGTAACAAGATAAGACACTTTTAATTAGGAAGTACTCGTTTGAGGACACTGGGACTTAATTATCATTGACAATATTTAGCTTTTTATACTTATTGGGTCCTACTGATCCCAAATAGCTAGGAGAAATTAAAATTGCATTCCAAACACAAGTTCGGGTCTCAGGAGGATATGGGACCTTTAATGTTTTTTACATTAAGCCGTTGCTCAACAAAAGATTTGAAATATGGTCAAATTTGTTTATTTGAACCAGCATTAATATTACTTGTACAAAAACTGGGCTTCGAATACCATATCAAATGCTATGACACTTGTTTTTCGGCACCTGGCATACCAACACAACAACACTTTATGCTGTTAAAACAATATTCTTTTGATTCTGCTTCACTTATCTACAGCTGATCCCGACACAAAAGCAGACGAGATACAAAACCCGATCAAATTTAATGGTCGAAACGTGTTTGTTCGTGTTTAATAACATCTGTAGTTTAATATTACATACGATTTCAGCAATACTAACAAGCTGAGATGGTGTTAATTAGAAAGTACTCATTTAAGGACATTGGGACTTTGCTATTGTATTACCACAGCACGTTATATATGCCAGTAAGGTGTAAGAGACTCCTACAGACAAAAGGGACATTACTAGCTTGGAGTGTGGAGCAAGGAAAATTCATACAGGGCTACAAAATCATTTGCAATTTTGTTCTGCACGGCCATGATCAGGTGTTGAAATGAACAGTTTTAGACTTGAACAGTGACCTCTAACCCACAGAGTTGCAAAATGTTGCTTTGTTTTCAATTTTGTTGTTGCATTAAATGTTCAGGCATTGAAATAAACTGTACTGTTCAAAGACTGAGTTTTTTTTAAATACTTATCAAGTCCTACTAATCCCAAATAGCGCAGAGAAATTAAAAGTGCACACCAAACAAAAGCTGGGGTCTCAGGAGGATATCATTTTATATTTTCCCCTCTTATGAGTTGCTTCAGTGAAATTACTTTTTAAAAATATCGTCTATAATATTCACATGTAACATTTAAAACATTGCCATAAAGTTGACAGGTAACAAACACAGCTGCAGCCATTTTACAACACTTTAAAGCCTGTATGAAGGCGCCTTGACTATAGCCTGGTTAATAAAGAGCAGGACTACTACAGGGGCGGATCCTCCAACAGCTGCGATAAGCGAACAACAAGGATCAGCTGACGGGTTGGCAGAGCTGCACAGCAACAGCGCACCGGGGAGGGCTTTTAGGGACAGGCTGCTGCTCCTGCCTCACGCGCACACACACACACACACACACACACACACACACACACCACGGCTGAACGTGCATGGAGCACGCGCATGTATGTTGCTCACCATTTTGTGTGTTACAGTGTTAATACAAGAGGATAAACTCATAGTAACCTCATCTACATCCAGAGGAGCCGCGACGCGCACGCAGCCACAAAATGGGAGCAGCGGGTTTGTTTTTGAACCCGGAAACATGAAACACTGCAGCTGTATCCTCGTGGAGACACATGGTGGCGTTTTATTAATTGGTCTGCCTCGGTGGTGCAGCTGTAAGTTATCGAGTATTTGCATAATGGTGTCTTTAAGGCTGGCTCTCACACAGCTGTTGACGCATGAATCAAGTCATGTGGGATACATGCAAGAAACAGAGGCAGTGATTACCAAGAGACACTAACACACACATTTAAACTGTTTGAAAAAAGCTTTTAAGTGTAGTTCTTATTTATAGGCTAATAAACACAAAAACTGACCCAGCCCATACAATTAAATAGGAAAATCAAATGTAATAATTTCCATCTGGTTGCCTAGTTGCTGATATGACAGATTTAAACTGTCTGTTACAATGGTCACATATACAGTTTACATTACTTTGGTATCAATTTCAACCAATCAGAACCAAATATTATACTTTATTTCCATGAACATAGTTGTGTACCCATTGGTTAGTCATTAGCCTACTTATTACAAGCTGTAATATCAATTTATCAATAATAACATGGCTGTCATGACATACGATTAATTGATATGTTTAGAATACTTTGTAATATGCATGTATAATACTATATAGATATAGATATACACTGCTCAAAAGAAAAATTAAAGGATAACTTTGGTATTTTTCAACCTGGGCTCTATTTCCCCATGTGTATGTGTGTGTGTATGATTCATAGGTACCACTCGTTCTAAAATTGGTTCAGTATTGAGGGAGGCGGATGCAGCCGGGAGCCGCGAAACGAGCTGAAACGGTAACAGGGGCAAATGTGTCCCGTATAAGTTTGCGCATTAAAAGTGTTTTTTTTTTTCACCACTGACCAGTTCAGATCACCAGTGCTATCTCTGTAAATAGCATACTAAGTGTTTCCCTCACCTCTGGCCTGTGTGTGATGTCATCTCACGAGAGCTTTGCTCCACTGTGTCTGTAGCTCTCTCTACTCGTGGGACAGCCGTTTTCTTGAGGAAGAAGTGTTTCGGGATTGGATGTCTTCTCTTCTTCGGCTGGCAGTAGTCATCTTGGGAGAAGTGAGCACTGCAGACCCGATGGTCTGCAAGGCGCAGTGTCTGGACAGAAGTGTTAGCATCCATTTGTAGCACAACTAGCCACAACTTCAGCATCTCGCCGTCCGACAAAGGCAGCCTATGAAAGCTGTACGAGGTGTTACGCGACATCCTGTTCTTGCAATTCAGATAAGCACAAACACGAACCATTGTTTTCAATTGATGCAGTAAAACTCTCAACTGTACTCTGGGACAACCAGCGCCACTCTGAGCGGCGCTCAGCATGGCTCCTTTGTTTTCAAGCAAAGCTCTCGCGCGATGACATCACAGCCCAGAGCTAAGGGAAACGCTTCGTATGCTATTTACAGAGATAGCGCTGGTGATCTGAACCGGTCAGTGGTGAAAAAAAGGACTTTTAATGCGCAAACTTACACGGGACGCATTTGCCCCTGTTACCATTTTAGCTCATTTTGCGGCTCCCGGCTGCATCCGCCTCCCTCAATACTGAACCAATTTTAGAACGAGTGGTACCTATGAATCATACACACACATACACATGGGGAAATAGGGCCCAGGTTGAAAAATACTGAAGTTATCCTTTAAGGAAACACTTAATCATCACAGTATAACACCAATTCAGTTAAACGTCAGGAATGTCCATTTGTTTATTTAGGAAGCAAAACATCATGTGTTACCATAATGAAACTCACGCAAGTTCGATCAGTCTGTGATTTCAATTCTTTAACTTCGATTTTTGGTGTGATTTTGAATCCACATTATTCAGTGTACATCACTTAAGACTTTAGACTTGAATAATTCATTCATCATGTGTGATTTAAGTGTTCTCTTAATTTCTTTGAGCAGTGTATATAGAGATACAGATATGTTTATAATACTATGTTCTACCAGATCTGACAAATCCAAATCCAAAGCATACCTTCGATGACAAAATCTCAACCTCACAGCTGCCCTCAGTAGTCCTAAAGGCAGCCCTACCCTGTGCCAAACCTGGCTCTAAAAAGCTCCATTTGTGCTTAAGGAGAAATACGCCACCCACCAAATCATCATTTGTATATCAATATCTCACCCAGTGTTATGTGTAGTCTGTTTAGAAAATGTTATTTTTCATGCGTGCCTCTGAAGTTAACTAACAAATAAAAAAAAGAGAAGATTCTTGATTGATAGAAGTCATAGGGGTCCACTTTTAATGACAGCAAAACTATATCACACAAAGTTGTATCTCACACGACTCGCAGTATAATCCAAGTTTCATTTATCCAGTCGTATACTCAGTACTTTCCAGACAGTCCTTTCTGATAAGGAACTTAACCACTGTCTCAATCAGTCAGTTTGTGTTGTTATGTGTCTTTAGTCAATCCGGACAAACCTTTCAAAACACTCAAGTCATACAATAACACAAACACACTAATTGATTAAGGCAGCAGTAGACCAGTAGCGCTTATTTTCAGCAAGGTAAAATGTCTGTTTTTGTCAATGGAGTCTGGCTTATAAGAGAGCATGGATACGTTTCACTTTCAGTTCAATGTCCTGTCTGTTTGGAAGCACTGAGCATATGACTGGATGAATGAGCCTATAGGATTACTGCACAAGTTGGGTGAGACCTTGTACACAGATGTTTTGCTGTCATTATTCCTGCTATGTGAACACATATTCTGTGGTACAGATTTTGACCTGTAATCTGTAACAAAAAAGCAGGTGAAGTAAAATCCAGAACACGACATGGTTGATTACATGCAACATCAGTATATATATACAGGAGGCTCTACACATGCACACTGATTGTAAAATGTGTTAGTAGTAGTAGTAGTAGTAGTACTTGAACTACAGAAAAACATATTTTGAGTATTTTGGTCTTATTTCAGGCCACACACACTGCACCTGTCACTTTCCACTGAATTCATCATTAACTGAGCTTCCCAAATGAGTACACAAAATACACCCTGAGCTGCTGAACTCTGATATGAAACTGAGGTCTTAAATGTTGCTTTTGAGCACAGTAAGATATCTGGATCTTTACAGCAGGGAAATATATTTATGGCCTTAATCATTATTTCAGAAATATTAAATGGTTTGAGAACTATGACTTTCCCCAAAATGGAAATATACAGTCTGGCAAATCAATTCTTGCTAATGAATAAAATCTCTGAGGGCCTCTGGGTTAATTAAATCTTCTCCGAGGCTGCTTTCAGGCCCTCTAGTGGTGGCATGGTGAAAAGGCAATGGAATCACTGGATGCCACAGGGTGGACAAAACAGAAACATGTATGTAACACCACATTTGCCAACATGGTAGCTGTCTTCAGTTGTCACTGCACAGGCTACACTCCACAACATTAAAATAATGACGGCATGTGCCAAACAAGAAAAGTGCATTAGCAAACAGGAACTGTCAACCAGAATGTAGATTTCACTGCACACCAGATTTATAGCAGTTATTCTTTATTTCTTCACAAGATAGTCTAAGAGGTTGTTTTTTTTCAACAAGATTAACAGGATATTTGAACAGCATTAAACAGGCTCTAAACCCAAAACTTGAATTAAACCCCTGAACATCTGGGTTCACCATATTATGTGGTATTCAAGCAGTGGCCGACCCCCTTGGAATAAGAGGGAGAAATGATCCAAAGATCTTATGCTAACGGTCGGTCTCTAATAGGGTATCATCTCCAGTCGTGGCAGTGCAGTTCACCTTAATGTGTTCATCGGTTAGTGATCATCACAGTCAGAACATGCAACAGCACTGATGGGTGGAGTGGAGTGGAGTGTATGTGGAGAGCATTACAGTTATACCCTTTCCTACCAAAATTAGCATGTGTATACATTTAAAAAAAAAAAAAAAAAAAACGCAGGTAAACCTGTTAAAAATAGGCGAGAGACTTTTTATATGCCTTACTTATTCAGTCCCTATCTTAAATTTAGTTCCGATGACATTTTTTGATGATGTGCAAGCGCTGCCTGGACAGAGACAGATGGTGATTTGCATTGATCATTGCATCACACCGGCAAATGGGCTGAAATTAGCACGTTCACCGAGGTGCTGTATTTAAGTCACCTCTGATTGGAGCTGGATTCAGTGAATAGCCTATCCCTGACTACTGCAGTCATTTTTCCCAGAAATAAATGCTGATACCCTTTCCAACTAAATACAAATACCAGATGTGAGCAGGTGTTAGTGGGTTTTTTTTATTTTCAGGTGTGTCACATTTGACATCACGGACGGGACAGAAAACAGGTCTGTAAACAGCGTAGAACACCATGGAGGCCAGTGAAAATGTTACAGTGGTTAGTTCTTTTTTATAAGTCTTACTTATTCAGTCCCTGTCTCAAAATTGGGGCAGACTTTTTTTTTCCAATGATGTGCGAGTGCTGCTTGGACAGAGGCCCTCATTGCATCCTGCTGACAAACAGGCTTAAGTTAGCGCGCTCACTGAGGTGTCGTATTTATTAAGTCACATCTGATTGGAACTGGAGCCAGTAAACATCCTTGACTACTGCAGAGTTATTTCTCCCTGAAATAAATGCCAATTGTACCTTTTCCGATAAAATACAAAATCCAGATGTGAGCAGGTGTTAGTGGCTTTTTTTTTAGTCCAGTGGAAAAGGGGCTTAAGAGAAAATGAAAAGGCAAAAGCCATCCAGGGCACGGTACAAGAAAAGGAAAAACTAAGAGGATGAAATTTGCAAATTTGCACTTTCTGTATTTTTTTTATTGTTTGTTATTTATTATTATATTTTGTTAGCTAAAGCCCTATTCGGATGGGATTAGTTTAACGTGGAGACGTGGGGTAAAGTAATTATTACCAGGGATTTTAGTCCCGTCCGAACGCGCCATGTCTGTAATCACTACGGATAATGTCAGTAAAAATTACGACAACATTTACCTTCTGTAAAACAGTCCGGAGAAAATACCTCGGGTAATATTAATCCCGTGCAAATGCGATCCTCTGTAAAAATGTATGTAAATATTTTGTCATGTCCTGTTTACAACCATTTTTCCGTGTTTAAAGGTAGGGTCTGGAGGATTTTCCAGTTGCTGTTTGTAAACACACATTCAGATTTGGTCCCTCCTATCAGGCTCAACCCTCCCGGGTGTACGGAGCCCGGAGGTACAGAAGAAGGCTTCACGGAAGAGGTTCAGACAAGGCTCGCGCTGGTGCACGCTTGGACACGCTCGGGCAAGGCACCTGCGCTCTCTCATTGGCTGGAGAAATCTCCGCCCAGAAGCGGTCCAGCTCGCAAAAACATCAAAATACAGTTAAAGGGCAGGAGCTCTGCAAACAGAGTCACCACCACACATGAGTAGAAGCCCATAGGTGATGATTAAGCAGGATTTCATTTGTATATGTCTATATTTTGTTTTGTTTGAAAATCCTCCGGATCCTACCTTTAAAGCTAATTTTCCATGTTTTTTCGATGATGGAGGCACTTGAAGAAGCATTCGGTGTTGTCTGCAGTCGTGATGGTGGACATTCTTCTAATGATCGCATAGCCCTGCGTGGGAGACCAATCAATAAGATCGAGAAGAAAGCACTTTTCACAGCCATGTGACTTCTGGTTGTGTTAGGTAGGCTCCATATTGCTAATCGTTGTGTACACACAATCCTGTTCATGGGCAATATTTCATATTGGGCTAATCATTAATTGTTATTATCCTTCAGCTAAACACATACAACACATACAGGAAGCAACATAGCACGCACATGTCAACAGAGAAGTGACGCCAGGGCGCAAACCAAGCTACTACTGCCATCTCTGGTAGAATTACAGATTTCTTGTCCCGTGCGAATTAAACACTTATATTACAGACATCTTGTGGTAAACTGACATTAGTCCACATCCCTATGTAAAACTAATCCTGTCTGAATAGTACTTAAGTTGTTTTTTCGTTCTTGTTTGGAGTAAATACAATAAAGATAATAATGCTTTTTGGAGGGGGTTGGAGAGGGGGTTGCCTAGAGCGCTGAGTGTGCTTAGTCTGGCACTGTACTCAAGTGCAGTGTAGATTTCTGTATGACACTTTCATTCATTTTCTGTAACCACTTATCCTGTTGGAGGTCGTGGGGGGACTGGAGCCTATCCCAGTTGGCATCGGGCGAGAGGCTATACCCTGGACAGGTCGCCAGACTATCACAGGGCTGACACATAGAGACAGACAACCATTCACACTCACATTCACACCTACGGACAATTTAGAGTCACCAATTAACCTGCATGTCTTTGGACTGTGGGAGGAAGCCGGAGTAAACCCACGCTGACATGGGGAGAACATGCAAGCTCTGCACAGAGGTTCTCCCCCACCCTGGGGTTCGAACCAGGAACCCAATGCTGACCACTGCACTGTGCCACCTGCTTGTTATTTATTGTTATATTTTGTTAGCCAAGTTGTTTATTTGTTCTTGTTTGGAATTAATATAATAAAGATAATAATATTTTTTTGAGGGGGGCGTGGGGTGGGGCTTGCCAGCGAAAGCTTACCCAGGGCGCTGAATGTGCTTAGTCCGGCACTGTCAGATTTTTGTATGACACTTGTACACTAAGAACGTGCACATTGTATAATGTGCAGAGTGCAGAATTGTTGTCGGCTTAATTTTATGATTTTGATTTTTTTGTTTTTACTGAAACAGTTTCCTCCTAATCCTTTCTCCTCCAGTATATATAACACGCAGTAACACATATAACACATAGTGCTGTATGTATTGGTTCATGGGGATGTAAATACAGGCTACATTAGTGTTACAGCAGAGGAACTGGCTGTCTGGGAGTCACAACTTTTCAATTATGTAACAGAGTTTTCAGTGCTGGTGAGGCAGCGCTGGTGGCCAGCATGAGAACAGAGATGTCTTAACTCCTAAACTCTGGAGAAGCAAACAGCAGACAGTGAAATAAGAGGGGTGTTACCCTTCATGAGGGCCTGTTGATGGAGGGGAGCTGAGGCGGAGAGATGACCATGAGGACAGAGAGAGAGAGAGGGAGAGTTTGGAGAGGAGCCGGGGACTGCCCATGGTGGATGGGCGGAGCAGTAAGCATGCGCTGAGCTGGCAGACTCTGGGCTGGTCCTGACGGGCTGGCTGGGCTCCGGGCGGCTGTCTGTGCGCTTCAGACGGTCTTGGGGGAGACTACCACCAACACTCATCGTCTCCTTGAGTGCTCAGAGAATTAAAAAAAAAAAATAAAAAATAGAAAAGAAAAATAGAAGATACACGAGGACAACTGCGAGAAAAGAAAGCAAACAGCTCCACCTCGGCATCTGGAAAAGCACCGAAGAAGAAGGAGACGATCCTCCCCCTCTACCCCACACCCCGTCGCCAACCCGCCCTATCTACCCTACCCACCACTCCGTGCCATCCCTCTGGTCTCAACTGCCCTCCCACCCCGTCAGGAGAACCACGACCACCCATAGGAAACCCCACTTGACCAGCGTTGCCATTAAGCGATGCGCTTTGAATTTAGGAAGAAATCACCTTTGCGTTTTTGATGCACAACACAAGCAGTGGTCTTCATTTTTTCCTTTTTCCTCAGCGGGAACAGTTAAAGGTTACGGATCTGGGTGTTTACACTTCTTGACGGGTTTCCAGTGGCATGATAACATGCAGAATATATCATCCCGCGGCAACAACAGACAAAGCTGTCATCCCATAGATTAGTCTTTATTTGAAACAAGCAGCTGTCACACACGCTGCGTTTGAGCTCATGTTTGCTTTTTCCCATGCTTAGAAAGAATCCCGACAATGGTCTGGGAACGGACCGCCTCTCCAGACACCTAGAAATATTTTTTCAAGACGCATCAGCTCTATATTTCGTGCTTATCGAAGAAAAAGCGACACATTGACGAGGAGTCATTTGACACCGACGCCGCTTGAGCCATAGGACTTTGCGTGCGAAGTTTGCACCGGGAAGAGGGGGGCCAAGTCGGAGATATCTCGGCCATATCCACGGCATTTTCCCTGTAAGGTAAGCCAGGAGCGAGCCTATCTTGCATGTCAGTCCTGTATACTGTGTCTGCTGTCATGTGTGTCCACGTTGGTGTGAGTGCGCTGCTACAATGTGGAAAAATTGCACGAGTTCAAACAGGGTAGTGACCTATTTTCAGAGACTCTCTCCAGCGGTGCGCCCATATCCTGCAGCTTGGACTCCCCACACTGTCATATTCAAGGCCGGTCGTGGCGGACGTGCCTTTACCGGCGTTTGTGCCATTTACGCACCGTGTCAGTACCTCTTTGAACACGGGAGCGACCTTTTTCCTCCGCTTGTCTGCATCCTCTCTTAAACTATCATCCCCCCCTCCTCAACCCTGAGACATTTTTAGAGCAGTTTCACAAATCCTGCCCTATATAGGGGCGTACATCACAGCTCAGCCAGCTGTTGTGCAAGACGCAGGCTTGCACTGAGCTCCTCTGATGTTCTGTCACAACATCTGATAAAGAGTTCAACGTCTACAGACTGCTGACATCCACTTAAAACAGTTATGTATTGGTAAATAAAACTGTGACCGCCACATGAGGTAAACAGCCACAAAAAAAATCACACTCATCCTCAGATTTACTTTATAGTCTCCACACAATAGACTAAATACGCTCATGTCACTAAGTTAAATGTGAGAAAGTGTAGCTAGGTTTATGATCCAGGTCTCAGCAGCAGATCTGTGGAGCTGGTCAAATCTTTGCCTTCCCATTATATCATTTTTGTTTAGACCAATTCTAAGTGAGTCGAAGGCATGCATGTAGTGCAGGGGGCAAGGATGAGCACAGGCACAGAGGCCTAGATAAAGAGCTATTTTCCTCCAATTAAGCAATTCCACTGTCCCTAAGCCTAATTGTGTGCACACTGGGACTGGGTTTGGGATGGACCTTCTCCCCATTGGCTGCCTCCCATGGGCCCATTGTTTCAGAAGATGCCAGGGGAAAGAGCCGAGCCCTGCCAAGGCTGACCTAACAAGCCCTGTGCTGGAGTGGAATAAGGCCTGATCATTAAAAAGCATTAGGCCACAGTGCAGATCGAGGCACACTCAGGGGGCTGCAGTTGTATTTTGGATCTGAGTAGGCTTGCCGTATATTTCCAAGGTGACTGTATGAAGAGTATAACGCGTGGGCACATGAGAGAAACTGTCACACAGATATCATATGAGACTGGAGGAGGTCTGGCTATGGGCCCACTGGACCTCTCTCAAAGTATGTGGGGGAAGAGGAGCGGCGAAAGAGGCCGCACAGGCTTTGTGTGGAGGGAGGACTTTGACTCCCTCTCCTCCCACCCTCTTCCAGGCCCCTGCTATTTAATCCATAACCCCTCTCTGAACTGTGAGCACAGGTGCTCCTCGCGACCACGGCCTGCTTGCCACATTGTTTATCCAATCAGCTGATGATCAGTTCAGCCACAGGTCAACCATAACATCCATTTGACAGAAAGACCGGGGCCAGACGAAGAGGCATCTATCACCAGCCACACACTGGTCGTGCAGGCGATACCTCTCTTACACAGCACTTAGTCACTGCAGAGAAAATGCTTTCAGCGCCAATATAAAGCCAGATGTCCACTGGGGTCCAGCTGTGCATCCCTGTGGTGGCATTCCACACTCTCAGGATGTGTGCGTGTGTGTTTGTGTGGGCAGCCTTTTTTTTTTTTGCTGTACATTTTCTCACCCTGACTGCATGCTTGGCCAGATGTAGATACTTGTGACAGCTGCTGGGTGCAACAGCTTGCACAGAGCTTCAGTCAGAGTTTGACACCAAGTTGCTTCATCTGCCGCAACGGGTACGCAAGAAGATATACCATAAAGGCTTTCCACCCATGCCTGTCTCTGAAAGCAAGTCACGGGTGTGGTTGTCGCCTCCCTAATTTTCCCGTGCCTTAAGGTTTTGCCTCGCACCACAGCTGTGTGACATCATACCCCTGAGGTCTCAGACCGTGTGAGGGTAAGGCAGCTGCTTTATGGTGGAAAAGGTGGACCCTAATGGCATAGTCCTGCGTCAGAGAACAACCACGAGGCATGTGGTGGAGGGATGGTGGGAACCCACAATGCACTTGTACTTAATGCCTTAAACCAGGCTAATAAAAGTGTACCGCATCTGATGTAAAAAGAAGCAGTTGAGTCTGACATAGTGTGTATGGTATCAGGAAGGAACTGTCATCTGAAATGTAAGGTGACGACAGAAAGTTTTGTTTTTCACACAAGTGTTGTGGGGCCACTAAAATATGTTTTCCACTAGGGGTAAAAGAAAAAACTCAGAGGAGGACGAGGACTGCTACCAGTAATTGGGTGGAATATAAGTGGTACAAACTACAGTGGGAGAGCCAGTGCGAGTGTTTGAATTGATATCACAGTGGGGTTTCATAGCTGCCGGGGATTACGGTCAAGCTGAAAGGCAACTCAGCAGCAGGGGTGGTAGGATTATAGTGGTCTTTGAATGAGGCAGCACGCAGTCAAAACAAGGCACCTGATACACACTTGCATTTATCTTCACAGGGATAAAAGCCACTTTATTGTAGACCCACATGACAGATATGTCCTTCCTGTGGTTACACTTGTAGACAAGAACATGATACCAATTGGATTTCTAATCAGACAATTTGTGATTCATCCGTTACAGACAATAGTACGCCCACAAGTGAAAACAACTGGACGCCAACATTAAGAGGCTTTGGGGTGCTTATTTTCGAAGTTGGCACAAAGATAGGGGTATCTTGTGAAACTGGACAACCCAAGGCATCCATTGGTACAAACCATGTTGGCACAGCTCATTTTGACATGTTGCACCATTAGGAGCACTTTGCTAAATGTCAGATGTGGAGTAAAGAGCCAATTCATTTGCTGGGATTTTGCCTTCAAATGAAATTATTACCATAACCTCTTCCACTCTGTAGCAACGCTGGCGTTCTTGGCTGAGTTTTAAAGCCAGATAATGATGGTACTGGTATCATATGAAACTAGAAGACCTGATGAACTGGTATCAACCATGTCGTGCTAGCTTGTTGGGAAGGGGGCCAAATAGTGCTGCAATGCTAGGCTAAATTTTGGCAGAGGAACAAGTGCCAAAGGCCATGTTCAAAGGGGTCCTTTGAAACCTCATCTCAAGATAACTACATAAAAATAGATTCTATGGGTACCCACAAGTCTCCCCTGAACTTGAGAAGGCATATATATAGCATAAAAAAATCCTGAAATACACAAGGCTTTTGGTTTTGATGTGCCACCCCAAGATTTTCAGTGGCCCCATCTGGCCACCTTCTGGAGGCACCACTGTCAAGAGATGAAATATGACTAACATTAGGTTAATGTCATGTTGAATGGAATTGCTCATCCCAGCTCTTGACCTTTGATTGGGCTGAAAATGTCAGAGGGGATACATGATGTAGCCCGATGAAGGATCATGTTCCTCCAGTGAGATGACTTAGAGAGAGGATGTGGGGTAGGCTACAGTAACCATGGTCGGATTTGGATGAGGTCTTTTAAAATTACGTGTCACAGTGTTCGTGTATTATGATTTATCTTTTTCGTATCAATTCTTCTGCCACAATACCAACAGATTACAATTCAGTTTCATAATCCATCTGTTATTACTAACTTGACCTCCTTACTTTGTAATTAATATGGAGTTTTTTGGCAAATTCTCGGTTATTTTGCAGCTGATATTGGCTGAACGGTAAACCAGCGGATTTCATTCGAGCCACAAGGCTGAAGTCACCAATGTAATTCATTAAAATCTAAGTTGAAACAGAGCAGATTCAATAGCTGAACTTGAGTTAAACTTGAAAATGACAGCAAACAACTCTCTCATATCAGCACGGTCTGGCACTGTGCTTTTTTTTTTCTTCCACAAAATATCTCATCACTAATCATTGCCATGTGTGGAACAGTGGAGGTGACACACTCATACTTTGGAGTGCTGCAGCGTGATGTGTCTATGTGGGGTGACGGCCAGACTCCTGGACCCATACGTTAAGAATAGACAGAGCGGATACAGAGCTTGACTCACACTAACTTGCAAACTGAAGGAGACCAGTGCATACCGCTTTGCTCCCTGGCTGGCTGGGCTCATGGAGCGTGCATTTTTCTCCAGTTAAACTGTAACCACTAATCACCTCACGGCCTCACTGTTTCCTCCTGGAGCAGACCATTCCTGGGTCCCCAGGGTGGGTTTAAAAAAAATTGCCCCCCTTGGGGAATATATGGTCTATCCTTTTTTATAATCACCTGTGTGGGACATCCCAAACGTGCACAAGGCTCTTGCTCTCTCAGCGAGGATCTGCCACAGCAAAGTTGAGGGGTCAGTTCCTCTGTTGCAAGTCTGCAGGCCTGCATTTCCAAAATAAACACAGACAACTCAGTGCCTCACTCCAGCTACCCCACCCTACCTCTTCTCATTCTCTTTAATGCTCCTTCTGCGCTCCCTGCTCAGTGTTTCTATCGTGAGAGAATTTCAGCTCGTGGAGCCCTTCAGACAATACGCAGACCATGTCTGGGGCAGGGCACACTTGGTGAGGAAAAGTTAAAGAAAGAATACAGGAGTAACGCCAAGACTTGAAAGAATAACAGCAATGCAAAGGAGCTGTCGCAGAAGGGGTGGAGGGAATAGAGGAAAGCTTGTTTTTTCAAAATCCGTTTTGGGTTTCCACCAACATACTTTAAACTTACAGATGATAGCAAACTTGGATCTAGCCGCAGCTTTGAGATATCTGGGAGCTCAGTTCAAGGAGCTGTGAGTTGTTCGGTAATATGCTCACAGCAATGCAGTTTAAGTGGAGACACAGCTGGTTTGTATTATTATTTACTTGCTTGGCCAACACCCTGGATTCTCCAGTCTCCCCTCAATAGCGCTACAGCTAGTTCAGTATGACTGAGGTATGTATGTGTGTGTTTGCTTGTTTGAAGAGAAAAGAAAGGGAGGAGTCGGACAAGAGGGGCTCTGCCTGTAAGTGCGGGTGAAGAATCGCATGCTGAGAAGGGAGAGACGGGGGAGAGGGATTGATGGTGTTTTTTAAAGAAGGGGATGAGGTAGAGACGGGTGAGGCATTTTGGAGACTCAAATGCGACTCTCAAGTCTGGGCCTGGGCCCGGCTCCCTGTCTGGGCATATCCAGTCCTGTCAGCTAGCTTCCAGACTTTGCCCCCTTCACCCCCTCCTTCCCTCCATCCCCGACTCCCTGGGACTCCATCTCCTCCTCGCTTTTAACTCCACTCCCTCCCTCCCTCCCTCCCTTGCATTTTCGTCTCCCACTTTCCATGAGCCCCCAGCTTCATAAGTGATGCTTACATTATATAAGACATTCTTCATCTTATACATGCAGTGAAAGAGAGAAGGAGAGGGGAAGAGAGAAAAAAGTTTGGCCTGTAAGTGTTTACCTTCTCTGTGGTGTTGTGGAGATGTTGCCAGCACTAATTTAATTCATATGTACCATGGCTGTTTTTTTTTCTTATGAGGGGAGCCTTGTGTAATTTGGAAATGTTTTAAGTTTGAGGTTACATTTTGTGAAATAAAGACTTATTCTGACCTCAGATGCTTCTATGAAGTAGCCTCACTGTTTTTATTTGGTTGCTAAAAGTTTTAATAACCGACTCTCAGTGGCCATCTTGAATTACGACCAGTCACTATCTTAACACAGCCTGTTTCTCTGTCTTCCACTGCGTCCGATTGCTTCTCAACGCCCTTACTCCTTGGTCTCAATAAATGGTGCTGTCAGTCACGGTGAGCTTGGCTATTTTCTTAATTGATTCTAAATGTCAGTATTGATTCAGGACAGAAGAGTGTGTAAGAGCACGAGCATCGCCCTGACCTTCAGCACTAATTGAGATCCTCTCTTAGGCTCGTTCTTTCCAACGCTGCCGATATACTGTACGATTGTCCGCGGCACATTTATCAGCCCTCACTGTTCAGAGGGTTTCGCCAAATCAAAAGAGGAATCGGCTCCAGATCTTTGTGGAGCTTGTCTCCAACAGATCGCAACACATGCCAACAAATTTAAATCAAGAGTTACTCCATTTTGCAGCATTATGCTCAACTCTGTCTGTCGCCATCTCGCTCGCCCTCCATCTGTCCCTTTGCATCTGTCTCTCTGCTCTCTTTCTCTGTTTCTCTCTCTTGGATAGAGCCGCAAAAGATAAAAGCTGTAGGGTGGAGCCTGTCACTTAGTTGAGCTAGGACACAGAAATACAGAGAGAAAAGGGAGAGGGAGGGAGATAAAGAGAGGAGAGAAAAGACCGTCATATTGACCTTGTCTTAATGCCAGCCATGGTGGGAGGGGACACGGGGTGGAGGGTTACTCAGAGAAAACAGGCGCTCCATGTGAGGAGGGAGAACACAGGGCTGCCGTTAAGTTGGCACAGCCTCACAAGGAAAAGACAACACCGGCTTTGTGTGTACATATATATGTGAGATCACTGGCAAGGGAGGCAGAAGGGCTGAAATGGCGGTATAGCAGACAGTATGGGGGGCACGCCCAAATTTAAAGAAGCAGGAGCTCCTTGATCACCCTGTGTGTGTGTTTGCCCCCCAACACACACACACACAAAAATACACATCCAGTCACTTTGTCCGCTAATTGCTCTCTGCTGTTTTGTATTTCTCCCTCTTCCTGTTTTCCTCCCCTTTCAAAATGCTTTGGTTTTGGAAGCCGAGCCCCTGCCCTGTCCCTTCTCTCTGTACATAAACACACTCAAGCACACATGTAGACTCACATGCTAACAAACACCAATGGAGACACTCTCTGTCCAAAGCACATCTGGCTCTGTGTGCCCCCCCTCCTCCCCTCCTGGCTCTCTCCTGGGCAGCATGGCTGGTGCACAGGTGTCACCCAGCCCTCTCCAAGGACAGGGAGTGGCCATCCAGGAATTCTGGGGCAAAGAAATAGGAAAGTTACGACACTGTGGACGTGTCTGACAGGCCTCAGCACCACCACACAGCGATAAGAGACCAACCACCCACCCCACCCCGTGCATTGCCCCCAGCCTCCTGGAGGCCGTGTTGCATAAAGCTGTTGTTGGGATCATATTACTCTGGCTATTGAATAAGAAGACTTGCTTCCCAGGGAGTTCACTATGTGCCGTCGGCTTATTGAGTTGCAGGCAAATGAAAGTGGCCGGGGTCAGTGTGTAAAGGCGAAAGGGGTTTGTTTCTCATGCGTGTGGTGCCATAATATTCCTGTCCAGGAAATGACTGTGAGACAGGCGCACCCCTCCCAGTGCTGGAGCGGTACCACAACGCTCTGAACTGGTCTGAACTCCACAACACACAGCCAACACGCTGTGCACCAGTGTGCGTGTGTACACGTATGCATCGTCTGTATGGCTGTACAGTTGGCGTGTTTATGTGTGCATTTACTGAATGCCTCCGTAGCTGGGAGGATAGACCACATTGGCCCAGCAACTGTTGCTGAAATACACCCAGGGGTTTGCTGCTTATCGTACCACACTTTCCATATGCATGTCACCCCTATTAATCTGCCCTCAGCTTGCTGTTAACTGTGTGGGAGAAAGGGGAGAGAAAGAAAGAGAGATTTCTGGACCTCCTCCCATTCCCTCCTACCCAGTGGCTTAGAACCGGTGCTGGGTTTTCACCAGTGAGGCAATATAACAGACATCTCCTGTTGACTTCAATGGCAGCTGCTTTATACACTTAAAAGAAGCCTGAAGCTGTGTCGGTTATCTGTGATATACTTTACATACATCCTCACATTTTGGCGTGCACACCTGTGTGCTTCTTTTTGGGCTGAAGCCATTTCTCCAAAGGCTTAAACTCTGCTCTGGGTTTTAGGGAGCGGCCTTTTGTTTGTGTGTGTGTGCTGAGAGAACCTGGTATTTTAAAGATTTAGGCAGGTGCCAGTGCTTTGCATTCCTGGCCTGACCTTGTGCTGCCTTTAGGGGAGGTCTGCCTCTACAAAGCCGGCAAACCAGGGGTGAATGTGTCCGTGCATACGTGCGTGCACATCTGCACATATAGGCATGGCAGGGTTTCAGCTTTAAGCTTTGCCTTTTAAAATGCTACACCGTCCCTTTTTCCATTCATGTCTAAGTGCTGTGCGTTTGATAAGATCACTCCTTGCATGCATGCATCTCTACAGGGCTTAGCATGCCCCTGCATATCCATTATATACACTCAGTGGGGACACATGTCATCTGCACCGGCCCAGCAAGGAAATATAGACGAAAGGACATTTTTGTTTGGGAAAGTATAGACCTCCAGAGATTATGTTAAAATGCCAGATCTGACAATGTTACACCTCCACAGATATTACTTGAATTTTATACTGCCAGTCTAGCTGTTAGAATAATGCTAATGTCGGTGTGAGTCAGCTGGAATGACAGCATTTAGTGTGGGAGTAGCGGAGAACCATCACTTCCGAAACACAGACCCTATCCAGCAGCCCCAGCAGAACGGACACAGCTGGTTGGTGGGCTGATGAGAGGGCAACGAGCTGGGACGTTGTGCTGTTTGATCCTCCAGAATCATATCCATTCAAAAGTTCCTCCAGCACCTTGACGAGAACAAATGAGTCAAAATAACCCCCGCACACCTCCCCGCATGCACGTAAAACAAAAACATGTTTACCCTGAGTTTAGCTGTGAAAATGCACAAACTGTAAAACGGAGCTGTTAACTTTTATCGCTGTGCTTTTTTTTTTTTTTCTCTATCACCCACCACCAGCTCTGTCAGCCTCAGTCTGTTTTTCCTCACTCTCTCATTGGCTTCATTTCTCCTTTTCTTTCGTCCCCTTCCCTCCCCACCCTCTCTTCTTTCCTCTCCTGTTGCTTTCCTACTGAGCGTGGTGCGGTGACGCCCCTGCTTTGGCTGGCGAGCCGACTCCAGACCCTGTGATTGCGCGCAGGAGTCGGAGGATTGCATCACTGCCTGTGGGGAGAGGCCACAGGAATGGACTGAAAACTGGGGGGGGGGGACAGTAGAGAGAGAAAGAAGAGACGTTAGAGGGGTTGATAAAGGAGAGGAAGAGAAGAGAGCGATGACACACGAGGGGGATATAGCCTGAGGAAGTGGGGAGGAAGTGGCGAGGGAATGGGGCTGAGGGAGATCATGCAAGTTTTTGTTTATATGAAAGTATCACAGAGCAAAGATGAGAGAGGAGGAGTGGAGGGAATGCGTTCAGTAGACTGCAGGAGGTAGAAAGGCCCAGCAGAGTTAGTGGGAGGTCAAAGTGAGCCGGGGTGGGGATGTCGATCAAATCTCCTGAGTGCAAAGACAAACACATACTTCCCTCCTCTTCTCCTCTCTCCTCTCCTCTCACGGACGGTGGTAGGCCTCCTGCTGTGTTCATTGGTTCCCCGCCGCCTGTTGCTGCGCTATGAGACTGTTTTGTTGTGAAATGCCCCACGTTATTGTATGATTACTCACCACTCTTCAAAGCCTACAGTACCGTTGTGTGAACCGCCTTAAGCATTAATGTTGTGTAGATTTGCTGCTTAAACACTCAGAGTCATCGTCCCCTGGAGGATTATCTGTTCACCACTGATTGCTGTCCCGATGCTGCAGTATAGATTAGAACGGTTTTAGCTGATTAAAAACGTATGCATCTGATTTTGAACGGGAGTAGGTGGGAGAAAAACTAACCAGTGACTCAAAACACATGTTGCTACACGTGGCCCCTCAGTCACGTACTGTTCATGTCATATAGCAGCTACTAGGGAGTCTAATAAATTGACTGTGGCTTGGGGGAAGTTTCCTAGCCTCATGCCAATGTACAGCTACTCTCTCCCCCTTTACCTGCCTCTTCTCTCTTCATTTGCTCTGTCTAAATAGTTTGAATGATTGCTTTAATTGCAGAGCAGTTTTTCTAATGATATTTGCAAACTCTCTCCCCTTCAAATGAATCACAGGATGAAAAACAAATCCTCAAGAGCTTTTCACGTTTTAGATGTTGATTCCTGTTGAAAGATAAAGTCAAATTCTTATTCCCAAAAGGCAGAGCATAATGGTATTGATCTGATAATGCAGGCTTCCCCTAGAGTTCACCCGTCATCCTTCCACCCGTCCATCCCCACCAAGAGTCGAGTCAGGTCACTGTGTCGTGCGATAATCCCGGGGTTGAGCAGGTCATGAGGCTTACTGACACAATGTGAAATCTCAGTCAGATGGCTGTTTATAGATCATTCATGGCCTAATCTCACTACACGGCGGACTAAGTGGAATTGCTGTTCTGTTGTCAGGTCTGTCTGGATGCTATTAAGATGCAGAGTGTGGTGGAGTGTTTCCTCTCAAATTAAAATTATGTACCACTCACAATTTCCCTCTAATGATTAATTCAGCCTGCTCTGCCTTGAATATCAAATCTCGGACGGAAATCAGAAGTGCTGTCGCTGTTGTATGTGTGTTGTATTCTTTACAGGGTTTTCTGCCCAACAGTATGATGTTGTGATGTGATTTGTTGCGTGAAGGGCTGCACCTCAGGATTATATTTACTGTTGATTCATTTTACAATTATTGTCGATGTTGATTTATTGATTTACTGTCTTTTCTTGTCCAACAATACAACCCAATCGCCAGAAAGAAATGTTGGCATTCTATGTTTGTTTAAATCACAGATATGTTAGATTTGTACATTATATTGTAGCAGATTCATAGACAACACTGAGGTGAAGGTGTGATTAGGTTTTGCCACAAAAACCACTGGGTTGTGGTTGGGAAGAGATCACGTTTTGGCCTAAAACACCCATGTTTGGTGGGTGTTTTTGAAAAGGCAGGGAAAGGTTGGGTGAAAACCACCCAGGTTTGGTGGCTTAAACTCCGCTGGGAAACGCGGCGTAGTGTCATTGAAAAACACCCAGATTTGGTAGCTCAGACATCACTGGGAAATGCCATAATGTGTTAGTAAAGAACACCCTATTTGTTGGCTCAAATGCCGCAGTGTGTTGATGTGCAATCTTTAAAAAATACCCAGATTTGGTAGCTGAAACACCGTTTGGGAAACTCTACCAAACACTCGGCTCAAACGCCGCTGGGAAACGCTGCAATGTGTTAGTAAAAATCACCCAGACTTGGTGCCACAAACATCGGTGGAAATGCTGCGAAAGGGTGCTAAAAATAAACCGATGTTGTCTCAAACAATGAGGACTGTGGCTTGGGTGACAGGCCATCTGCCATTCCCTCCACCTCAAGATGACAAAAGTCAGCTTATATATTATATCACCTTAGAAACATTGATACGATACAAATGATACATATTTGTGGTTTCAGTAACGTTCAGTGCAAACATTTTCTTCCAGCGAATGGGCTGAACAAACAGCCCAGAAGCCAACGAGAACCTAGAACTATCAAATGTTTGGCATTTTTGCTTAAAAAATAACGTAAACATTTAACTGATTATCAATAGAGTTGTCGATTAATTATATGTCAGTTGGATAATCAATGAATCCAGTAGCTGCACGGCATTACATTTCTTTATTCTGATGCTAAACTATGCTTTCTTGGTACGCTGCGACTCATTTTTTTGACTCAGTGTTTAGATTTTTTTGAAAACCACTTGGATGTACAGTTCACACACATTCCCTTTAACTAAACTGTGTACTTAAATGTCTCATAATACATGACCAGATGTTTGGAAAATCTTGAAATGCCAATGTCCGACTGTTCATACCACAGTTTGCATCCTAACAGAAATGTTAACATTCCCATCACTGAGAGATATCGCTTTAAGCACGCGTGCTCTTCCTTTCTCATGTAGCAGTCCCCTTTGACAACAAACCACAAGTGCGACCCGCCCTCCTCGCTCCATGCCTCCCTCCCTCCCTCCTGGCACCTTCCCTCCCTGCCTGCCCTCTGCCTGGAATTCCTCAGTGTCTGAACGCTCTGGCTGGAGGCCATCGGTAGCTCGCTGAGAAGCTTCCTGTTGCACTCTCTCCCTCCTTCAATCCGTCTATCCCTCCCTTATTCCCCTCCTTTCTCCCCTGTCTCATGTGTTGTCTCAGATATTTCTCTTCCTCTCTTCTTTTGCATCTTTATACCATGATTTTGCATGCTCACACTCTCTTTAATGCCTGGGCAATGTATATATGTATATATATTCCTATTCTCTTTGTACAAGCAGATCTTGTGCTAATGTCTCCCTGGGTTGAAGCATGTGAATACACGTGTCACTCAGTCTCTGTGTTTTAGCCGTTGTGACTCCAGTGCTCCAACAACTTGTCTTTTTCCTCAGTAGCCCTTCCCCAGTGGCTCCATGCATGCTGCTATTACATAATCCTGTGTACGATCCCGTGTGCTTTTTTGGGCAAGGAGAAGGGGGGAGAGGTTTAGATTGACAGCAAGAGAAAACTCAGTGGGTGAAACTTTTATTTATCTGTATAATTAAGTAGAAAGGGTGTGAATAGAGGAAATAACCTGGTAATGAATGTACCATTACCGCCAGGTGGGGGTTACAGGAGAAGGTGAGAGAAGAATGAGATGAGAAGTGGATGAGAAAAACAAACTGAAAGAGGAAGCACAGCAGTGAATGTGAGAGAAAAACAAAAGCAGAGGATAGAGGGATAGAGAGAAAGAGAAGGAGGGAGTGAGAGGCCCACAGGAGGAGGAGGAGGAGGAGTGGAAACTGAGGTTTCCTGTCTGAGGAGGACAGAGGCAAGAAAAAATCTCTCAGCTGTGTGTGTTTGTATGTTGAGTTATCCATCAGGGGTGGAGGTCGTATGCGGGGGCTGTGGCTCGGGTGTGTATGTGTCAGCGGAGGTGGGGTCACTTGTGGCTATTACCTCAAGAAAACGTCAGTAGTGACACAGTGGGAGTGAAGGAGTGACCGTTTTTGGTTTTCTTGTGTCTCCACATCAGTGATAAACAAACTAATAATTGGATGTTAACCTGTCTCGGGTTAGTCTAATTGTCTTTTTCATTGTTGGTGACAATGTGTGAAACCTCTGACTAATTTCACGTGGCTTTTTTATACGAATCCATGGAAATCTGAGGGAAAATTGCAAATAGGAATCGCCTTACTTTGAAATGTGCAAAATGCTTTGATCACATAAATCCGATTATTCACCGACTATTGTGTGCGTAGACCTGCTTGAAATGTGCCAAGTTGTTTATTCCTCCTTGGCCCCATTTACAGACGTGAAACCCAAATGTCAGTGGGGTCAGAGTTCACACCACACCCTCACCTCAATTAGTCACCTTTGACCCTTTCCTCCCCACCTGGTGGATGGAAAAACCAGCAGGTCTGGACATGACCCATTCTGCAACTGCAGGTCTTCACACATCACTGCTAAAGCACAGAATTACAGACCCAATGGAAATATAAACAGAGCTGTTTACCTGCAGTTCATTAAATGAGGTTGCTGTAATGTTGCGCCGCACATTTAACACGACAGAAAGTGCTGCCTTTACTTGGTCTCATTTTTGAAAATTGATGCAATAACCTTTGAATCATGTTTCCTGCCCTGAAAATGAGAAGAGCTAATACTGAATGAGCCTCAAATCCACACCAATATCTATGTGAGGCTATAGTAACCCTATAGTGACTGCAGATCACTGTTTGAGATGTGGGTGGGCTGTTTTTTAGAGATCAGTTGCTGTTTTTTAGGGCTGCCCTCGACTAAGAATCTTTCTAGTCGACCAATAGTCATCATTTAGGGCCATTAGTCGACTAGTCGCCGGCATGTTCACGATACTAATTTAATTATTAAATTATATATTTTGGGCAGGGCAACACAATGGTTTGAGTTGAAGGTGTGAGAAAGAAAAGTATCAGTAACATTGTTAACACTGTGCTACATTACAGAGAAATACAAAACCGTACTAATGAACCTTCATTAATATAGGCCTATATTTCATCTACAAGTGCACGTCACACACCGAGCGAGCCGCCTGTTAATGACGCTGTCGGCAAAGCAGTAATGATTGTGCTAAGTGGCTAATGGGCATGTAGCTACTTCCATGTTTCAGATGATACGTCATGTTTGTAGTCGACCAATGAAGATGAGTTTACATATCACCTTGGGTTCGTCCTTCACCTTCTCAAAATGATCCCACACTTTGGATTTCCTGCCTGACATGTTATTAACTAGCCTGTGGAATAACCACAGGTACCAGGCCTGGAAATTAGGGGCCGTACACATGCCGCATCTTGAACCACCTGGGTGCTACTCTTGTGCCTTTTTTGTGTCAGCTTTCAAGAGAGCAGCGGCAGGTTGTGTTTGAGGCTGCTAAGCAACTGTAACAAGCATCGTTTAGCATATTTACCTGATTTTTTTTTTTTCCCTGTGACTAACTGGCCAATGAAATCTTGCCAACAAATGATCTTTCTGGTCGACTAAGGTTTAGTCGACTGTTAGGGGGCAGCTCTATGGTTTTTCCACAGTTTTTTATGGAGACATTGCTACTTTTCCAGCAGGGTTTATGCCTCCAGCCCAGGGTATTTAAAGCCAGAACATGATGTTTTCCTTACCATAACCAAGTGGCTGTTGTGCTTAAACTTAACCACAAGTTAACCATAGCATTATTGAAATGTGAAGTTTCAACGTACCTGCTAGACAATAACACACAAATGTATTTGTGGTTTGCAGAAATGTACAACATTTTTTGGCTAATTGCTTGAAAAAATATTATATTAATATTTACGTATATTTCATTAAATTGTATTTTATTTTATTTATTTATTTTTAAACATTAACATATTACGCAAACACATTTCTTATTAGGGCCCTTTAAATTTGGCTACTAAATGTGCTATATGCTTTGCAACATTCAGAATTTGGGCTGGGATTGTCTTAACACGACTCTCACCTCTGATGTCACAAGCAGATATGAGGATGGCTGAGCTGAAATGGCTGCAGTTAGCAGTACTCGCTACATTAATGGTGCTAACAGTGGTAATAACAACAACAGTGCTGACAAAGCTAACAGTGTAACATGGGGGAGGAGAGTGGGGATTACTATTTTGTAAGAATTCTGTCCCGCCACTGTGTGTTGGGACAGCGTTATCAGCGTTAACTGTGAGCACAGTGCAGGGCGGCAGCAGTTAGCTAGCCAGTGGCTCGGCTATCAAAACAAAGAACAGAGAAGCTCATATCAGAACACACACAGAAAGAGCGTGACTTCATTCTCAGCTCAGGACACCATTATTCCACTATGTCCGTACATATCAAATAGTGATTTGCTGCTATATTAATGTCCAAAATCTCATCTTAAAGTCATTAAAAAAGAATGGCACAACCTATGCACTGAGCAGGACATTTTACATTTGAAAAAAACATTACTGCAAATTCTTGTTACTTATTAGCCGATATATGAAATACGTGATCAGCTAATACTGTCAAATAACATTAAACAGATTTGCTGATCAGAACTCTATTTCTTACTCACAATCCATCATAATTTAAGGGTCATATGATCCTGCCAGGTAACACGTGAGGGCATATTGAGCCCACAAACAATAGTTCATCAGTTGCACTGTGTTGGTCTGAGAGCTGTTAGTTACACATGTGGATGAATACTTACTCTCTGTAAGTAAGTACTTAGTGTCTAAGTCTATAACTCTATAACTATAACTTTCTCTCTCGTTGTGAGGACTTGTTTCCTAAGACGTGTCAGCGTAAGGAAACAAAATGGTTCACTGTGTGATAGTATTGAGATTGTTTTGTATTTTAGGAGTAGTGTTATCTTAGTTTCATTACATGGTCTTACACTGTATTAGTTTGGTGATGACTCACTAATTTTAAGATATCCACAGCCTCACAAGGATATCGACAACAAGATTTCTGGGAATTGCTATTTCCTGCAAGTACATTTTTATCGCAGCATGATTGCTCAGCCCTTTAAGACAACATGTTAAAGCCTTTCACACCAACCGTCACATCGCACCATAAGTTATTAGACGTTCCCACCGTCTTCTTTCTCTTTCTCTCTGCGTTCTGTGTGTGTGTTTGTGTGTGAAAATGAAAAAGAGAGAGCAAAGAGCCCCAGGGAGAGATGGCTTACCTCCTGCAGACCACCTCCCAGGGTCACAGCAGGAGGCAGATTAAGTTACAGCCAACCTCAGAGGGGGCCACACAAAATGTGCATGCACACACATTCTCTCGCCCTCTGAAACCCTCACAGAAAATAAAACATTACACAATATGATTTTATACCCTGTAACATAATCATCTTACGCCGCGCAGCTTTGACATCCTCTGATGCTTTTCGTTGGCTCGCGTTTCTCCCGTCAGATGGAGCCGATACACGATCCTCCTCAGATCAGATCAGGCTAAAGATCAATCGGTCGGAGCGGGGTGAAAGGTCGGCTCTGATCCGTGTGAGCCTAGCCTCGGTGCACGGAGGTGTTGAAACACATAGCCGTGCCTTGACCCGACGCACCAGCCCCCCTACATCACCCACTCTCTCTGACCTCGACCCGTGTTCACCCCTGAACATACACAGACCTCATCAAAGGGCAGCTTCCTAATGCAGTGGGGTGGATGTGGGACTCGGGTGGGAAGGGGAATAGGTGACAGGGGGTTGCTAAAGAGGACACACACACAAACCTCTCTTTCAGGACTCCTCCACTTCCTCCTCCCTTCATCCTCACCCTTGTGTATCCTCGCTGTGGCCCCTTCGGTCATCCCTCCTCTCCTCTCGTCTCCTCTCCCCTCTCCCTCCGCTGTAGCCTGTGTTTACTCTGCGAGCGAGAGAGAGGGCCCAGAGGAGGGACAATGCCGCCTTTCAGAGAGACTGTCGACCCCACGGCTGAGCAAGGAAGTCTGCATGGGGGCCAGCCAACACCCCTTCCACAAACTTCACAGCCATCCGCCACTGAGCTTTACACACACACACTTGCATATCACGCCAACACCAAACTCCTTCCCTCAGTGCATCATTCTTTCTCTCCATCGCCCTCTTTCTCTTTGTCTCACATTTCCCACAAACCCCCTCTCAGTGACTGTGGCTGTTTGGAGGATGTAGCCGAGATCCTGTAAATTCAGTCCAAGATCCACACGCTGTGAGTCACTTCCCAGCCAGTCTCTACTATTTCTCCCCTAAGAAATAATCATGAGGGTGGGCTGAGGTAAGATCCAGCAGCGGGGACTGATTCACCAGAAGCTGCACTGGCCCGGCTCCACTGGGAACACATTAGTGCGGTATGGACTGCCTTTGGGTGAGGCGGGTATTGTAGATATCTTATGACCTGCAGACCTCCAGTTTCTCGGAGTTTGAAGTTTGTTTGTCATGTCTGTTCCTTTGCAAAAAGTTTTTTGAGGCCACACACACACACAGATGTAGACCAGTATCAGCTGTCACGGAGGTCCATCAAAATTTAAACACACAACACCGTGCTTTATTCACCAGACATTTTCAGCTACCTTACCTCTATCATCGTGGTGTCTGAGGCTGTGTTTCTATTGTGACTAATACATCACCATAGATACTGTGTCTACAAAACAACATTATCAACACGCCTGTTTCAGAAAATACTGTTTACAAAATAATATGACTCTCAGTTGATACAAATGCTACAAGAGAAACTTTAATGACCATATTTCAATGCAAGGTAACAAACTCTGTGTTCTTATGACACCACTTTTCACAGCACTGTTTACTGACATTCCCTTCATTACTGTCTTGTAGTAAAGTGGGTGTGTAGTGAAGTGTGTAGTCTGCACTCTGCTAGACTGAATCTAGACCCTTCTCGTTTTGACTTAGGTAACAATCAGTGTTGGGCAGTAACGTGTTACACTAATAACATTACAGTAACGAGTAGTGTAACTAATTAGTAATAAAATTCCAGTAATGATATTACGGTCACCCCAAAACCAAACAACACGTTACTTTTCTTATCACATCGCGACTAACTTGAAATACAACAATCATATCAGACGACTCATTTTAGTAATCGTCATGCTGCACAGGCATGTCACAAAGCAGCAAGCTAGTTGGAAACGCTTACCTTAGCGGCTGGAAATATTCCCATCACTTTGACTTTGTTGAGAGTAAAGATGACAAGAATATTGTTGCTGCAGGTAGTCGGACTAAAACTATTTCCACTGCAAAAAACACATCCTCAAACCTCCGGTCTGAAACACCTCGGCTACTACAACAGACAACACAACAACGTGAAGCTCCAGGAAATACACCCCACCAAGGTGAGCCCTCCTCGGCTGCAGAGGTCGGCTGTAGCCCTGCACCAGCTAAACATCCCAAACTGGATTTTAATCGTGGACATCTGCAGCTACCAAGAAGTAATAAAGCTTGAGGCTGGATATGTGGTGGATGAAATGTTGGGAAAATACCAGTCACAGGCAACTGGAGACCCCCAGGTAAAAAAGAAGCTTCTAGCCTTAGCTACACTCACCAGCGATTACCCTGACATTCATGCAGAGGTGCACATCTGAATTTTGGAGAGATATGCAATAACCAGTTTTATGGGGTGTAACAGAAAAGTAACATAACGAGTAGTGTAACAAGTTACTGTTGGCAGGGAGTAATAAGTTAAGTAATATTATAACTTTTGAAAAGAGTAATATCTTACATTTTTATAGTAATGAGTCCAACACTGGTAACAATATAGCAGCCGGCTGGTAGCAAACAATCTTGAATTACAGTTAAACATTAAGCTAAAAGATGTTTCTGAAAACATATAAGGTGAGAAATAAACAATGCTGTAACAGAATCTTGGTTTACATTTGACCAACATGGCCTTGTTTTACAGTTTGATTGGGGTTTGAGAGAGCAAGAGAGATACTCTTTGTGTCTGTGGTGGCCATAGACTTTAAAAATAATGGACGTTGGGCATTAAAATGAACATTTTAACATGTGTTTCTTGTCCGCCTTGGAGGTTGCCGCTTGGTGGTGGCGGGCAAACGCAATGTGGAAATACAATCTGTAGTTTGAACAGCAGCCCAAGAGCTGGCAAAAATCTGCTGGATGACGTGATTTGAGCTGGGGGATGAGCAGGGACATCTGGGCACTGGTAAGATGGAGGAAAGTTTACCATAGTTCATTTACACATACGGCCCACATTGTTATGACACAGAGCTGTTTGAAAATCTGCGAGGTATCCCTTTAAATTGCCCAGTTTGAAAACTTTGGTATATTTAGCGAGGAACTAAATGTTGAAATGTACATTTTTTTAGTCTTTTAATTTGTGTTCAACAGCCCTCATGGAGTGAATAGTTTTACTCTTGTTCACTATTATTCCCATGAAATCATAAGAAGCATAAATGTGTTGAGATGAATTTATTGTTTTGCCTATAAAATGTCAGACACCAGTAAAAAATGCCCATTAAAAGTTCACAGAGTTCACGGTGATGTCTTAGAGATTACTTATTTTATCAGAGAAACTCTCCAAAATCCAAAGATATTCAATTTATTATCATAAAACACAAAGAAAAGGGGGAAATCTTCGCATTTCAGAAGGTAGAACAAGTGATTTTGGGGCATTTTTACTTGAAAATTGAATGTGTTGATTATTTGATTGTCAAAACTGTTGCTGATTAATTTTCCATCAGCGGACTAATGGATTAATCATCCAGTCTTTTCAGCTTTAACATGCTGAAGTGAGCAGGTCAGCAGAACAATAATGTAACCTTGTTAAGTAAAATACTGGGAAAAGAACTGAAATATTCACACAAACACACACACACACACTTGGAATTAATAGGAACAGGAAAATAAAGACCTTGCTAAGAATGATACTCTAATGCAGCTCACTGCTCATTTACACGGCCATTTCTCCTTCTACAAAAAGCTGCCTGATACCAACAATGCTCTTTATTATTTAGAGGAAGGGACGTACTTTTTAATAAATTGGCCATATAGTCCATAATGGAGGTTTAGTAATGGTTTGCACGTGGAGCAGCCGCCTGAGAGGAGCTTTTGTGTGTTGAGACCCCTGTAGTGTCTCTCTGTCTGTCTCACAGTGAGAGCTGTAGCGTCACATGATTTGAGGTGCCAAAGTGATTTATATTCCACAGTTGTCTGGATCCAAAAGTTCCATATCTGTTTCTCATCGTGTTTTATAGTGCGGATTATAGCGCTGATAAGAGGCCAGTTTTCTGTTTGTCCCCGCAGCTGATAGGAGTAGGATTTATAAAAAGGTTAAGCTGATTCTCGGTCTGCGCCTCAGGGTGAGGGCTTTTACTCGATTAAAGTGGATGACAGGCGATTTTCTGCTACTTTAGCCAAACAATAAAGCCAAAAGTCTTGGCAGGCTGTGTGGTAGGAGTTACAGTAAGTTAGTCATATCCACCCAATCCAGAGAGAGAGGAACAGAGATGTGGTATTAACCGCAGCTCGTTCTAAACGAGGATCATATCCGCTCTGACAGATCTAGAGATGTTTATTTTCACAGCTAATGGCAGTGTTTGCCCACATAACAAACTCTCCATGGTCAAAATGATCATTAGAGCAACTACCAGTAATACTCCTTTATCATTACACAATTGTCCTGGGTTTCACTGATGGGAATAATCCATTTAGCATGTGTCGGGGTATGATGGATACATTTAACAAAATCGAGGATGATGGAGACATTTGGCCTCAACCACCCAATGTTCTCAAAAAGATTCTTCTTAAAACCCACTGATGCAGTTCACACGAAGATGTTTTTCAGTATCTACGCACACTCATGAGCACACTTAAGGCCTTTGCACACCAAGTACATATCATTTGTCTGAGACTGTTGCTCGTTAAATGACCTCATGTTGCGTCAATCAGGTTTACACTCCAACTCCAACTCCAAAAACCTTTTGCCATCATTAAAGTATTCTGAACAGGTTTGATTTCCTGCATTTTTACCCATCTTTAGAGTTGTTTGACCAAGAAGAAGTCAAGAAAATGTGGTGTAACCTGCGAGACAAATGACTCTGCAACAAGAGAAAAGAGCAGGGCAGAAGTGGACGAGGGGCCAGTAGGAAAAAGAAGTGGAAATATATGGAAGCAATGCCCTAAAAATTTTACGTGACCAAGGAGAAGGTAACGTTAGCCGATACAGAAATGCACAACAGTGCTCAGGAGAGAAGCAAGGGGGCAAATGTGTCTCTCCATTTTGTCTTGTATTGCAAGGTTTCTGTACATAATGATTTTTATTGGATGACAGACTTTTAAAAAAAGCATGCGAAAAATACGGACTTGGTGTGCAAAGGCCTTTAGACACATATTCAAGTGCTGACTTGTTTGTGCAAAAATAATTGGTTATTGTGTTATCTTGAATTCTGCAATTGTGTAATATTATAGGATGTAATTACAATATGTGTAGGGCCTAATTTTTAACAATTACTTTTATTGTTTTACAAAGCATTATGGTCTTGTATAATAAATAATAACGACACTTGCACTTCAATTCACATTAATTATGCTAAGTGGGAACTTGCTATCATGGCGTGAATTGGTTGCTTAATTTGCATCTCATCGCGTCTTTGCATTGACTTTACATGTACTTTACTTGCATGAATTGATCTATGGGGCCTGGTGTGAACATAAGAGACAGCTACTTGACAGAGACAGCAAACTAGCTTGACAACACAGCCAGACTTAAGTATGACGCTTAATATATTAAACTGTGTGGACCTTGAACTAATGACTAAGGAGAAATCTTGTCCCTTGGCTGGACCAGTTGGGAACCACTGGATTAAACTGCCCCCTTCCAGTGGTCAGTGTCTCTCTTCTGTGTTTGGCAAATTTCTTTTTTTGGCCTCAGATTTGAGGTTAAACCCCCCGTTTCTTAACTAATGTAGTTGTGCGCCCTTTATCGGATACAGCATTCACTAAACCAGTAACAGCATCCCATGTATGCACTACTGACGTTAAAGTTTTTTTTATGTTTGGAGTGCAGTGCTGCAGCCTTTTTAGACCTTTGTTTGTTTCTGTGGCCTGCAGTCTCATGGCCTTTTTAGGGGTATTGGTGGGGCATTTACCTGTGCTAATTAGGATCAACTGGCACATGCTTTGTATCATTACAAGAACACAGGTGCAAACAGTTTCAGAACACGTCATGAACGAAACCTACGCCCTTGAGAACAAATGTAAGAAAACCTCAGTAAGATATAAGTCACTGAGGCCCATTACTGGAGAGCAAAGAAAGGACACATACACCCCAGAGTGTTAAATGTCCAAATTATTTAAAGGATGGCTTCACATTTTCTCCCATGTGTACAACAGATTTATTGGTTGCTCGAATCCTCCTCTCCCTTTTTACAGTAGAGCAACTCTAATGTAATTGTGAAACCTTAAGTCAAGATCAAGATGGGCCGGTGGGTCATGTGCTCGCATGTGTGGTCTATAATCAGATAAAAACCAAAGGGATTTCTTCCCCTAACATGTTTCTCTATGTGCATGTGAGGAACATGAGTGTATATACATCAACACAGAGAGATCTGACTGATAACGCCATAATGCTGCTCTGTGTGCATGTTCATACAGTATGTTCCTCTGTTTGCATCAGTACGTGTGTGTATCATCGTCCTCTTATCTATGGCTGATTAAGTCTTTACCCCCCCCCCCCAGCCATTTCTGGCTGTGTGTACGAGTGTGTGAGTGTGTGTGTGTGAGCTGGTGGCCATCCCTCGTTGGGCTGGTGAACCTGGTGACCTCTCTGCTCCGTGCCTCCCAGACACAAGGGCTTCTCATGTGGCCCCTGGCCAGTCGCTCTCAAAGCCCACCATTCACTACCAACCGTGGCTTCTCTGAGTGTGTGTCGGCATGTGTGTGTGAGGGAGCGGGAGGAAGAAGGGGGTGAATTTGTTGAAATTACAGTTTGATTAATTACTTGTGCGTGCGTGTGTGTGTGTGTGTGTGTGTTTCTGTACTGTAAGTATGACTGTGTGTGTGTATCTACTCTCAACATGCACACTGGGAGCTGTTCTACATGGACTCGGGCAGAAATATAGGACACCCTGCAACTTTGTGTGTGTTGTGTGTGTGTCTGTGTGTGTGTGTGTGTGTAGACGGAAAATGCTTTGAGGAGATGTGTGCGTGTGTGAGCCTGGTGAGAAGGAGCAGTGAACCCTAACACATTGTGTTGAATGGAGCGCTTGGCCTTAAACCAAGCAGTACTGTACTAGCACTGCCTATATGTGTGAAGCAGTACATGCTGGATCAAGAGGAACAGACTCAGTATTTGTTTATGTTAAAGTTGAAAGGATCTGACATGTGTGAATGTCTTATTAACCTTTTAGGATTGTTTTGGATGCCTCAAATATGATTTAAAGGTACTGTATGTAACTTTTAACATGCACGGTAACGTAACTTAAAAACGGAGACCTCCCTGACTTTTCTTTGCCGCCTGTAACAGCCTGTGGACTACGGCTGCCCCCGATGATGAATATTCCCAGTTGACCAATAGTCATCATTTAGGGCTCATTAGTCGACTATTTGCCTGCATGTTTATGATAATAATTTAATAATTAAATGATATATTTTGGGCAGGGCAACACAATGGTTTGAGTTGAAGGTGTGAGAAAGAATAGTCTCAGTAACATTGTTAACACTGTGCTACATTACAGAGAAATACAAAACCGTACTAATGAACCTTCATTAATATAGGCCTATATTTTAATCTACAAGTGCACGTCACACACTGAGCGAGCCGCCTGTTAATGATGCTGTCAGCAAAGCAGTAATGATTGTGCTAAGTGGCTAATGGGCACGTAGCTACTTCCATGTTTCAGATGATACGTCATATTTGTAGTCGTCCAATGAAGATGAGTTTACATTTCACCTTGGGTTCGTCCTTGACCTTCTCAAAATGATCCCACACTTTGGATTTCCTGCCCGACATGTTATTAACTAGCCTGTGGAATAACCGCAGGTGCCAGCCCTGGAAATTAGGGACTGTACACATGCCACGTCTTTAACCACCATCGTATAGCCTATTTAGCTCAAATCCTGAGTGCAGAGCTGATCTTCTTCCAGGCGCTGTTTATAAGTGTGTAGGCCTATCGTCTGTGGGACAGATGTAAAGCTCTGGGTAGCCCTGCACTAACATGATCAACTTTTCCATATTTATCAGACTGAATATTTACAGAAGAAGAGAAAGATATCTGTCGTCTATGATTGGTTTGTAACGTGACTCCTGTCTGACTGCTGGGCATGGCCTCTTCCTGTGTTTGTCCTTTCAAATTAAATTCCCACATGGTCCAGTCATATAGGTTTTGATTTATTTTGACAAGGCGCAGCTCCTAATAGAGTTTGAGTTTGTTTTTGTTTTTTCCACGACTAAACAACCAATGAAATCTTGCCGACTAATGACCGTTCTGGTCGGCTAACGTTTGGTCGGCTATTGGTGGACAGCCCTACTGTTGACTGACTTCTATGTAAAGGACTACGGCCGAATTTTCAAAGGATGTAACAAACCTTAACCTTAATCCCCAGTGTTAATTTTGACAGCCATTTTAAATTTAGTCTCTTTGCCGTGAGAGGAAAATGCTTATTGGTTTTTGGCACATTTTTATCCTTCATAGGTTTGGTATAGTTTTAGTCGCCAAAAACTCAAAACGCTTGGTCAAGCATTTTAGTCAACTTCTAGTCATTGTGTTTTCAACATGATTTTTTTTTAATCACCTACCTACACAATGACAGGTTGTATAAGAATTTCATTTAGACAAGTTTTTTTCTACAACTACAAATCATTTCTGCTCACTTAAAAACTTGCATTTCTCCAGCAGTTTTTGACAGATTTAAGGGGTGATTTACAAGCACACACCTACTGATCATTATTTGAGAAGTTCAGCATGTCTCTATTTATGGTCTCAAAACCTTCAGGAGCAGCAGAACACCACAAATAACTAACCTGAGACAACTATGATTTGTACCCAGGTTTATTGTAAACTCTGACTTACTGACCTCACTGTTAAGAAGCAGAAAAATAACTTAATTGAAGCCTGGATTCTTTGTTAATCTGCAACATATCAGAAAAAAGTATGCTGAGTTCAGACAGTTTACATAAAGCACAGGCTAAGGTGCTCCCTCACAGCTATAGAGTGGGAGCACCAGAGCACAAGCAACAGGACACTGACTGCAGTTAACCGAACAGCCTCAGAGAGAGGGGTCACTAATGACAAGGATTTTCTGAAAGTTACAAACAGAACCTTTAAATTCATTTGACCAACAAGGTTCATCTAGGTATTTGGTTCATCTAGGTATTTGGTTCATCTAGGTATTTGGTTCATCTAGGTATTTGGTTTTGAATGGTTGTCTTGGTTGACACTGGGTCACCCTGGTGGCAGAGGAAGACTACAGCTAGACCTCAAAATGACAGCTAGATGAAGCGCCCTGCCCACAACCCTCAGGCCAGGTCCAGAGGTCAGTGTGTTTAGAGGCGGGAGGAGGTGGACGGAGTAGGTGCAGCTGGACTTGAAGGCCCGGGGGGCTTCTGTTAGGTCTCAAAGGTCCATGGGGTCTGAGGGTGCACACTGTGGGGGCTGGGTTGGGGGGTGATGTGACATGGTGCAAGGGCCAGGGACTGACCGAGGGGTGGGGTTAAGCAGGGCTGGTGGTGAGGGTGACCATCTGGATTGGATTGTAGAAATTCCTCAGGAAGAGTGTGTGAGTAAAGGTCAGCATGGAAGAAGAGGAGGGGGTCACTTAGCTCTCCATGTGTGTGTGAGTGTGTGTGTGTGTGTTTATTTTTCTTTGGCTTACTCAGTGTTTCAGTTTACGATCATGGTCGGTTTACCATTGTTGGAGAGTATTTCTTACCCAGTGGGATTGTGGAATGTGAGATACTTTCAACAACGTTCACGTGGGAAATACTGCAGGTGTGACAATCTGTCTCCAGCCGTCTGTCATGTCTCACATAGGAACGCAGCGTTTCATTGTATATGTTGTTATATGAAAACCAAACTATCCTTCCTTGGCCCCACTCGGCCTTACTCTGCCCCTCTGTGACTGTTTGTGCAGGTGGGAGGTCGTCGGGTTGCGGTCATGCTGTCCCTGGACGAGCCCCTGGATCTGAAGCTCCCTCGGCGGGCCAATGGGCGGGACAGAGGCACGCGTTCTCCCCCCCTTTCCCCACTGCACCCCAAGCGAGCTCGCCAGCTCCGCATGGCGGATGATGGCACCGCAGTCATAGAGCCCGCCTCGCCAGCATCTCCGAACACAGGTAGGTAACAAAACAAGAGTCTGCAACCATGACAGCAGCTCTGTAGGCTGTGTTTAGGCTCAGTGGTGGTTTGAGCTAAATGCTAACACTGACATGCTCACAGTCACTATGCTAACGTTCTGATATTTAGGAGCACATTCTGAACCATATTAGTGTAGCATGTTAGCATGCACAAAGTACAGCCGAGGCTGATGGGAATGACATTAGCTTTGCAGTTATGTGCAAGCCCTCGGGATCAGTGCTGGGCTTTGAATTCAATTTTACATAGCGGCCAAAAGTGGAATTTAAACATCCAAGTCTGCCTCAAGGTGCCAGCGGGCCCCAAAAGACTTTTTCCCATAGACTTACAATTTGAAAGAGACATCTTAAAATCAGTGGATACATTTTTTTGAGTGTCATAACCCCTGCAAAATGACTTGTTACACTACAGAGATTTGATCCATTTGGTGCAATAACCTTTGGAAAGTCTAAAACAGTTGCTCCACCACTGTAAGTCTCTAACACAAGCTTTTTTTTTGGCTTCATGCGCCACTGAACAACTTGTGTAGGAATGAACAGGGCCTCACCTCCAACACTGTATCCAGTTCTCTTTATACGTCCATTGGTATTTGGTCATAAATGAAAGTATTGGACTATGAAAGCAAATAAGAGACATAAATATTTGAATTTTAACAGCCTCTGAATTCTTCATTTTTTAATTTAAACACTACTAAACCTATAGCTTTGAAATATTTTAACCATGTATCAGAATGTATTTGTTCCAAATTTACCTCTATGAAATTAAACTACATTGATTAAAAGAATTTCTTGATTTTTTTTTCCAACTTGAATTTTTTGATCTGACCTTGAATCAACTTTAATCAACCCGAATCTATTTTTTTTTTTAATTCTAAAACCTTCTGGATCTGGATTTGTAAAAAATAAAAAAAAATACATTAAATTCAGCTCTTGAAACTGCGAATCAAAAATTTTTGTATTTTAAATAAATTCCAATAAAATATTTCACTGCTATGAATTCAGTGGTGTTCAAATTTCAATATTAAGTAATCAGTTGGCTATTAAAATTCAAATACTTAGTGTCTGTTATTTGGACAAGTTGAAGTTTTGACCTGATGGTGAACAGTGAAGGGGTCATCAAAGCGATTATAAATCATCCTGACGAAGACATGAATGTGTGTCGCAGATTTCATGGCAATGCCACCTCAGGGTGGCTCCACAGGGGACTGTGAATATCTGTACAAAATTTCACAGCAGTCAGGCAAAAAGGTGGGAAATATTTCAGGCCAAAGTGGTGGACCAGCTGAGCTAAGCCATGCTGCTAGAGTCCTCATACCTCATCCCCTAGGTGAGAGGTCATCTTCAAAGGTGTGTGTGTGTGTGTGTGTTTATGTGTGTTTTCCCAGGTGTGCAGGTGGTGCCTCATGATCGAACAGACACCCCCACCCCCCCTGCTGTGGACTTGAGCATGTCTCCCTCCTCCCGCCACACCCCCAGCTCTCCAGAAATGACCAACGGCAACTACGTCCCCTCAGGAGTGAGTACGACTTAAACACACGCAGACCTACACACGAGTACAGGTGTTTTATTTAGCCCTCCACCAGCTCTATTGTCTCCTTCTCGTCGTTCACCTCTAAGTTGTTGAAAGAATAAACACTGTCTCTCAGTGCAGTAGTGAGTGGCCAACACTGTCCTGTCTACAGCTCAGAGTGACTCAGGCTGCTGGGGTCAGCAAGTTAGGAATAACATCGGGTTGTGTCACACTCTCCATAAGGGAATAAGGCTATGCAAGGGGTGGGAGGCTTGTTTGTGTGTGTGTGTGTGTGTGTGTGTGTGTGTGTGTGTGAGTGAGAGAGAGAGGGGGGTAGCTCTTATCAAACACCTCTTGTGTCCCCAACAAGTGCCTCTGTCTGTGCAACTTGCACTCAGTGGCCCCACTGGCATGACATGTATGTGTATGTGTGTGTGTGTGTGTGTACATGTATAATCGAATTTAAGACAAGGTACAGCCACGCAGACCTCACGCCGCCTAATTCAATTCCCTCGCAATTGAATTGACGCTGGCTGGGACCATTCAGCCGCCCCACATCATCTCCACATCCTAGACGGCCCCCGACCCCACCATTACACACATTATACACTTTACTTATCCCCAGTGGATGCACATAGGATGCTTTCTGTCCCCTCCTACTCTCTCTCTCTCACACACACACACACACACACACACACACAAAATAAGCACCTCCTATAGAAGAACAGCTGCACACGCTCAAACTCACATGCTCTCTCCCCTACAGCAGCTCACAAAGCAGCTCACATAGTTGTGCATGCAGAGGCAGAGCTCAGTGCAGGGAATTGGTCTCATTTTATGAAATTTGTCACATACACATTTCTGACATAGTTGAAGATGAGATGCGATGAGACGGCCACAGGATTGTGATCCATTTGCACCCTTATTCTCTCTGCGCCACCGTACGCTCGGACTTATGTGTCCCTTCTTCCAAATTCCACTTTTCATCAAGATGTCTCTCAGTTTTCTGCTCGAGCTAAGTTACTCTGTGTGTGTGTGTGTGTGTGTGTGTGTGTGTGTGTGTGTGTATGTGTGTGAGAGGGAGGGAGTCGGTGCATTAGCTCTTTGAGCCCCAGCTGAGGTTCAGTGAATCTTGTAGCTCTCATGCCGAGCTCGGGGATGTTGGGAGGTTTTGTAGCACGCAGCGGGTGGCTACAAGAGAAAAAGTGGAGTGGATATTTGAAGGAGGAGATGAAGAGCGGCTGCTCTGTACTCCATTGACAAAAAGAAAGACGTCTGTCTCTGTCAAGTATTTTCTCAGTGAGGACATCAGTACCTGTTTGTGTTACAGTCACAACTGTCTGCCTGTCAATGGTCGTGGGTTTTTTTTTATTGTACTTTTGAGGCCTTGAAAAAGAACCACTATTTTTTTTCATGTGTTGTCATACTGTTTTTCTACGGCCAGTTTTATTGAAGCACATCACATTAAAGGTCCAGTGTGTAGTATTTAGGGGGATACATGTTGCAGAAATGGAATTTAATATAAGTATGTCTTCTTTAGTGTATAATCACCTGAAAACAAGAATTTTTGTGTTTTCGTTACCCTAGAATGAGCTGTTTATATCTACACAGGGAGCGAGTGCTCGTCCACCATGTTTCTACAGCAGCCCAGAATGGACAAAACAAACAACACTGGCTCTAGATTGGGCCATTTGCGCTTATGCGTTGGCCACCGTAGTTAGCAGCCCCTCCGCAACGAGCTAAACAGCATTTAAAAAACAGTGATTTTTATCTCGATACTACTTTGTTCAGTATTTTACCAGTTTAAATCACTAGGGCCGTTAGTTCTGGAGAGAAAGGGACCTCTTTTGATAATTCAGCTCCAGGTAAAAACCTTTAAATGTCTGAATCTTAGGTTATCAGTGACACAAGGTGGGCACACATTAACAGCTATCAACTGGGCTAACTGCCGATCTGCAACAAGCCAAACAGCATCGGAAAAAAACACTGATTTGTAACGTGAAACTGCTTAGTGTTAGTGTTTTTTTCTGGTTTTAATCACCTGGTCTCTTTGTTTTGGAGAAGAAGAGACCTTTGTGGATAATTCGGCTCCCAGTAAAATCACTACACAATCACTAAACAATGAACACGGGGGTAATCCTAACTGGATGTTCACGCTTGGCACATGGGAGAAGTTTCAGCTGGTTGCAATCTGCAATTCTCACCACTAGATGCCACTAAATCCTACACACTGCTCCTTTAAACAGTAACTTAACCTAAATGTGTGCCATAATTGATTGCTAACACTTTTGCTCTTTTTTTGTCTCTTTTCCTGTTTGTTTACCAGAATTCTCACATTTCACAGGCCTTTCAGTTTTTCGTGCCAATCGGAGCTGGGGCGGGACTTCACCTGCCATCCTCCATGTTCATTGGCCAGACAAGCGACAAAAGAGCCTCTCCGGACCTCTCAGCGGATGAACAACTGGCCTGTCGCTGGAAGAAGGTAAGAGCCAGAAAGATTCTGTTGTAGCCAAACTAGGATCAACCCAAAATAGCTTTATAATCACTGTCCATTAAAAATGCTGAATGGTCTTTCTCTCTTCAGTGCCATCTGCTCTTTGACTCCCTGCAAGACCTGGTGGACCATGTCAACGACTTCCATGTCAAGCCTGAGAAGGATTCTGGGTACTGCTGCCACTGGGAGGGGTGTGCTCGCAAAGGGAGGGGTTTCAATGCTCGGTGAGAAACTCATACACTCGGGTAATTTATTAAAGGTCCAGTGTGTAGGATTTTGGGGCATCTATTGACAGAAATTGCATATAATATTCATAACAATGTTCTAACAATGAGTCCAGCATGTTTCTCTACAACAGCCCAGAATGGACAAACCAAACACTGAGAGGGCCATTCCCGTTTTCACATAGGCCACTGTATTTCTACTACACGCTCGGCACATGGGAGAAGTTTCAGTTATGCACCTTCACCACAAGATGTCACTAAATCCTACACTAGACCTTTAAAACATATTTTTGTTTGGCTGCAGGTACAAGATGCTCATCCACATCCGCACTCACACTAATGAGAAGCCCCATCGCTGTCCCACCTGTAACAAGAGCTTCTCACGCCTGGAGAACCTCAAGATTCACAACCGGTCACACACAGGTCGGTCGTAGAGCCGCACACAGAATGTCAAAACTAAAATCAATGTTTTTTCTTCATTTTTGTGAAGTAAAATTGTAACATCTGGATCATTTTGTCTCACAACAGGTGAAAAGCCCTACATATGTCCTTACGAGGGTTGCAACAAGCGCTACTCCAACTCCAGCGACCGCTTCAAGCATACGCGCACACACTATGTGGACAAGCCCTACTACTGCAAGATGGTGGGCTGCCTGAAGCGCTACACAGACCCCAGCTCTCTCCGCAAACACATCAAGGCCCATGGCCACTTTGTGGCTCAGGAGCAGGGCTCCCCAGGTGGGGTGGGCTCCCTGCTGAGGGGGAGTCAAAGTGGAGTGCTTGCTGGCGAAGGGGGTAAGGATTCAGAGCTGTCCTATGTGAGTGCAGCCCATATTATCATCCCAGGGGCAGCGGCTGCTCTCCTGGGAGGCCATGCTCTGCAGGGTCTGGGTGGTGCCCTACCCCTGTCCCCCCTCAGTCCTCGGCCCCTGGACCTCAGCACACTCGGTTGCCCCAGCTCACCTCCAGGCAGCCTGGGAGGCACAAGCATCCTGTCCTTCAATGGCTCTCCGCTGGGCCTGGCCAAGTCTTCTATGCTCTCCCCGGCGTTCCCCTCCTCAGCCTTGGGCCTGCCGATGATGCCCGTGCTGGGGGCCTCGTCTGAGCACAGGGCCCAGAGCCAACGGGCCAAGAAGGGCCGGGGGGAGGAGGCCGAAAACGAGGTGACTGGGGGGGTCCTGAACCTCTCCACGGGATCCCATGATCCCCTGTCCTGGGTGGTCATCCCCCCAGGCACCGTGGTGCTCAAGCCAGCTGTGGTCAACTGATATACACACACACATACACACACACACATTCCAGAAGAGCTCAGGGGGTAGGGATGGGAGGGTGAACGCCATAGTGAGGGTACGGGCGGTCAAAGGTGATAGGGATTGGCTCGCACAATCAAATTTAGGTAATGCATTTCAAAGAGAGGTTTAGAGAAGAAAACTAGAGAGAAACTTAATCAAACCCTCAATCAGCAAAACAACAGATAACACTACACCTCACAAGAAATAAGTAAACAACGCAAGCCTCTCGTATTGATGGGAAACTAAACTCGGGGCCCAAGAACTCTGTTCAGGAACATGTATGGCTCTGTATTTCTATCACAACGCCTGACAATGGGCTCCTCTCTGCTCTCTTATTTTGTATTTTATACTTTATTCATTCCTGTTTCCTGAACGTGACAGTCTTAGTGCTCTGTGTTCTTACAAAAGTCCTGATTCATTGATAAGTATTTATATGACTGTACTTCATCGACAGTGTGCCTCCAGCTTAGCGGTGAGATAGACACACCATGAAACTGAATGACGCACTCACAGTTAGGCAAACATGCACGTAATAGGACGATTCTCCACAGTTGATTTTAAAGTTATGACCTATTTTTCACAGGCTGCTGTGATTAATATGACTCAGACAGGCTTGCCAAACCAAAGCAAGTGAACTCAAACTGTCTTGGATTTGCAGTTTCAGCTCTGAGACAGTTCAATTAAACACAGCACTTAATAGTGTCAACTGGTTATAGTATTGAAAACCTCAAAACTGCTGCTAACCTCTCAGCTCCCCCCAGTGTAACATAAACTGGGAGCGAGCACTTTTGACAATCTGTCCCCAGTTTGGGGAGGGTGACCAACACAGACCAGCCTAGTCCACCAGAATGTGTGCCAGGCATGCAGACTAGGGGCTTTTAGGGCACAGAGCGAGCTGAGGACTTAACACAGACAAATGGTGTTGCATCACCTGACAATGACCAATCATCACTTCCTCTTTTACAAATTGAAGGCAGGCGGTGTGTCTGGCTCCCCCCTCTGGTAGGACACCATACACAACATCCCGCTTTCCATGTACAGAACTCGCACTGTTTTAACTTCTGGATTGTCCAGCTGCTTTCCCGTAATTGAATCAACACGGCCAGTTTGTATATGAAAGGGCCACTGTGGTGATAAACACTAGTGTCTTGTTTTTTAGAAAAGTCACCCGACCCAAAACCAGCTGTGAAAAACAGGTGGTCGTCCAGTCGGGGCCGAACTTAGCCTTGTCGGTTGAAGTTTTGTCCCAAGTTCAACAAGTCCCATGCCGTGCCAAAAATACCTGGAGAGGGGAATGAGGGATGTACGTATTGTGCCACAGAGGGGGGTGTGATGCACTCACTGCCACATACAGCTGGACTGACTAGGAAGCCACACTATTGCAAACTGCCTCATTTTACTCTGTCCAAAGGGGCAAAGAAAAAAAGACTCATTTGACATATGGGAAATCTTTTCTCATGGTTCTATTAAGCAGTCAACACGCACTTACCACACACTATATTCCTTACATGTTTTATGAAATGTTACTGCCAAGTGATGGTTCTTTAAAAACTAGTTTGATCTTATTCTGTTTTTTTCCTGCAAGGGTTGATTTTGCTGTGGGGTCTTCCCAGGCTTGTGTCGCTCAGTGCTAACGCATGTATGATGTTTGACTGCCGTCTCCACAGCGGAGAGGCAGAGGAGCAGGAGAGGATCATCACAACACGAAGAACATTCCCTCAAGAGACTGTCACACACTACCTTCTCTCTCTTCTCACTCCTCCATCTCTGCTTATGTTGGTGGTCTTACTTTTCCATCGCCCAGTCTTAGAAATAATCAGTTATTGCTGTTTTTTTTTTTTTTTTTATTGTTGTCATTATTTTTTTCTTTTGCTGTTGTTCAGACGAGACATTTTTTTCTGATGTTGAAGTTGCTTCTTGTGTTCTGTGACGGCTGCTCTGCGCTCAGCTTTCTGCTGTCAAGGATGAGTCATTTGAGGGGTTGAGGAGAGGTCAAGAGGAGGAGGTTTGAGGGGTTCTCTTGGAGCAGTGGTTCCCAGCCTTTTTGGGGTCATGTCACGGACCCCAGTTTGATAAGACTTTACTTCAGGGACTAGAGTTGTCACAATACTTCGACACAATACCCTAAAAAATATGAATGTTCAACAGCATTTTCGATACCTCTGAGAAATTTGACATCGAAGGCACACAGTTTAAATCTTAAAAAGCAAAAGAACAGCTGGTCCTGGTGTATCAGTGCTGTGGAAAACAAGTAGTAAAACCGTTTCAATATTCAAAATCAATATGTATCCATAAATAAATATATCGGGGCTTTTTAGGGACCATCTTAAAAGATTTTGGTTGTTCGGTAAGACCAGAATGCTACGGTTTCAACTACATTTGAGCAGATAACTGTGGAGAAAATGAAACTTCTGATCACAAAGGTCACCCTTACCACTCTTACGAATTAAATAGTGAAAACAAACTTCCCCATTTTTCTGGGAAACCCCTCAAGGACCCCTGGGGGTTCCTGGACCCTTGGTTGTGAACCATTGCTTTAGGGCAGTGGATTGGGATTAGGGTATGGTCACACACGAGTGACCATTGCCTGCAGAGGCGATACTTGTACTCAGTGTGGGTGGGTATGACTCACGGAAAGCTAGCTTGCTTTGATCTAACTGGTAAATTTTCTCTTCTCTCTCTTGTGAGGCTGTTTGTATTTTTCATGGCCAATATCACACAATATTGGCTGCTTAGACACAGCAACACGCATGTCGTCACACATTCTTCTTTGCTATGGGTTGAGGCTGCAACTTTGCCAGTCAGCGTTAACCAAAATTGAACTCCAGACAATCTGAGTACGCGAATTTGCTTTGCTACCGGAAGCTAATGTTTCATTCGCCCCTTCACTTACACTGAATGATGTGATCAGGAGGCAAAAATTCACCGATGTTAATCTTGCTCCTGTGTGACCATGCCCTAAATCTGAAAGGTCAAATGATGACCTCATTGATATAAGAAGAAAATGGTTCATTTACGCAAAATTATGTTATATTTTGTTGACGGTTCTCGAGCAATTTTTGCTTTTGAGAAAATGTGGCTAAATGGATCATGGGTCCGTCTCGGTGGTCCAGATTGAAATTCCTATTGGGTGGATTGCTGTGATATTTTGTAAAAACACGTCTCCCAGAGGACGAGTCCTACTGACTTTGGGGATCCCCTGACTTTTCATAGTGCCACCATGATGTTAACCTTCATGTTCCCCTCTGGATGATACCTTAACTCTCCATCTAGCGCCATTATCAGGTCAAAAATTCAGTTTGTCCAAGACTTTGGTGTATGACCAGATACCTGCAGTATGAACAACATTCCCATCAACCTCAGCTGTACTTTGTGCTCATTAGCAAATGTTAGCATGCTAACATGCCTTTAGCTCAATACACAGCTATGACCAAGGACAGCCTACACCTGTTGATTCTTACTAACTAAAATACTGAATATGGGCGCTTGTTCAGGGTCAGCGAAACGATAGTCTGAGTGGGCGGAAGTTCGCTGCAGAGATCAGCCTCTCAGTGGGCGGAACGAGCCACCCGCTGAAGTCCCGCCCTACCACCTCCGGTTGTGTAGCAGTTTTCAACCGTTTTCATCACGTCCTTTACTAACTTTTGCGGTGTTTGATCTTGTGGGGATGTAGCCATTTTTCTGCCATGGTTTGCGTCCTGTAGGCGATATTTTTGTGGGCGTGTTACACCAAAACCTGTTTCCCCCGGCAATATTTTTGCAAGCACACCGTTGCTGTGGCACCGCCCAGAACAATTGTGATTGGTTGAAAGAAGTACAAGCAGCCGGGGCGTTTTTTTTCTCCAATCTCACAGTGAGAGTCGGCCCAGCCAGACCTTTCTTTTCTTGAGAAAGGTCTGGTGAGCGAGACTAATGAAACGATGACAGAAAGAGAAAGTGCTCACAACAAACTGAGGCTATAAACTGTGATCAGTTCATATGATGTTGCTTTACTTTAAGGGGTCACAGGCCAAAAAGGTTGGAATCCACTGCTTTAAGGGGGAAATATGTAAAACTATTTATCTAATGGACCAAATGACATCAGTTTCCTCCATGACAATCACACTGATCCACTGGGGATCAATTAGAGAGGATGTGGGCATAAAATAATGTCTATATTAAGAGCCTCTTTGGGGCTAAATTAGATTTGCAAACTCGTCTTCCTCTGTTCTAACATTTAATTCCCACCATCAAATAAAGGGAAACCGTAGAGAAATAACATCTGACTGTGAAATGGCGGGCATCGCTGGGAAAGCATGAGAGCAAAGAGAGACAGGATTGGCTGAATGAATGGACAAGGGAAAGGGAGAGATGAGGAGCGAGGCTGTGCGCCAGCAGAAGAAAAGAGGCAGAGGATAGCTGTGCTGTGCAGCCGCCCTCCATCTGGCCACCTACCCAAGCAAGCGGCCCTCTCAGCTCTGAAGTCACTGGCTGTGCTGTGCCCAATGTGGCAGCCACTCACAGGCATACCAGCCTGCAGAAAACTAGGCCACTGAACTCTGTCTGCCCTCTGGGTTTTTTCTTTCCTTTTTTTTTTTTTAATAGATTAAATCCAAAAGGCTCAACTCCCCCACCTCCCGGCCACAAAGCATTTTAGCAGAAATGGGAAAAACAGGCAAACTAACGAGCCACATACACAGTAAACAAAAACAAATATAACCCTCCCTGTCTGAGGACGAGCTCTGTGGCGGGCCTCCCACAGACCTGCGAGGATTCACAGCAGAGATGAACTGCATACCTGTGTTTCTGCCTCAATAATTCTTAGTCATCGTTATCACAGACACCCCCTCCCCCCCAACCACACACACACACACACACACACACACACACACCAGTGGCCTGTCTCTGGGTTCAGGCTGGGCATTGAAGAGAATCTCTCGTTGTGAGTGGACAATCCTGGCATGTGATGTCATCAGAAACAGGTGTTAAGTAGGCTAGACACGGTTTCCGTGGCAACAGTGAAACCCACAGATGCGGTGGCTCTCCTCCTCCCTGTCTGTCTGTCTCTCCTCTGCAGGTCGAAGCCAGGGACAGAGACTCAGCGCGGCGGCAGAAAGCTGAATAATATGACACGGATCCTCGCAAGGGTCCACATCTTTCCAATATCAAATAAGCTGTATGATCCATTAACCCTTTGAGCTCAGTCTGTAATAAACTGCACTTTTGTTCCCCTCATAGTGTGTGTAGATACGGGGATGCTGCCACATCCGTTCTCAGTGTACAGCGTTATTCATCAGTTGTTTTGGGAACTGAGAATAATTGTAAAAATCATTATCAGTCGCTAAAATGTTATTTTTTTGACAGTATAAAAGCGGTACTTGCTCCTGGAGATTTTAAAAGTAACCTTCACTTACTGCTATGAAAAGTGGAACTGAAATCCAGGGCACGAAAATTTGTGTTAGCTAGCTCGGTCAGTGTCATTATAAAGGGGTGCCATTGACTGAAGTGCCACAGTGTTGCACAAAGGGTTAATGATAAGACTAAGGCCAAGCAAGGCCTGTTCCAAGTTATGTTTTTTGCACATTTGTGAGATTATGTCAGTATTTTAATTTTTCCAAGTGCCTTTTTATTATAGGTAAAATATAGAAGTTATACACTATATGAAAAAAAATGATTATATGAAAATATATTTTTTCCTGGCATCATGTTCTGTGGTTGAACATGCAGAATTTTAGAGTTGTAAAAGTCTCCAATTGGTACAACATAGCGGTGTTCTCCTGTTTTAGAGGAATTTTATTACGATATTGATAATAATGTCAATGAAAAGAAAAATGTTTAATAAAGTTGTATTTGATACGACGTGTGTTCATTTATGTTTCATCACACTTCACATAAATAACACTCCCATTATCCTGACGAACAGCAGTTTAACTCACTGTATTCAGCATTTCAGTTATTCAAATACACAGTGGCTACATAAAAGGCATCTCTGTGTGGATTTACATCACTGCAAACCATAACTCATAACATATGGCTAATCTGGGGGAAAAAAAATAACAATACACCCATATTTTTGACCATTGTTTCTGCTCCCATGTCTTAAAATCACACCCACTGCCCACAAAATGCCACAGAGTCGAGACTAGAGAAAAGGAGAAGGCTTTTATTGGGTTATAATTTACAGAGGATGGGGAGAGGAAAGACAGGGCAAGCATCCGTTCATACTTCATGTTTCCATGTTCTGCTGTGACTGCGGTTTTTGTTGTTGTGTCTGAATACTTAATTCCTCGTCTAGACGCTCTTTAGCCCGCACCACCTGGACACACACACACAAAAAAATAATGACAACTGAGAAAAAAGCGAGACGCTTAAAATAAGCAAATTACAATTCACTCAGAGCAGAAAGGAATGGGTGAGGGATAAAAATCAGTGACATCATTTCAAACATGACATATTTAAAAGGGTGGATTCCTCACACACAAACACACAGACTCACATGTGTAATCATTTAAAATTCAATACCAGATACTGATCACTGTATTTTACAAAAAAAAGTGCTCTTGGAATTTGACAATCATGACTGCCGACTTTACCTTGAAATATTAAAAACAGAATATAAAAGCTGAGTGTTTTATTTGACATCCACCAAAATCTGAGTGAAAATAAACGTAACTATTAGAAAACCTAGTTAAAAAAATCTCGTTTTGCTGTTTAGACCACTTCTCCAGACTGCTTAGGCAGGGCAGAACAAAATAAAAAATAAAAGAATGACCTATTGAAATCTCACCAGTGGATGTGCATGCAGGGACGGCACAAACAAACATGGCTGCACCAGTTTGAGCAGGACAACTGACTCAACCCAATGTCAGTGAAGTTTACAAAATCTTAAATGACAATATTTCAAATTTTGTTTCAAACAAGTAGATGTTCACTGTTATGTACACAAGACCCTAAATTACACAGCTTTAAGGATATTGTGAATTTTGTAAGTTTCCAGTGGCTTTATTTATCTTGTTACAGCTCTACACTGACACTTATAATACTTAAGCTGTATTTTCAAGAAATGCACACAGTGGCTTTAAGTTATTTGGAAATTCATGAGGCACCATCAGTGTGAGTCAGTCACTGACCACATGCCAACATTCAACTTCACATCATGGTTCGGTCACCTGGACTACAGACTCAGAAGTTAACTTGTCAGAATAGCTGGCAGGAGCTGCAAAATGACATGGTAACGGCTGACAAAGCTCAATGACATGTTTCCTGTCGGGACATGAGCAGGCCACACTGATCCTGACTGACAGCTCTCCTCCTTCACTGTCCTCGGTTTGAGACTCAGAACTCTGGGAGCAGGTGTCTACAGGTTATAGATTGCATTTAATACTTTTTAATACCTTTTCAAAATATTTTTTTAACCAAAATTAATTTTCAAACAAATCATCTTTATCTGATTCAAGCACTGCAGGTTAAGTTATAGTATGTAGTCCCATGCAGAGGTAGCTTTTATGTAGGGATACAGACATTAAAGTGAGCTGGGTTGATCTACATTTTGCCAACAGGTAACATTAAGTGCAAGTAAAGTGACAGAATTGGGTCAGTGGTAAGTTCAAAGATTTGTAATATCAGAAATGTTGACCTTCACATGAAAATTTAACTCATTTATACAAAAAGAAATTAAAAGGTGGAAAAATGAAATTAAATAAAATGTTTGTGGCACTCAAGGCCTCAGTAAAGTCAAATGTAAGACTATTTAATGACTTTTAAGGCCTAACAGTATTTATTTTGGGGTGCAATCAGCATTTTACACTCCAAAAACAGAGATGCAAAAGGTACTACACTATATTTCATGTTTTAATTTCTTAAGCTGTGTTTTAAATTATTTGGTCTGATGGTTTCATCAGGGTGTCCACAGATATAACGAAGTTAAATTTAAGGCTTTTAAGACCCTTTTAATACCACCTTATATGAATATGACACATGTTTGAGTACTCTTTCCAAGTAAACACACTGATGTCAGTTTAAAATGAACAGTAAGGAAAAATGACAATTGGATGAGTTGTCTGAAGCAAAAAGAAAAAAAAAATCTCATCACTATCATAAATGCTATTTGTTATTGCAAATCTTGGGTCTGTCCAATGATTGTAAACAGTCACTGAGTCTGTCAGGCTGGAGACATTTTCACGGTAATGTGACTGAAAATATTTAAGACCCATCAAATCTGAATTTAATACAATTTAAGACTTCTTAAGGCCTTATATTAAGAAAACTTAATTTAAGACATTTTAAGACTTTTTAAGGACCTGTGGACACCCTGTTCATGGCATTATATTTATTTTCTATATTTTTATTCTGTTTTTATGTTTTGGTGAGCTAAAACACATTTAAATGATATGTGACATGTTGCTCTGACTGTCCACAGTGTAACTGAATACTGCTTCAGCAACAACAAAGGGAATCATCTGCCATCCTAAGATACAGAGTACTTACTTTTGACTGTATGTAAAACGACCCGCCCACTGACTTGTCATTGACTTTAAAAAGGTGCTCGTAGTTCTGAAAGAGATGAAGACAGTTAGTGTTCAAGTAACAGCATTTGATTCATTTACAGGAGCTGTGTGACATTCAGAGTCTGGGATAGGATTGCCTGTGCACAGCTCTCAGCATGGAGGTTGCTCAGCCGGTGGCTGGCAGCTACCGGCATTAACAGCACCAACAGTGCTGACAGAGCGAAGGGTGTTAACCAGGAGGAGGGGGACTGTAGGGTGGGCGTTACTCTTCTGTAACAACACATCCTGCCACCAAAGGTCGGGAAGGTGTTATCAGTGATATCCTCCTCCCCAGTGCAGAGCGGTAGCAATTAGTTAACCATACACAGGGACTCGCATGCACTAACATACATGTGAAGCTCAGATGACAACTCACACAGAGGGTGCGTGACTTCATTTTCTGCTCAGGACGCCATTACTCCACTATAGCTTTACATAGCAAATAGTGGTTTGCTGATATATTAATGCTCTGAATGTCACTCACAGCTCCTTTGACATCTTCTGACCAATTGTGACAACCTTAACCAACAATTTACATGAAAGTTAAACTCTGTGTTCATGGTATTAACTCTTAGCTGCAAATTCTTGGATTTGAATTTTGCAGGTGTTACACAGAAGTAGTTGGTTTTCCAGCATTTTTTTTTAAAGATATGACTAATTGTAACTATACTGTATGACCATGCCACCTTTTAAGTCTACAGGGAGCGAGTATTTCATCTCAAATAGTAGAGTTGGGAAAATCATTTTTAAGACATTATTAAGAAACAGATTTTGTCATGGCTAGAAAATCTGTGATGAACTAACAAACACTATATAATTAAAAGGCTTACAGGCTCTGCAGCTCAATAGCAACACTTTGATAGTCAGAAATCTCTAAGAGACGAAGCGTGTGTCTGTACCTTCTGAATCTCTTCAGGAGTGAGTGTGCTGATATTGAGGATTTGCTGCGCCTCTTGCAGGCTCATCCCAGTGATGCTAGAGGCTGCAGCAGACTGCTGACCTGTGCGGCCCCTGGCCTTTGCTGCTGCTTGACTGGCTGTGAGAGAAAACACGACAGAAATACTCACAACTTCTGTTCATCTCATTTGACAAGCTAAAAGAATGTAAAAGCAAAGATGTTTTACATAAAGCTGCAACTAGGGTTCATTTACTGGATGATGTGATCTTAGAGTTCTGAGAAGGATGTTGTATTATGACGAGCATAGTAAGGATTTGGTCTGATGTCATACATTAAAATGAACCCCAGTTAATTACTCTGAACATCAGTTTGATTATGTAACAAGAGACTGATTTTAAATACCTTTACCATCTCATAATGTGCGCTGACAGATATTTTTGCACATCCTGCACAAAACTGTGAAGCTTTCTCATTCTTAAACAGCTATATTGTACATAATGGTTATGTTTTGTCACATTAGTATTCACTTATTGAGTACCTTTTCCACATTACTGTACGGTCTCCAATCATATTGATGTTTTTGACTGTTGTAGTACTTTGCCTTTATTTTATTGCCTATTTATATGTTATACATATGCACCAAAGACCAAAGCATATTCCTTTTAGGGGAAAAAAATACTTGGTAATGAATCTTTTTCTGATTCTGACAGATTAGCTATTAGTCTAGTAACATTTATTATTTATTTATTATTCCACTGAACTCCTTGGCATATTGCTTATTTATGTTTTTTTATTTACTATTCTTTTTACCGGTATGTGTGTTCATGTTACTGTGTGTTATGTTTTGATATGTGTGCAAGGCAAGATGTTCAAATTGCCCCCGGTGGGATTAATAATGTTGTCTGAATCTAAATCTGACAATAACTATATCAAAAACACGATCATGACTTCAGCCATATCACCCGGCCTTTGCTGCAACAAAAAATTACTTATTTTGATTAACTTATTTAGTGGATAAAACATTAGAAAATACTGAAAAATGTCCATCACAGTTGAACTGAATCAGGGTTTGTCTACAAATAAAAACAACAATTAACAAAACTAGTGTCTGAATGATGAACAATCATATAGTCTCAGCATTAATTTTACATTTTTACTTTATCAATTATTAAGTACAGTACTATTAAGTGTACACTATATGGATCATACCTGCAAATTCTTGCTGTAAAGCACGCGCAAACGCACGTCCCACCACCTGTGCTCCCACCACAATGATCTGTGCAAGATATCTAGCCTGCAGAGGAAATGAACACATGTGTGCAAACATTAATAACACAAAGCAGTTGGCAGAGGTGTGCTTTCACACTGACAATCATGGGAACCACAAGAGAGCGAGGGTCAGTCAGTAGTTCTCATATTTGCAAGTGACATTAAAGGGCGAGTTCAGCAACAGTTAAGCTGATGTCATGATGAGGTGAGAAGTGTCTGCTGGTGCGGATGTAGGAGACAATCATCACAGCTGTGAGCTCTGACAGTGTCTTTATATGTGCCTCCGTCCTGCTTGGACACGACTTAACCTACATTTTGACACATTAAGTTCCTCCCTTAATCAAATTAATAATGTCCCAGTGAGGAGGAGGCAGCTACCTTATGTAACTGTCTCGGAAAACCAAACTGCGACAAACACACACAGCTGCAGCTACACAACGTCTCATGCTAACGCTACCTAGCATGCTACCTAACATTAGCTGACTCGCTATCGTTAGCTAAGGGGATGTCAACACTATAAAATGTATTCTTACCATTTTATAATATTATACAGGTCCTTCGGACAGTGTGCAGCTTCTGTTATCACACATGTACACCATGTACACTAATGAAGGTTATTTTAGGGTTAAAGTTCAAGGAAGCGGCGACGTCACAGAATACAAGACAAATCAGGTAGACAGCAACATTATTGATACTGACACCTAGTGGCGGGGAGGTCAAACTGCAGCGGCTTTTTTTAAATACATTGCTACTAGCCTTAAAAAATGTTGAAAACTGTCACCAAGACGAGAAGAAAATAAAAAATTTATTGCATTTAAAGATAGATGGATGACCAATATATATGAGGGCAGCTATTCTGCAATAAATAATGTTGTGAGTGCTGGAATAGGCTCCCTACAGTAAATATCTCGCATTTTGGCACCCAAGGTAAGCTTACCCTGCACCCGTACCTCTTTCTTCCCTGTTTCTTTAATTGTGTTTACTGATTAGTGATCAACAGGAAAACTATAAATAATCAAGAGGTAGCCTGAACACTCATTTCCATCTGTTGTCACTGCCCAGATGTTAAAAAGACACCCTAAAGCTATGGTAGAATATATATTTAATAGAATAAATATAGGCTAAATAATGGTATGCATAACTCAGCCAAATATTAATGTATGTAAGTTGTTGTGCCTTGTATATTTTATTTTATGCACTTATTTTCTGTGCCACTTCTTTGCCCACATTGTCTCCACCAAATTGACCTTAATGCATGCAACCTCAGAAATCACTGAACCCTGAGTCCTACCTATAATGCGTGTGTGTGGTATGGGTAATGAGTATACCTCATCTGAAAGCTGTGAACCCAAAGATCATAGGCGTCTATTCAAACTTTGTAAGTTTAGAGTATGTAGGGGCTTAGAACATTATGGTGGAAGTATATGACAGCTCAATTATGTCTCATAAGTTGTTGCAGTAATTTTTGGGTTGATACCATTTTGTTATACAGTTTTGGTGCAAAATAAAAAAAAAAAAAACATCCGAGAATTGATAATAACGGTCAGAAATCACTCCAACAAAACACGTTTAGACACCAAGTCCTTTAAGGGACACCACAGAAAAATCCACGCGGTGGTATTTTTGGTATCAAAAACATTTGACATTTGGAGATTTCTGTAAGAATTCCACTTTTCCGCGACTGGATGGCGAGCGCTTCTGTTCAGGAAAGTGCTGAGAAACGCGCTTATTGTCAATATACCTGTGAAAACCATACATCCTCTGAATGCCTGAGGTCTCTAGTTTGTTTCTGTTTTTCTGCTCAGAGTTTTATGAGGCTGTGATTATTCTACAGGTCACTATAGGTCATTTTATATAGTGCTGACAGTTTCAAATGAATGGTCTCACTACAGTGAAAGCCGATTTATTCCAAGACTGTTTTGGGACTTTAGCATGTGGAAATATTCCAATAGGCAAAAATAACAGTTATACTGTATGCAAAGAAGTGTATTTTTTTTTAGCCCCAGACTGCATTAGACTTTCATAAAGTGGGCATGTTTGCAAAGGGGAGACTCGTAGGTACCCACAGTGCCCATTTTCATTCAGGTATCTTGAGGTCAGAGGTCAAGGGACCCGTGAATGCCAGTTTTTCCTTTATCAAATTTTAGCCTAACTTGTTTAGCCCCCTTCCTGAGAAGCTAGCATGACATGGTTGGTACCACTGGATTCCTTAGTTCGTCTAGTTTTATATATGATATGACACTGGTGTCATCACTCCAGCTACAGCCCACTACAGCCTCAAAGGTTTTTAAGCCATCCCCACATATCTATTCACTGCAATTTTCATAGTGACTTCATCACAATAGAACAAGTTGGGTTCAAAAATGTGTTTATTGCAAGACAATATTGAAAAAAATCCACAAACCATTCCTCAAGTACAACAGATGAAAAAACAACAATGCTTTACTCACTGTATAAAAAGGAAGTTTCTTTATTTTATTTAAACACAATGGAAGGCAAGTAATCCAATCCCAATGTCACAAAGTATGGCGTTGAAGAAATCACAAGCACATACAGTGTACATCACACACAAACACCTACGACACCTGCAGTTCACCTGTACAACGTGATGTGCACGACCATGCATGGCTGAATCGACGCTTTGCTTCAGTCCATCAGAGGTTGTTAACAAACGCTGGGTTCAAGCCTGGATTAGTGACGATATTGCTGTAGCCCTGATTGGAAATTACACGATACCTGTTTATGGCTGCATTGTAATTTATTAATACTGTCCTGTCGTTGTCTAACTACCACCATGATTACTTAATACTAGTAAACATTAGATAAGAAAATTAGCTCATTTAAGTGAGGAATATCCCCGAACAGTCTGAAAAACAAAAACAATCATGATTAAAAGTTGCCCAGCAAACAAGAAAAGAAAGAAAGGAAATCTCAGAGTATACAAAGGCCCCTACTAAAAACTCCAGTAAGGAGGTGGTTTGGCTTTCAATGCATAACAACGTCCCAGTTTGACTGACCTTTAACCCCTACTTATATGACTATTATAAGACTACCAGACAGCAAAACATTCAATCAGAACTTGTACAAATACACACATTACACATTATTTTTTAAATGGCATTTCACTCTATCATTGGCAACGGAAAGGTGAACTCATTGTCGTCGTCATAAGAAATTCCAGTTCATGACCAAACATGAACACTGGTGACCCTGTTGTATCCTCAGTGTGGTTTTTGCTGCTGAAGGCTTGAGCATGTTACAGTAATTGTGTATGTGTATGTGTGTGTGTGTGTGTGTGTGTGTGTGTTTCACCTGATCAAACAGGAAGACTGTTGTTTTTTTGTTTTAAATCAGATGCATGATCAACAACATTACATCTTTCAGAAGACACATTGTGACTGAGTGTGCTCATGTGACTGGCCGGTAGGAAAAGCAAGCAGTGGTCCACAGCGGAGGTAATTGTGCACACACAGATAACAACTTTGTATGCAACGATACACAACCTGGTGTGTTGATATCAGGAAACAACAGACTGGGCACAAGAGGAGGCCATTGCGCTTTATATCAGGACACCTCAGAGTATATTATCATGCTTAAAGGTACAGTGTGTGAGATTTAAGGGGGGGTTTGGCGGCATCTAGTGGTGAAGACTGCACATTGCAACTAGATAAAATTTATGTCGATTAGAATCCCTTCAGCGTTCTGTGCTCAGGAGGTTTTTAACAGAGCCAAATAATCCACAGAGGACTCTTCCTCTCCACAACAAATGAACCTGAGGTCTCATTTATAAAACAAAGTGTAGCATCCATACTTAAAATGTACGTGCGGACAAAAGCCAAAAATGGCATGCGGCAAAAAATATTCGACAATTTCCAGGGCTCCAGAAATCAGGCTTCCACCTCATTATCTGGGTTGCCAATGTCCTGTCTCCAGTTTGTTTTTATACATCCCAATTTTTGCGTGGGAATTGGCGAACGCCTTTTTCAGGCCTCGTTTTGTGCGCACGCAATGTTTATAAATGAGACCCCAGGTGATTCAAACTGGTAAAAACACTGAATATAAAGCAGTTTCATGTTACAAATCAGTGTTTCTCCAACGCTGTATGGCATGTCAGAGACAGACTGCTAGCCCAGCACCTGTTTGTATTTGTTCACCTTTTATCTCTGATAACTAGAGATTCAGACATTCAGGAGGGTTTTATCAGTAGCCGAATAATCCGCAGAGGTTTCTTCCTCTCCCAGACAAACAGACCCGGTGATTTGAAAGGGTAAAAACACTGAATAAAGCAGTTTCACGTTAAAAATCAGTGTTTTTCCAGCAATGTTTGGCTCATGGCTGAGTGGCTGTTAACTGTGGTGGCCGATGCCAAAACACAAATGACCCTATCTAGAGCCAGTGTTTCGTTTGTCCACTCTGGACTACTGTACAAAAATGGTGGTGCAACATGGCGATCTCAGTAGACGAGGTCCCGCTCCCAGTGTAGATATAAACGTCTCATTCTAAGGTAACAAAAACACGACGATTCTTATTTTCAGGTGATTATACACTAAAGAAAAAAAGAATTTCTGCCAATATAGCCCCCTAAATCCTACAAACTGAACCTTTAAACCACAGCCATATACCACTACCAAAAAGAGAAGCTATGCGAAATACTAATCTATAAAATCCATCTTTTACATCTGGTACTGTAGCATGACGCAGAGGTATTATTGCCATGATCACCTGCTGTTTAATTCACCTTGCACTGACTTAGATCTGTGGTTTACAGGAAACATGCTTGAGGTGTCCTGATATAAGATTCCAATGGACTATTTTCTGACATTTACTGTTGTGTCATCTTGTGCTGTGGGATTTCTTTTATAACATCATGTATAGTGAGACAATTTTGTGACAAACAAAGCAATTACAATGTCAGATTTATCCCAGAATGACCTCTGTAATATTTAAGGATTACAGCTGAAAATGATTTTCATATCAAATTTCATGCAGTCGAATACGACGAACACCAAACTAGACAACATGACATTTGATTTTCCAAACCTTAACAGTTATTGTGATACATACTAATCTCAGAGGGTGTTATAGTTATGGTGATTTTTTTTTCGCATGTCATTTATACTTTCACATTGTACAGTGTTGTTTGTGCGCTGAGATGTTAGCTGATTGAGCTCAGAGGACGTGTGGGTGGCACCATCGCACGCGCAAATGGCAACATGACTTGACAGTTGATCTGTTCTCTCCTCTCGGCTGTTGGCACCATAATTGAACCGAAGGCAAGATGGCGTCTCCTCTAGTCATCCTGGACGACACAACAGGCACAGTTAGCAAAGATGGATTAGAGACATGGAATAAATTTGCGTTGACTTAACACGTTAAAACCTGAAGCGACATCACTTGTCTTGTGCCGCTTTCAGACGCCTTTCACGAGTATTTAAACCTTTGAACCCTGAGCCGATTGGTGCGATTGCATGCATGTTCATCATATTCTACTGTATGTAACTGGTACAGTGGAGGCAGAGTGTGCAGCTTAAATCATGAACACAGTGTCATTAGAGTCGAGACTTCACAGCTGTTTCCATCACATTCACTCACCCACTCGTCCTCGTCGACCCCCTCGAAGGACTCCTGTGGCAGCGGGTCGTCCATGTTCCCCAACTTAGCCACCATGGCACTGAGCAGCTGGGATGTACATACACATACTCAGTACATAAACACGGCAACTTTTCTTAAGTAACATGTACATGATGACTCTGAAGTGAATTTATGTACAAAAGATGGCCGACACACACGATGCAGCTCATCCTCACCTCCTCTTTCTTCTGTTCATCAGTCTTCTCCTCCAGGTAAACAGATGAGGGCAGGTATTTCCTGACTGGAGCCTCTTTGGGGGCCTCGCTCACTAAGAGTTAAAGCATCACAAACAAACACATACAAGGTCATATCAAACACTGGCATGTGGATTGTAGAAGTTATCATCATCATCTGGAGCGAGAGCTGTGTCAGGCAAAGTCACATGGTGTGTATTCATAATGTCTGTGTCCACACCTGGCGTCATGTCTTTAGGTTTCAGGCTGATCTTTTTGTGCTGGCCGTTGGAGCCAGACAGCCAGGCAGAGGCAGTCAGTGCCGGTTCCCACCAGACTGCGGTGTCTGTGTACACATCGTCCTGGAAAAACTCTTTCTGCAGACACAGAGTTACACATAGAGTTATTAATACCTTACACAGTTAAAGCAACAACCTTCTCACTACAGAGCAAAGAATCTCTGTCTGATTGGAGAACCGTTCGTCCGATCTACTTGACACTTGGCGGGTGTATTACCGGGGACCCAAGGACGTGCATTGTCTAAATTGGGGTGATTTGGAGACGCCACACATTCAGTATAAGTAAACTTTGAGTGAACAAACTAACTCTGTGCTTCAGTGCAGCAGCCGGGGCGGAGCTTCAGGGATCTGCTTTGTTACGTCAAAGCCTGTTTGGGACCCAAAGAAGCACACTGTCGAGAGTGATGTTGGTCCTATGTGCATTTCTCGAGAAAGCTGCAACAGCTGTACCACAGGCTGATCAATCAGCCATTCTCAACAGGCATGATTGAACAGGCTATGCACTAGTTTCCTAGAAATAACCAGCAGGAAGGAAAGCATGCACATGAAGTCCACTGGGTGGTGCAGTTGGCTCACCTTGACCCGTGGCACTCTGAAGGCCACTGGCTCTATGGTTGTCTTGGTGAGCATTACTCCCACTGCTATCTCCACATCCCGCACGTTGCACTCTGTCTTGGGCAGAAAGGCGAAGCCCTGCGGACAGGAAACAATCAGGAAGTGTCTGAGTTTAGCAAATAAAAGCACATACAGCATCACAAACATGTCACAGGCTTTAGTGACACATCAATTAAAATACGACAACAGAAGCTGTCAGCTCACTACCTTATGAGGCTCAGAGGTGTTAAAGCTGCTGCACTCAACAAAATACGGATCTTCAGGGCAAACCTCATAAACGTGGGCTCTGGTATCACCCTGGAACACAAATTAAACACGCAGGTTTCATCTAATTCTTACATTGTTCTCAGTTTTGATTTTCAAATGTATCGTATATGCAACGATAGTTTGATTTTTAATTTGCTCACTTTTGCAGAGAGGATGACCACACTGGTGTCAGGGTCGTAGAAAGGAATGAGAGTAGAGGGGGAGATGTCTATAGAGGCGTTGGCTACGGTTCCAGAGGACAGGGAGTCAGCAGAGTACAGGTAGAGTCCTCTCTCACTGCGACTGCAGAAGGACGACAAGAAAGAGTCAGCTGTGAACTTTTCTTTTGACTGACCCGCTGCTGCTCTGATAACACTGTAGAGGCCATATATAAAAGCAGTGGTTTGTTCTGCTGAGAAACTTTTGGCTACTGGCATTCATGTGGATACCACTTGACACAGAGCTCAACACATCGACCTGGCCTCCAAATTCCCCAGATCCCAATCTGATTGAGTATTCGTGGGCCATGCCAGTACCCCAGAGGTACCCCTGATCCACAGTGGGGCCTTTTTGAATCGGACTCGGCTCTGACATGTCGAGGCATGGACATGGGACCTCTGGGGCTGTGCTTTGGAGTCTGGCACCTGGGGGTTGGTGGTGGATCCTTTGAGACCTGTCGGTTGGGTACTGGCACATCCCGCGGATGCTCGATCAGATTGGAATCAGGGGAATTTGGAGGCCAGGTTGATGCCTTGCACGCTTTGCCATGTTCCTCGGGCCATTTCTATGGGGGGGGGGAACTTGGTCAGCAGCGGTCTTTGGATTAGTGAAGTGCTTCAAGTGGCATCCACATGAATGCCAGGACCAGAGGTTTCCCAGCAGAGCATGGCGTTGTAACGACATGGTCAGTATTGTTCATGTCATCTGTCAGTGGTTTTAATGTTCTGGCTGATCTGTGTATGTTACATATATATTTCTATACATACATTTTTCTCCTACTTTATGACACTTTGAGAAAAAAAATCTTTCCCATGCTCAGTACCTGTCAAATCCTGACACCAGCAGGTACTTGCCCTCACACACCCACACCACACGAGCTCCCCTGTGGCCCTCAGGACCTGGACCCTCCTAAAAAAAAAGTAAGATATGTAATTGAAGATTTAATGTGTCAATGAAACAAAAAGAAACTTATTTAACTGATCAAACAACACTGTAATGAACTGCTTCCTGTCTGACAATCCTCTCACATATTCAAACTCACTGTGTATTATCACACAGGCATCTTATTGCTTTTACAAAACAGTAATACACTATTGACACAGACTCGGTGTGCAAAGCTGGAAAGACGGACTTTCCAACGAAGACTTTCTTTTTACATTGCAAGATGTACAAAATGGATGATATATTTGGAGGACCCTGTTTGGACCCCCAGCCTATGACCCATAACAGAGTATGTCTACTATCTGGATATGATGAATGTCATAATTCCTGGCAATGTTCTTGATGTTCTGTATTATTGCTTTTGACAAAAAGGACCTAATGAAATCTAAGTGTCAAAATAAAAAGACAAAGCTCATCTTTTTTTAATTGCATCTTCCCATATTTCCCAGTGTGCTGTACATACCTGCACAGGTACAGTGGACTTGCGGGGATCATAGATGCGAACTTTCCCGTCTTTGCACACTGTGGCCAAGAGCTTACCATCTGGGCTCCAGGCCATGCCAAAGATCTGAATACAATCCACAACAAGAGACAAGAAAGACGAAGAAGAAGAGACTTGTAAAATGGAGTTTGCCTCGTTAACACCAGTATGTTTAAGCAAACATATCCAAATGTCCAAAGTGCTGTGCAAACAGTCTATATCTTGGTCACCCACCTGTTCCTGATGTCCGGTAAGGATTTTGACCTGTTCTTCGCTCTCCAGGTTCCATAGTCTGACTGTGAGATCGTAGGATGAAGACACCAGGAGTCCGCTGGCCAGAGGGTGGAACTTGATCGAGTAAATCTTCTCCGTGTGGCCTACGAGGGGTCACAGCAGCTGTCAGTTAACTTTAACTTCTCCTGTTGTGTGTGCCAGGCTTGTCAGTCAAAAACCTTTTTCTAAACTAAACTGAGGGTGGAATCGTACCTTGCAAGATGAACTCAGGCTCAGTCAGGGTCTCTGTCAGCCCTCCCTTTGGCACCTGCCACACCCGGATCTTTGCATCATCACCAGCTAGCACAGACAGAGAGACGGCATGTCAAATCACACTCCTGCACATATCAGCACACACAGACGGCACAACATACAGCTACAGATTCTCACGCTGACACAGCACATGTATTCACTCACCCACAGCAAGCCGGTGTGTGTCAAAGGGGTCCCAAGAGAAGTCGACCACATTGACAGAGTTTTGGATGGTGGGCAGGGCTGTGTCTGGAAGCCTGCCAGGCTGAGAGCGCTGAGGAGGGGAATACAATCAGTCACGCACTCATGTACAGTACACTAGAGTCTGATTTCTAAAGTATTTAAGTACAAGGGAAAAAAGAAACCCTCAACATTAGGCCGACAACAGTTTTTAATTTAATCCCGAGCAGCTGCCTTACCTCAAAGACGGCGATCTGGCCCCCAGAGATGGACAGAGGCACTGCCACTCGTTCGCGGTTGACACAGAAGCCGTCGCTCTCACCTGGCGTAGTCAGGTTGAGGCCCTTCAGGTTGGTGATGTGTGTGTCCCGGTGCATCACTGCGCCCTGGATGTGACGGAACTTGGAGGTCGGCCCTGAATCAGAGATAATCCTAAATCAACAGCTTTGACGCTAAACAACACCATAATGCAGAATGAGAGATTTCAAGTGTGTGTGAGTGTGTGTGCTGTGTGTATACCCAGCATGTTCTGGATGGCCTTGGCGCTCTGGCTGGGACTGGGGCTTGGGAGGAAGCCCGAGGAGAGGCCAGAGGTGGAGGAGGGAGAGCGGGACGGGGCAGCGCTGCTGCTGGGAGTGGTCAGAGGACTACTGGAGGTGGAGCAGCCACGTGCTGGATCCTGTAGAACAGTGGCTGGATGTTAAAAGTTTCAACTACACCACATTTAGGATTGCACCAAGAATATCCACTTGTACAATTACTTCTAATGGATAGCCAGTGTAATCTTAATGGTCAGATGCAACACCAAGTCATACTAAAACATTTTCTACCTCCTTGCTCCCCCCACTGGTCAGCTCCTTCTTAGCAGGTGTCTGCTTTGCAGCTGGAGCCTTTGGTTTGGGCTGTTTGTCTGGGTGGAGGCTGACTTTCTCCACCTGAGGACACAGAGCTGATAGTGTGAGGCATCCCTACAGTGTGAAGGACAGATAAACTTACTGAGAGTAGACATCCTTTACCTGCTTGTTCCCTCCGTTCCACCACTCCTCAGCAGACATGGCTGGAGTTGTGCCCACTGTATCTGGGTAAAGATCATCATGGAACTCGCTGCCTGATTGCTGGAAAACATGCAATACCAGTGCAGAGATGTACATTAGCTGCAGAGGTTATGAACCTAGGACTGGGTGCTGAACTTCAGCAGTTAAAGGCACAGACCAAATTGCTTTGATACTATCGAGTATTGAAAAATGCTTTGTCAATTGGCACCAAATTTTCATCTAAAAAACACCATGTTAAGCTGCTAACTACTGTGAGCAATGTGTAAACGCAGATAGAAAAAAGTACTGTTCAGGAACCGGTATCAAAGTCAAGGTCAAGGTATCAGTACTTTGATTCATACCCAGCTCTAGATGAATCTGCTGTACATGTTGGAGTCCCAGCAGTGTCTGTGCGCATACACACCTTGCGAGGGACTTGATAGCTGATCGGCACAATGCAGCTGTCTGTCAGCTGAAGCACGCGCATCACTTCGCAGGACATGACATCCAACACATGCTTGGGTACCATGGCGACTCCTCGTGTTGAGAAGTCCGTCAGACAGTGGCTCACTATGGAGGTAAAATGTAGAGAAAAGAAAAACAAAGAAAAGGATCAGATACTAGGAGGGAGAGATGTAATAATCTGACCAGACAATTAAAGGATGACTTTACCTTGCGTGAGGAACGGCTCAGAGTTGGACACTTCGAAGCAATCGATCACGGTGTCTCCCTGTGTGAGAGAGAGCATCATTCAGTCATACAGTGTAGTGAATCAGAGACAGTTTATCACCTGTCTGAACAAGATCATCAGCACAGAAGTTAAATACTTATGGTACTAATGACCGTTGACCTTTAAAGTACATGACATTAAACTTTTCAGCCAAAAACTCTTCCTCAAAGTTTCCTCCTGACAGATAACACTAATAAAAATCTATCTCACCATGCCGGCCAGTGCGAGCAGACCAGTGTCATCATCAAACAGAGGGATCATCATCCTGAAAGCAGAGAAACCAGAGAGAGACCAAATCATGCTCAGAAACAGCACACTGATGCAGTACATTTACTATTACATTTAAATATATTACAGGGATACATGGATTATGAGACAATGGGCACCTAGGCACAGAGAGGCCCCCCACTTCTCCTACACAGGAGAAAGACACACAGACTTTGTGGTTGTTTTGCCCTTTTTTGTAGCTGTTTTGTGTCTCTTTGCATCTCTTTGTGGTCTTTATGAGTGTCTTTGTGGTGCGCTTTAATTTGGGTGACATTCCCTTGACACTTTGGGCCCCTAGACCCATTCAGTAAGCCATCTGTAGTCACAGGTTCTGCAGGTTGAAGTTTCATAAAGGCGCCACTAGATGGAGCAAATCGCTCAATTTTAGGGAAAAGGTGTTAATGTATTATTTTCAGGTCAGCACATACGCTGTGATTTCTCTCACTGATCTTTATCTGCAGTCAGAAAAAAACTCTGTTAAACAAATGCAGAGTCTGACTCAGTCACATTCACTGATTTCTACTGCTTAGTGCTTTTAACCTGCACAATAAAGGCAGAAAAAAAATTATTATCAAAGACAAATACAGCATAAAACTCAATGAATACGTAGGAAAGGGACTCGGGAACTGGTTCTAGTTAAAAACAGGTTCCAAATTGCCTGATTCATCAGCATCGTGTGCCTCCGAGCTTAGCTATCCCTTTAATCAATGCCGACATGTTTTTTTAAAAGTTGCGCATTGCAAAACAATGACATCAAACTCATGCCTCTACGCTGCTGGAAACGTACAACTAGAAAGAGTCATGGCAGAGAGGAGGGAATGATCCAAAGCTTGGCCTCAGTTTCACGAAGAAAGATGACAACAGTGCTGCTTGTAATTTTGAGTCAGGGTGGAAACGCCAGGAATGTGCTATTATTATTATTACTTCACTATTTGACACAGTGCTTACTAACCGAGCACCACGTCCCTTAGAGAGGGTAAATATCCTGTTATAATAACATTAGTGCCACACAGGCAGGCTCAGCTGATTTCTTCTTTGACTATAAAAACTAAATGAAAGCAATTGCTGTTCATCAGTTTTAGATGATGAAGGTTGACACTGAAAACCTGTGTAGGCCTACTATTTTCCACACAGAAAGGTGATCAGAAATCAGTAAGAGAATCAATAAAGAATCAAACCGATAAGCAGAATCAATAATGGCACTGGTGTCACAAAAATCCCATCAATTGCCATTCCTGGGAATATCTTTAAAGATGGAAAAATTGTGAAGTAGGCAAAGAAAAACAGACACTCAAGGCGGGATTGGACAAGAGCTGCAACTAATGATTCTACATTTTTAAATTTGTAAACTATGATTTAATGACTATTTTCATTACTACTTAATCTAAAACGAATTTCAAAAATCAATTGATGCATTTTAGTCAACAAAAGGACAGATCCTAGTTTCCTACAGCCAAAGTCAACGTCTCCAACCTTCTTTTTTTCCGAAAAACTGTCCAAAACCCAAAGATATTCACTTTACTATCACACTGACTATGAAAAACAACAAATCTTAATATATTTTTTCCATTCATTTGACCTTTATTTAAACATTTTTATTTAAATCTTTAAGGGAAATGTTTAATTAATTAGCAAAATAGTTGCTTATTAATTTTTCGTCAATCCAGCTATACCTCGAAGAGGGCTGCAGCTAACCATTATTTTAATTGTCGATTAATCTGTCGGTTATTTTCTCAATTAATTAATCAGTTGTTTAGTCTCTAAATTGTCAGAAAATGGTGTAAAATGTTTATTACTGTCTCTCAAAGGTCAATATGACGTCCTCAAATGTCTTGTTTTGTCCACAACCCCAAAGATATTCAGTTTATTGTAACAGATGAGTAAAGAAACTACTAACTTTTCTTTAAGAATTACTCAAACCAATAATCAATTATCAGATCAGTTGGCTGTTAATTCAATAGCTGAAAACTTTAATAAATTGTTGCAGCCCTAGCCTCAGACCGCAGCCCACGCAGGCCTAAACAAGGCCGCAGTCACCTGCCTCCTCTCATGATTTGAGGTAAGAAGATTGAGGGATGAGGAAACTGAATGAGCTTTAAACTCAATAAGGAAAGTACTGTAGTAAACAATCCAAACAGGAAATCACGGCTTAGAAAGAGGCATACGTGCACAAACAGGCACAGCTGACAAATCTCTCATTCTCTCCTTCTTACCCCCTCGCTTTATCAATGAGAGCAACAGTCAGCGCGCTGTGTTGTTTTCCAGACAGGAAGAGGACAGAGTGGTGGCTGATGTGACCACTCCACATCACAGGCCACAGATAGGCCGATTGAAGTGGGGAGGCAGTTCCAGTGATTGGCTTATGATGACGACCTTGTGTAATGGTGCTATTCTAGAGGAACGCCATTCGGCTGTCTCCACAAATCGACTGAGAGTGACAGACTGGTGATGTAATGCTCCATGTATGACAATATAATGACAGACTTAGGTTGGGTATCTTAAGCAACTGCACATGGTGACACGCAATGGTTTGCGCTGCGTACGAGAGTGACAGAGACAGTGTGACTGTGTGTCAGCATTGTATCCGTATGAAAACAGAGGAAGATTTTCAACAAAGCTACATGAGGTCAGGATCATTCTGTCACTAAAATCTGGCTGCCACGAGTCTGTGGTTGTAATAGCTCACTTCCTTTTGTTGCGCGCACATATGTTTTCCAAACTATGGTGACGAGAATCTTGGTATTATTTTCAGTTCAGTCTTGTGTTACATTTTTGGAGGTAATTTGGCCCTTGGCAGTTTTGCAGTAATGGCAGACAGAGAAACAGCTGAATGCCGGTCATGACTGGGAAGGCGTAAAAGTTTTTGGTAAGCCAGCCTGCCAAGAAGAAATGATTTCCAAAAAATAAAGAATACCTTGTATGTGGGTAAAAGGTCTCTTTTATTCTTCCTTTATTTGGAAAGGTTAGAAAGAGTCTTAAAGGGATACTTTGCCAATTTTAGTTCGTTTTATAGTAGACAATCATCATTGCAATAATCTTCTAGTTTTCTAAGTTGCCCATTCATACTATATATCTATATAGAATATCTACTATGTATCAATTTCCATTTGTGGGATCAATGAATGTTATCTTAAAGGCATATTTGGACAATTTTTAACCAGGTCTGTGTCACTGCAGTGTGGGAAAATGTGTGCAGATGAACACTGTTTGGCTTCCCCCTGTGACGCCAGCTCCCGGGGCTCCCCGCCCCATTCACCAGACAAAATCCGCTGGATGACATGAAATTCCTCATCCCTGACGTGCTTCATGCTTTTTATACAGTCTTTGGTTTCATGTCATCCGGCTGATTTTTGCTTACCTCACAGGTGGGGAGTTCCTGGGTAGATGTGGTTACAGAGGTCAGATCAATGAGGAGTTTAGAGCTGGATTTTAACTTCAGTGTAATGTATTTGGGAAATATGCCAACTGGGCCAACAAAGCAGGACAGATATTTATCACAAATACTTCTAGCAGGTTTTAAAAAAGCAATAAAGAGGAAATGGTTGAGTAAAGAGTCTCCAACAACCTCTGAATGGATAGAAATAGTTAAGGACATTTATGTTATGGAACAGCTGACTTTTTCCCTGAGACATGCCGCTTAAAAATGTGAAGAATATTGGAAAACATGGAAATCTTGTTTATTTGTGCGTTTATTTTGTTTGGTGAATTTTGTTTTATCCCCTTAGTATTTAGACATACAAGATGGATGATAGCTCATACATGAGTGGACGATTTCCACCCTGGATTCCAGGAATCAAAATTAAGGATCATAAGGACCTTTGTGATCTTAAAGGACCTGTTGTCAGTGGTACTACAGTGTCACCTTGCTTCTTCTTATTTTCTGTTTTGCTGGATGTTGGGCATTTCACATTTACCTATGATGTTATTGGTTTTGTCTGCTTTTTTCTTTTCGTAGAAACTAACAAAAATTGAGTATATACACACACACACACACACATATATATATATATATATATATATATATATATATATATATATATATATAAACGGCCATTGTTCTTTTATATATACAGTACAGGCCAAAAGTTTGGACACACCTTCTCATTCAATGCGTTTTCTTTATTTTCATGACTATTTACATTGTAGATTCTCACTGAAGGCATCAAAACTATGAATGAACACATGTGAAGTTATGTACTTAACAAAAAAAGGTGAAATAACTGAAAACATGTTTTATATTCTAGTTTCTTCAAAATAGCCACCCTTTGCTCTGATTACTGCTCTGCACACTCTTGGCATTCTCTCCATGAGCTTCAAGAGGTAGTCACCTGAAATGGTTTCCACTTCACAGGTGTGCCTTATCAGGGTTAATTAGTGGAATTTCTTGCTTTATCAATGGGGTTGGGACCATCAGTTGTGTTGTGCAGAAGTCAGGTTAATACACAGCCGACAGCCCTATTGGACAACTGTTAAAATTCATATTATGGCAAGAACCAATCAGCTAACTAAAGAAAAACGAGTGGCCATCATTACTTTAAGAAATGAAGGTCAGTCAGTCCGGAAAATTGCAAAAACTTTAAATGTGTCCCCAAGTGGAGTCGCAAAAACCATCAAGCGCTACAACCAAACTGGCACACATGAGGACCGACCCAGGAAAGGAAGACCAAGAGTCACCTCTGCTTCTGAGGATAAGTTCATCCGAGTCACCAGCCTCAGAAATGGCAAGTTAACAGCAGCTCAGATCAGAGACCAGATGAATGCCACACAGAGTTCTAGCAGCAGACCCATCTCTAGAACAACTGTTAAGAGGAGACTGCGCGAATCAGGCCTTCATGGTCAAATAGCTGCTAGGAAACCACTGCTAAGGAGAGGCAACAAGCAGAAGAGATTTGTTTGGGCCAAGAAACACAAGGAATGGACATTAGACCAGTGGAAATCTGTGCTTTGGTCTGATGAGTCCAAATTTGAGATCTTTGGTTCCAACCGCCGTGTCTTTGTGAGACGCAGAAAAGGTGAACGGATGGATTCCACATGCCTGGTTCCCACTGTGAAGCATGGAGGAGGAGGTGTGATGGTGTGGGGGTGTTTTGCTGGTGACACTGTTGGGGATTTATTCAAAATTGAAGGCACACTGAACCAGCATGGCTACCACAGCATCCTGCAGCGACATGCCATCCCATCCGGTTTGCGTTTAGTTGGACGATCATTTATTTTTCAACAGGACAATGACCCCAAACACACCTCCAGGCTGTGTAAGGGCTATTTGACCAAGAAGGAGAGTGATGGAGTGCTGCGGCAGATGAACTGGCCTGGTGAGCTGGACCGCAGAGTGAAGGCAAAGGGGCCAACAAGTGCTAAACACCTCTGGGAACTCCTTCAAGACTGTTGGAAAACCATTTCAGGTGACTACCTCTTGAAGCTCATGGAGAGAATGCCAAGAGTGTGCAAAGCAGTAATCAGAGCAAAGGGTGGCTATTTTGAAGAAACTAGAATATAAAACATGTTTTCAGTTATTTCACCTTTTTTTGTTAAGTACATAACTCCACAAGTGTTCATTCATAGTTTTGATGCCTTCAGTGAGAATCTACAATGTAAATAGTCATGAAAATAAAGAAAACGCATTGAATGAGAAGGTGTGTCCAAACTTTTGGCCTGTACTGTATATATAAAAGAACAATGGCCGTTTATCTGCACATACTCCCCACATCTGCAGTGACACAGACCTGGTTGAAAATTGTCAAAATATCCCTTTAAGAAAACCTTTATTGATCCCACAAATGGAAAGTGAAATAAAAGAAAATAGACACATGGTAGATATCTATATAAATTTGTATGAATAGGGAACTTAAAAAAACCTGAAGATCATAGAAATGATGATTGCCTACTATTAAACTAAAGTATTGAAAAATTAGAAATAAAAAGTACAAAATACTACATACAGCGACATGAAAAGTGGCTATAAAGTGTATTTAGGCAGAAAGATCTCTCTTGTAAAAGAGATTTTCAATCTCAATGGGACTTCCTGGTTAAAAAAGGTAAAATAAAATAAAAAAACACAGTAGATGCCAAAAAAAATCTGTGGCAAAACACAAAAGCAAAATGCTACAGTTGGCAGTGTGACTGACTTTTAGTCCATGAATTGTTTTAACCTGCTGAGAGCACTGGAGATTGAATAGAGAATACTGTTACTGAATGTCATGCGAATGTTTTGCTCCAACCAAGGTATTTAACCCACATGACAGCTGACTTGTTATCAGAAGGCCTCTTTCCTTGTTTCCCCTGCTCCACCTTACAGGTCATCATCTGTATTTTTCATCCATACCATTTTGTCCATGATGTATCAACAAAATGGATCCGTCTCAGACCTGTACCTCCTCCTCTCTCTGACATCCCTCCCTCTGCCTATGAAGTCAGCGAGGGGCGGCCACGCTTCATTAGGGCGAGTGTGTGTTCCCATGTCGGAGTCTGTCCACAGGGAGTCCCTAAACACCTCCATTCCCACACCCCTCTCCGCTGCCTGTCTTCCTCTCCCTGCCTCACTCTTTCCTCTCCTATTCAACAACACTACCACCTCGCGCCCCGTGATGTCTTTGTGCCTCCAATACCCAAATCAGTGCGTCCAAATTGCCTTCACTCTCTCTGCGTCCTTATCTCTGGTTTTCTCACAGTAAACGTACAACAAGTCAAACAGCCACATAATAGGAGTGGAGCTTTATCACTGATAATGGCCTCTGTTTACTATCGCTTTCATGCTCCACCTCACCACCAGCTCATTTTCCCACACGGGAAAAAACATACACGCATGCGTGCGCATATTTACGCCCGCAGACACACAAGCACACAAACATACACGTGCTAATAACACAGCTTAAACATGTATGTGCATGTGCATTAATAAGAGGTTGCAGTTACAGTCATGCAGGGTGAAGAGTGGGAGCGAGCGGGCGTGTTAGGCAGATCTCGATCACATGGGCTGATCATGAATGAAAAGAAAAACTATTACAGGCCTCATTCATGCTCTTAGAGGAGAGGCTGTAAACACGAGTGTGTGTGTAGTACCAAATCCAGCCTGACACACTAATCCAGACATAAGCCCTTTTCCGCGTTGGGTGTGTGACTAGGACAGGTTTAACCACACACATGCACACACACACGTTAATTAGATATCATATAGTGTTATATAACGTTGAAGGAAAGACATCCACAATACCAGCTTAAAAAACTCCTCCTTGAATGATTTAGCGCAGCCCACTCTCGCACTCTCAGGCCTATCTGCACCCACTAACATCTCAACACCTTTGCAGCTCTTCCAACGCTGTGCAATGAGCCGCCCGATGCTCCAAAAAATCCCCCTGGCTTCAGTCTGTCACTGGCACTCTGCTCCTATCAGAGTTTACACAAAACAGAGAGCGGAGAGAGCCCGCCTCCTGCCTCATCTGCCATCGCCTCACACCGCTCCTCTCACACAGACACATCGTAAAATGACCTTCTGCTCATGACAGCAGCCTTCAGCACCAGCAGATATGATGGGTATATTACTTTAATATGCATCTGTGTGTGTGTGTGTGTGTGTGTGTGTGTGTGAAAGGGTCTGAGTCAGCCCAGGTATATTATGATTCTAAGAACTTGCTGTTGTTTGATAATGTGAGAGATAGTGTAAATCAGTGGAATAACTGGCTAATGGAGGGCGAGACAAAAGGAGATGTGGATGACAGACAAATGCAGAAATGGTGTGTGTGTATGTGTGTGTTTGAAGTTGGGAGTGCACGTGACTAGGCATCTGCAGCTGGGTTTGTGGTGAAGTGAAACCTCAGAGTTGAAAGAGTTCAGCTGGGCGAAAATGTCCAGTCATCGGACAATAAGAGTAGGCACTGCAATCAAGTTACGGCTACACACACACACACACACGCACACACACACACACACACACACAAAATCCTTCCAGAAACACAGTCAGGTACTGATATAAATACTGCATTTAGAGAAAATGCTGTGCACGTACATGTATGTGCTTACAAGCATGACAGAATATGCACTCTCACATACACACACTGCACGCTTGTGTGAGCACACATGGATTCCTCCAGATGCACTGATAGCATCAGTCACACACAGTAGTGTATTATATACAGTATATAGGTTGAGCTAATGAAAACAGCCTGCAGAGGTATAAGGTTATGGGTTGAGCTATGGCAGCTATGACCAGATCAGTATCAGTCAAAGGGACCTTTCTCTGTCGTATGAGATCATGGCCTTTAGCTAGGCCGGTCCTGCTGCTAAAAACACACATTAGAAAGCACAATAAGCTCCAGTCGACAGGTAGGAGCTGGCCAGAAAGTAGAGAAGAAAGAGAGAGGAGGCCTTCGGGGAATATGAAACCAAAACAAAGCAGCTGGTTGTCTACTTCTCAAATTTTAGACTTTTTTTTTTTTGGCTTACACAGGGTCACTCTATACTGAGATGGGCACACACTCAACATCCTAACCAGCTATGAAAAGATCTGCAATTGTGTGGTTTGCAATTAACTGCTTCATCCTGATTGATTTTCTCCACATTGTAAATTTAATTTATTGCATGTTAACACTTTTGTAGCAGTTGCTGATGTTTCTTTCTTTTTTTGTACAATTTAAAGGAGCAGTGTGTAGGATTTAGTGCCATCTAGTGCTGAGGACTGCAGACTGCATCCAGCTGAAACTTCTCCCATGTGCCAAGCGTGAACTCCTGGGTAGAATTCCTTCAATGTTCTTTGTTCGGGAGGTTTTTACCAGGTGCCGAATTATCCACAGAGGTCCCTTCCTCTCCAAAACAAATGGACTTGGTGACTTAAACCAGTAAAAACACTGGATAAAGCAGTTTCACAATACAAATCAGTGTTTTTCAGATGGTGTTTGGCTTGTCACTGAGAGGCTGCTAACTGAGCCCAGTCTCACTCCAAAGTCATTGAAATCCGGTGCTTGGGCAGTGCCTTGCAGCGTCAGAAACCAACGAAAAAAGGTGTCCTTTAACGTCGGCATGATACGCAGTCAGTTGCCATTATAGTTTAATGGTGCCTGGCAGCGTCAGGGGGAAACACAGCGGGACAAGGATGCAAGTTAAGGTGATAAAAGTTGAGGATGGGCGGGAGGGGTGGTGGATGGGTCCAACAAACACGACTTTCACCTGAGAGAGTGGTGTTTGTGTCCTGTAAAAGCCAAACCCTGTTGTTATTTCCTAAAACTAACCACGTGTGTTTGTTGTTGAAGGAAAAAAAAATTTCAATTTGCGGTGTTGTACTGACAGGGTGGTTTTATTTTGAAAGAGACTGTATGTAAATGGTAAATTTCCCGTGAAAACAGAAGTGTATTCTGAAAGAAGACAATGCATGTAACAGGCAGAACCTGACACGGTGTCCCAGGAAGGTCAACAACCAACGCACCCAGGGTACCTTTCACGTCGTATGTGGACGTGGAAAGTCCATGGCCAAACGTCAATATGTGACGAGATCGGAGTGAGAATGTGGTGGCCAATGCAAAAATGCAAATGACCCTATCCAGAGCTAGTGTATATTCTGGGCTACTGTAGAAACATGGGGGTACAACAGAACAATCTCCGGAGACGAGGACCTGCTCCCTGTGTAGACGTAAACAGCTCTTTCTAAGGTAACAAAAACACAGTGATTCTTATTTTCAAGTGATTATAAACTAAAGAAAACATACTTATTCTATGATATTCCATTTCTGCCAACATGCCCCCCCCCCCCATTTAAGTATTTTTTTTTATCTGAATTATTATGACCCTCCTTAACCTCGATCTGAAGCTGATAGATTTCAATCATCAATCTCAGCAGTGGAGCCTTTCCACAGTATTGGAAACCAGTCTTCATTGAAATTGGCTCAAATTGAGGCCATAATTAGACTTTAAATTATGTGGTGTGACCTCAGCTTTATTTACTGTTCATTCTATTTTCACTTCCCCCTTCTCCTCTCCGTCATCCACCCCTCCCTCCGTCTTTATCGGCCCCCTGGTTATGTCAGACCCAGTCAGTGGGAGTGAGTCAGTGGAGGAGCACTATCACTGGGGGTGGAGGGTCTGCTGAACTGTGAACTCAAACAACTCACTTTATCAGGCCTCCTGCCTGCAAAGACTGCGGGCCTGCAGCTCGTCCAGCTTCGGTCTGTGCTGTCCCACTGGCCTGTGGTGACTTAGTGTTTTAGACTGAACTAGAGTCATCTTAGCCATAAAATAATGTTTGGATTATCACACTGGGTCACAGGGACACTCAGGCTTGGTCACAGCAAGAACAGTGGACGTGTTGGTGGGAGCCTGGAGTCACTGATTTTAGAGTTTAAGGGTGAGAGTGCATGTTGGGTTACCCTGATAAACATTAGGTCAGTACACTTTTCCCACACTCACTTGGACATCAAATTCATTGAAAGCTCTTTTTTATTTTTTGGGTGAAGCTTCTTTATGTAAGTATATTTTGGGTTAAGATATTACATTGCTCAAATTTTGACATCAGAGGCTATGGTCCAGAATCCTGGAAAAACAGTTTATTAAAAACTGTGGTTGACACGAATATTCATGACAGGTTTTTCTTGGAATATACAGTGTTGATAGAGACACACAGGAATGTGAATAAATCTTGGTGCTATATTTATTCCCTTTGTTTCTGAATCCATCCACCTTTTCCTGGCTATATATCTGTTTATATAGCAATGAAAAACAAAATTAGGAGTCTACAGCCATGATAGCAGCTCTGTGAGGTTTCACTTACAGTAGGCCAAACCTCACTTGTAATTTTCTAACCCTCCCTGTCATTTTTGCTCCTCAGAGCAGAGTTACAAGGGGTAGTGGTTGAAATCTTCCCCTGTGAAACGGGACAACCATTTGAAACCCTGATACATCATCAGTAGTCATCAATGGCGTTTATATAAACAGATGTAACTATGGCAATAATGGTATTATCAAAACGTCTGATGGAGATAGAAAAGCATGGATGCTTGTGATGCACTCACAGCTTAATTTCCACGCTATCAGTCTACCAAATAAGTCATCAAATTTAAAAAAAACAAAAACCTGCAGTGTTCCAGTGATAACGTTTTTTTTGTAGGTCTACGTGTAGGTTAGCGTTGCCCTGTTCCCTCTTCAAAAAGCCAATGGGACACTTACACATTTTGTTAAGAATTTTTTTTCTTCACAAATTCACACCACCATAATTTTTGAATGTAAAGCAACGTGAAGTAAAAAGCTAACGTTAAGCTATAAACGAACTACACCACAGTCGAATAACTAAGGTCACCAACACAATGACGCTGTAAAGCCACATTTGTGTATGACATTCTCTGGTCCGATTTAGCCACTTGTTGGCAACCTTTTTTTTTTTTTTAGTGGTTTGAAGATAAAATACAACGAAGATATAGCGCTAAGACGACTTTTGTTACTCTATTAATTACAAGATATGTGAGAACTGGTGAAGTCACATTTACTCACTACCCATGATCCTATGCGACTCAGCAACTGTGTTTTTCAGACAAAAAACAACTTCCAAATTCATTCAATTGGGGCATTTACTAACAGATTTTATGTCGTAGTACAAAACATCAAAGTCTCTTAAGCTTGTGTTAACCACAGACCTTTCAGGCATCTAACAAAAAACCCATTAAACGCATGCACAAATCAGCAATAACAATTTGTCATTAGTTAGTTAGCTACCAACATATCAGCACACTACTAGAGCTTTTTTATGCTTGTTATAAAGAAAAGAACCATAATACATTGGAACTACAATGAAATAAGATAAAATGATGAATGACAATGACATTTTTTTAGGTTTCTTTTGTTGCTTCTGCAGCCATTTTGCAGATAAGGTAAGGATTGTATTGGAATTCAGCCTCATAGGCACAGCTGTTCTTTGAAAATTAGCTAAATGGTAATACGTTAATATGCTCATAATGATAATGCTAACACGCTGATGTTTAGCAGTTGTAACGTTTATAATGATCACCAGACTTAATTTATCACGTTAGCAGGCAAACACTTGCTTAATAGCACTTAAACACAAAGTACACCTGAGGCTGATGGGTCATTGGGTTTGATGGTATTTGGTCAGAAACTAAAGCGTTTTTGGAAAATTCTGACCTGAAAATGGTGCTGGATAAAAGGTTAAGGTTGTTTTAATTTACAGGGGCATGAATGTCCATACAAAATTTCATGGCAATCCATCCAATAGTTGTTGAGATAATCAGTCAGTGGTGGGCCAGCATGTATTGCTGCTGTATCAGGGTGGTCGTGGCCCCCGCTGGCCACCCCTTTGGATCACCACTGCACACTACTGGCAAAAAAGGGAATGGCCAATATGGGAGCATGAGGCGGACTATTTAAACCTATCCTTTCTCTTAGTACACCGTTAAGTGTAAGTAGGCCTCACTTTCTCTCCCCCACACATACACACAACCTGCAGCAGATTAATAAAGTGGCAGATCTGCCGCAGTATGAAATTAATCACTAAAAATATGCAGTATGATGAACAGCTGCCTGCAACTAAACAGCTGTATCTCCCATTTAAAAGTATGACCATATAAACACATGCTTTTTCATTATTTTCGTAATCACTATCTAATGGTGACAGTTCATATGACCAGCTGATTATCCACTTATTCTCATGATAACTCCGCCCACTTCCTGTCTTTATTGTTTGCAGTGACAGAACACACACTCTCTGTTCCAGTGTTATTACTCTTTGTGTAAGGGAGTTAGACACAGCTAATGGTTTTATGCACACTTATGCTGCAGGGCCATGGGTGTTCACATTACCCCGACAATGGAAGGACTGGTGCGGAATAATCCACTGGTGATTAAATGGGATTCATAACGGAACAACACTAGACCTGTACAACCGTCTCCAGGATGGGAAATCCTGGGTTGGTTTCTAGAGTTCTGCAAATATGTGGGGAAAAAAAGAGGAATCATTTCAGATATGAGAGTGAAGAGAATTATGGAAAAGGTCCTCTGAACAGCAAACAAATGGTTTGGCAATGATTGGTCCATTCAAACTCCGAAGCATAACAATCCACAAGTGAGCCAAAAGCAAATAAACAATATATCACAGCTGATGAACTTTGTCACCTTTGTAAACTCACAAACTCACAGATCAGTCAGACCTCTGCACTTGTGCTGTCTGAATGTGTTTAAATGTTTCCATTAGCAGCATCAGAGTTCCAAAGCCTGCACCACAAAAGCTGAACCACAGGGTCACGGCGAGGGCAACTTGGAGCTACGGCTTCAACTCACAATGGTTGAACGCTGCACAGCCTCAAATTCAAATTCATTTGACTGTCCTAATTTAACGCTGTCTCACTTGATTTTATTCACCAGTATGAATATGGCTCGCTTGCTCTATTATTTCTTTCTGAGGAAGCAAAACGAATGACATCCTGGTTCTTATTGGTCCCAGTATGTACCTCTCATGTATTATCATTATATTCCAGTAACAGAGCTGATAATCATTTCTGACAATCTTTCAAAATGCCAGAAGGTCGTTTAACAAGTCCTACCACTGTTTTTAAGGTATTCCCAGATTCCTCAAAGACTCTTAAACTCATCTGGTAAATAAATTCAAAGTACTTGTACTTCACTTGAGTATTTACCATATATTTTATGGAACTTCAACTTCGACCCCGATAGTCGACCAAACGTTAGTCCACCAGAAAGGTCATTAGTAGGCAAGATTTGACTGGTGGCTTAATCGCAGAAAAAAACAAACTCTTTTAAACTCTTTCAAGGCTTCTACGGCTTGTCAAAATAAATCAAAACCTATGTGAATGGACCATGTAGGAATATAATGTAAAAGGACAGACACAGGAAGAGGCCATGCTCAGCAGACAGGAGTCACTTTACAAACCACCACAGCCGACAGATATCCTTCCCTTCTTCCGTAAATATCAGTCTGTGATAAATATGGAAAGGTTGATCATGTTAGTGCAGGGCTACCCAGAGCTTTACATCTGTCCCACAGACGATAGGCCTACACACTTATAAACAGCGCCTAGAAGAAGATCAGCTCTGCACTCAGGATTTCAGGTAAAAAGGCTATGATACGGTGATTGGAGAGGAAATTCAGAGGCAGCCTGCTGCCGCACTCTTGAAAGCTGGCACAAAAAAGGCAGAAGAGTAGGGCCTAGAGTCCGACCTTGCTTTTTCCAGGTGGTTGAAGACGGCATGTGTACGGCCCCTAATTTCCAGGGCTGGTACCTGCAGTTATCCCACAGGCTAGTTAATAACATGTCGGGCAGGAAATCCAAAGTGTGGGATCATTTTGAGAAGGTCAAGGACGAACCCAAGGTGAAATGTAAACTCATCTTCATTGGACGACTACAAACATGACGTATCATCTGAAACATGGAAGTAGTTACATGCCCATTAGCCACTTAGCACAATCATTACTGCTTTGCCGACAGCGTCATTAATAGGCGGCTCACTCAGTGTGTGACGTGCACTTGTAGATAAAATATAGGCCTATATTAATGAAGGTTCATTAGTACGGTTTTGTATTTCTCTGTAATGTAGCACAGTGTTAACAATGTTACTGATACTATTCTTTCTCACACCTTCAACTCAAACCATTGTGTTGCCCCACCCAAAATATATAATTTAATTATTAAATTATTATCATAAACATGCAGGCGACTAGTCGACTAATGCCCTAAATGATGACTCCTGGTCGACTAGGAAAATTCTTAGTCAGGGGCAGCCCTAAACTTTATACTTCTACTAAACTACATATCAGAGGCAAATGTTGTATCTTTTACTCAGCTACATTTATATGACAGCTTGGATACTTCTACTTAAAGGTATGGTGTGTCGGATTTAGTGGCATCTAGTGGTGAGGCTGCAGAACTAAAACATCTCCTGTGTGCCAAGTTGTAGGAGAATTACGGTGGCCGACATGTAAACATCAACAGCTCTATCTGGAGTCAGTGTTTGGTTTGTCCGTTCTGGGCCTACGTTAAGCATTGAGTCCATGCCCCATGTATTTTGGCCTTCAGTTTCAGGCAGTTATAATCTGATAAAAACATAAGTATGGATATAAAATTTTGCCAATAGATGCCCCTAAATCCTACACACTGGACCTTTAAGTAGGATTCTAAACGTAGAACACAGAAACATACAAACACATTATTTTGTCTTTTTTAATGTAAATACATATATAATTAGAATATTTTCTTATCCAGATGGTCTTTCAGGATTACCTTTGAGACAGGCGATATTAACTTACCCCCAGCTTTGTGGCTCAATTATAATGATAACAGATAAGATGCACACACCAGGGATACTGTAAGTTCTTTTATGGTCTTAAAGGCTAAAACACAACTCTTGTTGTTTTGGTACTGACTGCAGCTTCTAAGTCACGCTGAGTTCAAGGATCCGCTGCAGGCGTCAAGCTGCACAGTCATCCTGCTGAGCAGTGAAATGTCCCTAAATGCAACATACTTTCTCCACTGTGTTTGAGTCTGTGTGTTTTGTTGCCAGTGTGTGTGTGTGTGTGTGTGTGTGTGTGTGTGTGTGTGTGTGTGTTTAATAAATGTGCTGCCTGCCTAGCTACCTTCAGTAGCCAGTTCATTAGAAGGGAATTAGAGTTGACGCGCTGCGTTCCTGAGAGGGGAAGAAAAGCCAGGATTGTTGGTGCTCAGAGGGGCCAGCTGTGGCCCCTCTGAGCACCAGTGACGAGGCTCTCAGATAGGCTGCCAAGCGGCTGCTCTCCCCTCTCTCCTCGCTCCACCGGGCCCCGTTCTCTGGCCCCTTACAACCAGCACACACACACACACACACACACAAATTCATGTAGTGGCACACATGTATAGCATGCTCGGGATTTAATTAAACTCACTGAGTCCTGTGTCAACAGGGCTGCAGTGACCCCTCTGACAACCCTCTCACACACCCTCTCAATTCAACATATAACCACATGCAAAGTTGCCAAGTAGCAGTCATTTCCCTCGTGTCCTCAAGAAACAGATCAACGCTTCATCGCCATTCCAAGTTGTCGTCAGCACAGCTCCATCTTCACACTGACACAAGCAGCCCCAATCAACAGTTAATCCCTCTCTGCGGGAGGAAACAATGAGTCCGCTACAAGACAGTCCTACTGCGTCAGCCAAATAGCAGATCTTTGCTAAATATCATGCATGTGTAGAAAAACAACCCCTCACAATATAATAGACACTTAGAGACATCTCGAGACAACTTAACACACAATGCTGTCTGACCGCATGATGGACAGCGCGTCTGTTTTGCATCATGTTGACATGAAAAATGAAAATCTTTATTTTTACAAGAGGAGACACGGAGGGAGAAAACCGGGGCTTCAACTGGTGAAACACATGATTACATAGGCCGATTAAACGCACACGGATCTACTTATCCCCGATAAATGAGAGACATTAGAAGCTCATCTTCCAAATTACATGTCATCTCACACATTCACAAACACTCAGGGCTGGCTGTAAGTGCGTGGTAAACTGGTCCAGACTGGCTACGCTGTAAAACAGTCAGGTCACTGACTATAAAGTCTGTGGACTAGGGAGGGCGGAAGGGCAGACATAGGTGGGGGTGGGGTTGTTGTAGGTAGGATGTGGGTGGCCATGCGGGTGTCAGGGTAAACAGACTGAGAGGCAGCTAAGGGTGTGAAAGTACCAATGGGAAATATTTAAAATGCACTTAATAAAAGGAAGACAGCTTAGACAGAACATTGTCATATTGTCATGTGTTCAAGTATTTGCATCTGTGGCTGCTTGTTGACGGCTGCGGAGCCCCGGAAGAGATGCGTTCCGCGTTAACCCTGGGGTTCAGCATCAAGGGCTCATGCTAGATGACCATTATATGACCTGTCGGCGGGGGCCTGGGAACTGATCAGCTGCCACGACTGCCTCAGACGAGAGAAGAGAGAGGAAGCATTGGCAGAGAGGGCAGAAAGAAGAGAGGTGAGGGTCACGACTGCGACGACCCACTCTGCTGTCAGGTCACCGGAGGAAAGTCCGGTTCCTGTCACAGTTGCATTTTAAATGCTAAACACAGACAGAGGTGTTTCGGAGAAAGCGAGTAAACAGCGACCTGTTTTGCACTCTCAACTAGCAGTTGATGGATCATCCACCAATATTAGTGTTTCGCAGATGTACTTTGATCAGCAAAATCTCTGCCAGGAAGCCACAAATAAATTCTGCAAAAATTACAGTGAAACAAGCCCTGAGAGTCTGGAGGCTTTTTCTCGTTTGACAGCACACAAATTGTCTGGAGAAATATGTTTCTGGAAACGCAGAGTTGCCAGAAACATCCCTTTTTTTGCATGACTTTTGCCTTGAGTGCAAACCTAGCTTCAGCTTAGTTTGCTAAAAAAAAAAATAGAGAAGAAAATCATGTCCAACTTTTCCGTTCGGCTAACCACTTTCCTTAACAAATACCTGTCTCTTCAGGTTAAGTGTTTCATTAGCAGTCCCATTAAAATCTTTCTCATTTACATGCAAGCCAATACCAATGGCAAAGACAGTCATTTTTGCAAAATAACACGAAGCCAAGGTGGGAAAGGCTGTTAATAAATCCGGTCATAAAATCAAACCAGTGATGAATGAACAAGACTAATGGAAAAGACTATTTATTATATAATACATCAGCCGATATGGTGGTTATTGGACATTTGAATTGCACATAATCTGTATTAGTATCTGACCTACAAATGCCTCTGTATAAATCCACTTAAATTCAGTGAATAAGCCACAAAATTGAAATTTCAGGCTCTAAATCAGCCGTGGATATAACGCATTGCACAGTAATTATACTGCATACCAGAGGCATAGCTTAAAAGTCAAGATCATAAGTTCAGCTTTGACTCGGCTCCACTGAATCAGTCACTCCGCACTGTGCATTGATTTGTTATAGGGAACAATTTGGGGATGATGTCAGCCTTAGGTGCACTCTAGTCTATTTTTCCTACTGTGGAAAAGTGCAAACTGTTGCCGCTCCGCCACGCACACACTGAACCACTCAATAAAGTCTACTCTAAAAACACAATCCGCCAATAACTGGCTCGATGAATGACTTACTGCCCTGTTAAAATCCTGTCCAGCTAAACAGACCGTGGTCACTCTCGGATGGACTCTCAACTGCTAAAGAGCAAAACACGGCCGACAGTTTGGAGCGCGCCACAGCTGAACTGAGATATCACATGATCTGGATGTTTATTGATGAATATGTTTGGCAAATGTTGCTCAAATTTTCAGCCAAAGTTTCCTTGAACGATGGTAGAGCTTGACCTTGTACCAAAGCTCACATTGGACGATCCAAACCATTTAGACCACACTTGCCCTTATGTGTATGATTGAGTGTGTGTGTGTGTGTGTGTGAGTCTTTCCTTCATGGACAGCCAAGACAGGATTATTGGAAATGCTAGAACCATAAAACCCAGTAATTTACAGACACAAAACATGACTGTTCAATATTTGTTTTTCCTTCAAGCATGAGTACGTGTGTGCAAATGAGCGAGAGGGTCGACTCGAGAGAGGGGACGAGAAAAATAAAGAGAGAAATATAAACCCTAAAACAACTTATTCAAACCTTCGTTTTTTTTCCATTCCCGCTCGACTGGAGCTACAAAAACATTCTTGAGGCGTTCAACAGAGCGCCTTTCATCGATCCTCATTCGCGCATGTTTTGACTCCGTGGTGTCTTCCAGTTCTGCTTTATCAGAGTCAGTTAACAGAGTTTATCAGTCCCGCTGTCTACCAGCCTGTAGGTCTCTGGAGCCAAGCGATGTGACTCATCTCTCTGTGACACACACCTCGTCGGCTGTGACTATGTGTCCATACTTGCTCTTTCTGGTCCATCTAAAACGCCACTTTATCACTCTCCTCGCCTCCGCTGATCTCTCTCGTATCTCAAAAGCAGAAATTCCACTCGTGCTGGATGAGCATCTTGTATCTCCGAAAAAGACAACATTTGGAAACACAAAACCGGATTGCAATCTTTTGGGAGAAAAAAAGAATCACACAACGGGGTTTGTGTGACTCGCAGGGCTGAAAAAGTTCAGTTCAAGTAAAGACATCAAATTCAAGTTCTGCATCCCTGCCTCGCATCATGATGTAGATCTAACAGCCGAGCATCGTGCACGCAGTCTGCCTGTGGCCCCAGGCCTCAGCCTCACCTTTCCCCTTTGTCCCGGGTGGACCGCTTGTTTTACTGTCCAACACACCCACACTAAATCATCTGCTTTAATGACCGAAGCAGGGATTTGTGCAATGAAAACCAAAAAAAGCCTCACAGAACAGAGCAGATTTACTATAACAGAGACGGAGAAAGACTTAGGGAGGGAGTACGAAGAGATAAGATCACTATCACATTCGCGTAGTAAATCACAATAGCTATGCATGTCATGTGTGTGTGTGTGTGTGTGTGTGTATAAGACATGCTTTGAGCTCTATCATGCAACATCTGGGAGAGTTCGGACAGAAAAGAGAAAGTAAAAGATTGTTACAGAGGACACCGTCTTGGCTTGATAGCGTTGATGAGCTGCAACTGGTACGACGAGATCGACTGCTGTTACTGCCCCTTCTTACCGGCATCCACCCCCACCCCTAACTTCCCCCCATCTCTGTCTGTATCTTAGTCAGGAGAGAAACCACACTTTGTGACCACCCATACAGAGCAACCATCGCTAATGCACAGCATAGTATTCCAGTCACACAATGCCAACAAACCTCAGACATTTCAAGTGTATAAACGCTACACTGTAAATAAAACGGTATAAAGCTATGCATCTGACAAAGGGAGATGCAGTGTTGAACACAAACACTTGTAATGTCGTCTACGCAGCCACCATCTCTGAACAATAAGCAGTGTTGACCAGACGTTTACAAGCCCACATCCAGCCTCGGCCCGGGCCCTTCCACCGCTGCATGACTAGGCGGCTTTGAACAATTTGTTAACACAGCAGATGCGTGTTCCTCTGGAGGATAAAGTTAAGTGGCGCTCATGTTGCATTGAATTACACTCAGATGGGCTTTAGCCTCACAAACATGGAGGAGGCCGGACGATCACGAGATGAAAACAAATTCAAATAACAGTTTTTGCTTGTACACTTCTAGAACCAATGCAAATGAGGCTTTTTCGTTCATTTAATCAACTTCTATTTGACCTCTCCGCCATGTCAAGGCCTTCACATCCATCTTACAAGCTATCAGCACCGTGTGCCACAGCTTGAAGGAAGGCTTGTTATCTGTGTGCATTGTGTGCCCGGTGTGTTTGTTTTTATTTAACCTCCTTTATTTAACCAGGCAGGTCAGAGTCAAATCACTCAATGATTGTCTAGCAAAAGGGCTTTCATTAGAGGCATGGTATCGTAATCAAAGAGAGACAGAATGAGCAGGAATAAATCCTGAATGCTTAAGTGCAGGAAAAGAGCCGCAACAGTTTGGAAACAATGCATCAAGGCGAGACCACACAGTTTGCATGATGGGCGGCAGGATGAGGAAATATAGAGTACAATATTGGAAGAGAGGAAAAAAGACAGTAGGAGAGGAAAGAATGACTGTCAGAGAGAATACCTTTAATACTGTGTGTGCATGTGACTACAGGGTTAGTGTGTTTGTGTATATGAAAGAAAGATTTGCATGCAGTACAAGTGAGATTTACACATTTTCTTAAAGGAACAGTGTGTAGGATTTAGTGGCATCTAGGACAGGGGCGTAAATATAGACAGTGCAGGCAGTGCGGTTGCACTGGGGCCCCTGGGGTGGCCTGTAGAGAGTGGTTGGAGGGCTCAATCTCTCTATAGCAGAGTACAGGCCCTTACAAGTGATTCAACTTGCCACCACAGAAATACACCTGAGTTCAAAAGGAACACACGTTAAGAAAGAAATATGTCATCTGCTACATCTGCCCCAGAGAAGGCAAACACATCTCCAGATTACAGATTTGCGTTGATGAATGGTAATATGTATGTTGACGTTGTCCACCAACATCAAGTCTGTCTGATCATGTGATGATACTATAAAATATACGGTAGGTGTTTCGATGCAAAATCTTGCACAAGGGCCCATCATGATAGCGTGCACTGGGGCCCATCCTAACTATCTTCCACCACTGATCTAGGAGGATTGCAGATTGCGACTAATGTTGTCTAAACAATTAAATGTCTGCCCCCTCTCTAGTCGGCACCAGAAATATTCATCGGTTAAACCAATAACTGTTTAATTCATGTACAAGGCTGCTTAATTGGCAGCCGCCCGCCACTAGTGGGTGCTACAGAGCCGTCAGACAGCAGTCCCCATCCTAGCGCGGTTTGGCAGTACTTTGATCTAGAAAATAAAAACAAGGTAGCATGTAGGCTGTCAGAAAAAAATGGCATATAATCACTGCAGCAATGCGCAACCGCATTCGACTCAAGCATTTGGGTTTCCTGCACGGAACAATGGCTGCTGCTGCTAGCCACACTCAGACCAATTTGACCTAGCATGATATGCTTCCACTTAACTTTGTTGAGGGTAAAGGCTTCAGGACGTTAATGGAATATGTTGAGCCTGAATACACCTTTTTTAGACTAGTCCACTAGTCTTAATCAAAATTTTCGTTAGTCGACAGGGAAATTAGTCACCAGGCACATCCCTAATTGCAACCAGGTCAAACTTCCCCTATGTGCCAAGAGTGAACACTTGTAAGGATTCCTTCAGTGTTCATTGTTCAGGAGGTTTTTACTGGGACCTAAATTATCCATAGAGGTCTTTTCTTCTCTAAAACAAACAAACCAGGTAATAAAAAACAAAATCAATATTTTTTTGACACTGCTTATCATAGAGGGGTTGCTAACTACGGTGGCCAACACTTAACATGAATGACCCTATCCAGAGCCAGTGTTTGGTTTGTCCGTTCTGGACTACTCTAGAAACATGGTGGTCACACATGGTGGCCTCTGTGGATGATGACTCGCTCCCTGTGTAGATATAAACGTCTCATTCTGAGGTAACAAAAACACAACTCTTATTTTCAGATGATTATACACTAAAAAAACCCACACTTATTATATTATATTCCATTTATGCCAATATGTCTCCCTAAATCCTACACATTGGACCTTTAAAACATTTACCAGTGATCTCTTTTTCTTGTCTTTGTGCATGATCTTGTGCTGTGGCGCCTCCACACAGGACAGCAGGCTCCTGCCACATCATATGACTGACCAAACCTTTCTGTCTGCCAGTGGACTGAATAGGATCTGACTGACTGTGAGTCAGAGGGATGGAAATCTTTATTTTACTCTGCGGTTGTATTAAGCACTTTAAGATATGAATTTACATTTATGGGGAAAAAAGGGCTGCACGCTGTGAAAACAAAGTCCACAGAAAAAACAAGTAAATCCTACAAAAAAATATGAGTTCATGATGGATTAAATGTACACTTGTACACTTTACATATTGCACTCAGCCCTCACAGACGCAGGCTTCAACCTATTTTATTACACTATCTTAATTACTAGTTTGGAAGCACCGGGTTGACCTGATGTGACCTGTGCCGCATAGTTGCTCATATCCCTCTGATAGAGTTTCTGTCATAGTAGTAATACAGCAGTACAATCATAGTGAACATACTGTAGCTCAGCTGCAGTCACTTAACTTCCCGCACTAAACCACAGGCATGCTGATGTTACTCAATACCTGACATACCAGAGTGCAGGGCGAGAATACGACTGAGAGGTAGGAAGAAGAAGCACAGCGGGGAAGGTAGGGAAGGGGGAAATGAAGGAGGAGAGGATGAAGAAGAGGCAAATAGTTTTTATACTGTACAGACTTTGTTATGTGTTTTTTCTTTTTCGTGGAAGTCTTAAAGGGACAGTTCATCCTAAAATCAAAAACACATACTTTACCTCTTACCTGTAGTGCTATGCATCAATCTAGATTGTCTTGGTGTGAGTTGCTGAGTGTTGCATGATACAGTTGGCTGGTGGAGTTCGGTAGAAAGAAAACAGTTCTTAAATAAAACAGCTCACACCAAGGTCTGTGGATCATCTTGGTTAACCAGGTCATGATTTCTGGAAAGAGACATTGCTGTTTTCTGAATATATTTTTTTCAATGCTCTTACGATTTCAGCTGACTTTCAAAATGACTTCTATGACTGGCCCGAAAACGATTTATATTATATATTACTGTACCTTAAGGTCGTGAAACGGGCGTAAATCAGCTCCAAAACTACCTGGATACATTTAGGAGAAACATCATGGTTTGGCATTATATAAGCAGTTTTGTCACTAACATAACATTAGGTATGTCACATGACATACATCACTAGCACTGCATGCTACTAGGGCTGCCCCTCGAAAGTCAGAAATTTGAATTGTCAGTCGGAGAACCCTATGTTGACTCTTTTTTTTGCTAGTCAATGTGCTGTGAGTGTACTTCTGGGGACGTTTTGTTCCCTAGATCTTTCTACAGAGTTAGCGCTCTTGATTTTCATGCTTCTCTTTAGTATAGTCAGCTTTGGATGTGATGTAGCGGCACAGAGGAGGAGAAACTTGCCACAGTAAGGCTTCAAGACAACATTATCTTCTCTCTTCTGCTTGGAGGTGTTGAATTTACTGCTCCAGATACTTAGTGCGACACAGTCTGTAGCTTTTGTTTGATATCTAGTTTCAGCAAAAAATGTTGGTGCACATTTCCGATCTGGCTTTAGTGCCGTTAGCTTGCTTACTATATTACGTGAATGCTGCTGTCACACTGAATGCACTGAGCTCTATCCAAACTTTAAAACTCTATATGGAGAAATAGAGATAAATAATCGTCAAATCTGATTCAACTGACACAAGTCTGAGCTGGGAACAGCCCTACATGCCACACGTACCAGCATACAATGCTACGTTGTCATCAAAGAAGCGAACACTGACTTCGGGGCACAAACACCAGTCTGCTGAGTCCTGTGTTTGTTTGACCATCCAACCCTTCTGTCCACACTATAGGTGCTTCTTTGATATTTGTACATTACGCTGACTTTGTCACTTTTTATGCTACATCACTTCACTTCCTCTTCTTCTTCTCTAATAATTACTACAGCCACTACCAGGTGCTTGCCTTACAATAAAATAAGTATGGGTTGTAATAAGCTGCCTGCACAGTCGACCTATGTGGTCAGTTTTTGGGTGAGAGCGGGCCGAGTGCCATCTAGTTTCATTACATTCAAAAGAAGGCAGACATCTCTACAGCCGATATCTCCAACACTTGGAAACTCATACCAAAACATTTAGATTTATAAATAGCAAATCAGAATAATATGTATTTTTGATTTTGGGGTGGACTGTCCCTTTAAAGTCTTTCCTCGTTCAGCAGATGAATGTGAAAACAACCTCCAAGTGTCTAACTCACACAGATCATTCTGCACAGTGAAGCTCAAACTTCCAATGCACGCGAACACATTTTAGTGGAGCAGGACTTTAAAATGAGCGTTTGAAAAAGAGGCAGAGACACAAAACAAAACAAAAAAAATGGGAGAAAAAAGAATAAACAAGAAAGAGAGAAAAAAATGCATAAAACAAGACGATCATGGGAAAATGCCACAACTGGATGACCCCCCTCAGTAACCAGGGGATGGGAGGTCACCCACACGCTCCCTTCACCCAACCTCCTCCCCTTGGACCTCACCCCTTCTCCTTTAGGCCTCTATGCACTCTCTCCTCTTCTATCACTCTTATCAGAGCCCCGGCAATAAGCAGAAATCCCTCTCTTTTACCTCCAGAGAGAAACGATAATTAGCTGCTCCATCAGCAAATTGTCGACACCACAGCTGACGCAGCACCCACATGTGTCGAGTTTAAAAGACTTTGAAGACTAAATGGCAAATCATACAGTTGACAATGGAAACATGTTCCCAATCAGCTCCATAATGTAAGTTGGTAAACCCAGGATTGTTTTCATGATGAATTCTTTATCCTTCCAACGACGAAATGAGCAGTAATGGCTTCTCCAGCTCCGAGGCATGCACGGCCCAGCTGTGCTATCTGTCTCTGTCCCTCTCCTTAATGAGCAGTGCCAGCATGCCCAGAGTCAACAGACTAGTAAACCTCAAAGTGAACTATGGTCTGACCTCTGTGGGTCTCTGCATGTTCGCCGTCTCGCCCTCCTCTGCGTGAAACAAACAGCTCCTGTAATCATTAAGGGTTCAGATTCTTGAGGTCTTTGTGTTGTTTGGTCTTTTCATGTCGTTCACTGACATAACTAGCTCACATGAAGCGCTCAGCTTGAGGCCCAAATGCCATGACCATGAGGAAATGACAAAAAAAAGAGCCTCAAATCATAATGTTAATAAAAAGCACAAAAACAAAACAATAAACAAAGCGACATACAGGAGCCAGACTTTTTTTTTCTTTCCATATTATGACATCCTTTCTGTTTCCAAAGCAAGGTTCGTTAACACAGCCGGTCTTACCCTCCCTCTGACTGACAAATGGTGAGAAAGGGCAAAACTATATTTTAGGGCAAGTGACCTCTTCACCTTAAAGGTCCAGTGTGTAGAATTTAGGGGGATATATCGGCAGAAATGTAATATAATATAATAAGTATGTTTCCTTAGTGTATAATCACCTGCAAATAAGAATCCTTGTGTTTTTGTTACCTTAGTATGAGACGTTTTTATCTACATACAGAGCGGGTCCATAGCTAAGGAGTCCACCATGTTGCAGCACCGTGTTTCTACAGTAGCCCAGAACAGGCAAACGAAACACTGGCTCTAGATAGGGTCATTAACGTTTTCGTGTTGGCCACTGCAGTTAGCAACCTCTCCGCAATAAACAGTGTCAGAAAACCACTGTTTTTTTTTTTTTAACATGAAACTGCTTAATTCAGTGTTTTTACCGGTTTAAATCTCAGAGTCCATTTGTTTTGGAGAGGAAGAGATCTCTGCAGAAAATTTGGTTTCCACAAAAAAACTCCTGGACAATGAACACTGAAGAAATCCTTCACACTTAGCACATAGGAGAAGTTTCAGCTGGTTGCAATCTGCAATCCTCATCAATCGATCCCACTAAATCTTAAATAATGTACCTTTAAAGCTGAAGTTCAATTTGGGACATAATTCCACCATGAGCCACTTTGAGTCCAATTAACAAAAGACGAAGTACAGTTATGTAAACAAGATAATAAACTTGTTTTAATGATGTTACATACGAAAGGTTCCTCTAGCGAAGACAGCTTTACGAGGAACAGATTGGCTTATAAAGCTGGCGCGAGAGGACAGGTGGGAAGAGTCAACATTTCCTTTTTATCTGAAATATTATGTGTTTGTTCTCACTCAAACTGTGACAACTTCTGCTTTGAGCACCCTCATTATCCCCATCTCTACTGGCCGTATTTCTCCGTCACGTCCAGGTTCCCATAGCAGCCGCTAAATAACCATGGATGTTCTAAGCTTCTCCCTCTCCCTTCCCAGGTTTCTCCTCCTCTGCGAGGCACTCCTTCCCACGGACGTTTTTCCTACCTAACGGGTGCTGAGGCGCTGTGGGAAGAAAGGCAGCCAGGGCCTCGTGAGGAGCGACCCAGTCGTGTCTCACGGCAGCCCACACATGCTGCCGTCAGAGCGCGTTTATGTGTGACAGGAAGACATGTAGTTGTGGACAGAGGGGAATGGCATGTGCACACAACACACATGAACGCAGATGCCAATACATATGCAGATATACTAAACACTACAAAGGAGCACGCTCCCACCTCAGCCTCTAAAGCATGGGGAGAGGCTGGGAGAATAATGAGCCGGGGCTCCATCAGGACAATCATTCCCAGGCTGTCCTAATGGAAAAACAACGCATGATTCCCAAAACCGCTCCCTATGTCTTTGTGCTCGCTAATTGTGCTGAATATTACAAAACGTGACTAATGCTGTACATTCTTGTACCACATTAGTACTATCAAAGGAACAGCCCACTGCAAGATTAAAATGTAATCATTATCTACGCACCAAAACTTTATAGGACCACCAAACATAAAGCTGTTTCGCCCAAACCTCCACCTTAGATTTTTGGAGCTCCCAGAAAAAGCAGTGAGTATTTTGCATCCCACCAGCAACCACTTTTCTTCCTCCAGGATCAGAGCTTTGTCACTGAGGAAGAATTAGGACATCATTTTAGGTAAAAAGTGTCCTTGTCTGGCCACAAAATGTGCTGCACAAGCTGTTTTCAGAAATTTGATGGACACTTTACTGTTTTTGGAGCTGTACAAAGATCATCCCGCCAGCTTCGATTTCTCAAAGGACGGCGTGTTTGTTGTTTTAACTGACAATCTGGGGAGTAAGTGAATGAGTGAAATGTCATTTTGTGGTGAACTATTCTATTCTGTCTGACTCTGTTCCCATCTTCTCCTGCAGGGACACTTTCCTTGTTTGTTTCCTACTTTTCCAAAATTAAAAAACCCACAGGCATGTTGTGAACAACAAAACACGGACACCTCAAACCGAGACACATGCTCGTATTTCTGAACGGATCCACAGACTAGTCACAAGGTATGACTGTGTGAATGTGGCCGTGTCTTCGTGGTGGTCTGCATTTGTACCATGGTGGGACGTAGGTAAGGTGGTGATGGGTCACAAGGTCAAGGACAACCCTAAAGCACAGCACACCATAGTATCGTACTTATATTTCTTATATATTTTGCATGACGATATTGTATCGATACACGGACATCAGGAATCCATTTTCCAATTAGATAAACTATTAATATTGCATATATCAATAGACGTACTGGGGGGAAATCTTTAGATCTCTGTCAAAGGCTACTGGAAAATCTGTTGAACCTACTGCTATGATCGCATTGTTTGGTGTAACTCCACCCACAGTACCCCTCTCTGCCTATAAGGAAACCTTTGCAGCCTTTGTTACCTTACTAGCTGGATATATAAGGGAAGTCCTTAATTTTGTCAAACATGAAGGGCTCCCCGAGGAAATTTTGCACGATGTGGGATCCCTTTTTCGAGTATGTACGAGAGCTGGACTTTCCAGATATTCCTGAATGAATGATCATGTATTTTACAGACATTAAATTGTGATGTGACAGGCAGTTGTCCGACCAACAACCATTGTATTATGTATTTTTTTATTATGTATTTAGTGTTATTTTTATCATCAGACACATATTTCCACATATTTTTAGATTTAAATTTTATTATTATGTTGTTTTGTTCTTTGTCTTGTTCTGGGTATTGATTTGGTTTGTAGTATTTGTCTTGTTTTAGTCCTGTCTTGGTTTTGTATCATTCTTATTTCACTTGCCACTTACTTTTTTATCTAGTCATTATTGGATTGACCAAATATTAAAGTGCTTCGTATCTGCTCTATTTGGAACAGTTCAATAAACAGATTTTTTTGGGGGAAAAAGATAAATTATTAACATTGCAAACAAAAATTAAACTTTTGGTCGCCTACTGGAATAATAAAATTGAATGATTTTTAAGTCCACTTCCGAGCTGGCACCAGACATGAATATGATGTTCTAAATGTCTAATGATGTTAGAATTCCAGGTTGTGTGGACATTAACATTACGACATTTTGCAGATAATGGGTTTTGTTCTCCATACCTTCAACTAAATGTCGTTCTTCTACATCAAGATGGGGTTGGCATGCGATGTTTAAAAAAGACATTGAATCTTGGTTACTTGAAAGCTTATAGTTAGGGCTGGCTCAGGCTTGCCTTATACCAGCCCCTAGTTAGGCTGACTTAGGCCTAGTCTGCCGGAGGACCCCCCTATAATACACCGGGCACCTTCTCTCCTTCTCCCTCTCTCTCTCTCTCTCTCTCGTATCCTATTACTGCATCTTGCTTACTCAGCCATTCTGGATGTCACTAACTCGGCTTCTTCTCCGGAGCCTTTGTGCTCCACTGTCTCTCAGATTAACTCATATCGCAGCGGTGCCTGGACAGCGTGACATGTGTGGTTGTGCTGCTGCCGTGGTCCTGCCAGATGCCTCCTGCTGCTGCTGTTATCATTAGTCATACTTCTACTGTTATTATACACATATGATTATTGTCACATATGTATACTGCCAGATATTAATATATACTTTCAACATATTGTACCACAGTAGCCAGAACTATAACTATAATATTATTACTTTCATTAATGTTGCTGTAAGCTACTGTCACTACCGTCTGTCCTGCATCTCTCTCTCTCTCTGTCTCTCTGTCTCTCTCTGTCTCATTGTGTCATACGGATTACTGTTAATTTATTATGCTGATCTGTTCTGTACGACATCTATTGCACATCTGTCCGTCCTGGAAGAGGGATCCCTCCTCAGTTGCTCTTCCTGAGGTTTCTACCGTTTTTTTTTCCCCCCGTTAAAGGGTTTTTTTTTTGGGGAGTTTTTCCTTATCCACTGTGAGGGTCCTAAGGACAGAGGGATGTCGTATGCTGTAAAGCCCTGTGAGGCAAATTGTGATTTGTGATATTGGGCTTTATAAATAAAATTGATTGATTGATTGAATTGAAACTTAAAAGCAATGAAATATCAATGCCATCTGTCGTCTGTGTGCTATGTCAGATTGAAACTGGAATTAGACATTCTCCTGAAATTGAATTTTGGCCAATTTTGGACAACGTCATAACCTAAATTCATACAAATGTCAATTTCTATTGACGCTCGTGGCCAGCTGGGTTGATACAACTTAATCTTGTTAGATAAAACAGACGTTGACAAATTTTCCCTTGGGGACACAGCATTCAATTGATTCAAGTAATGTGATAATTGTATCATGGGACATCTGGTGATTTACTCCGCTACATAAAGTGTACGATTGAATATGACTGTGAAAACCACCAAGGACAAAGACAGTTTAGTCTGTTTAAAGTCGGTGTAGCCTTTCTGATAAGCTCTTTGTCCCTGTGTGTGGACTCACTGGGAGATAAAACCAATCCATCAATGCTTTTGTCAGTCACAGATACACGTGCTTCTGTCCCTGTATTTAGATACAATAAAAATTTTAAAGTGCACCTCACAATAGCATGATCCCAAACAATAAATTATATGTCAGGTAAGATCTACAGCAACGCGTACAAGATCCAGAAATGTCAGGCGAAGCTGAATTTGAGCCACAGTGTAGGAGTTAACCATAAATCATGGAGGCAAGAAAATGACTCACAAAGTCAGAAGTGATGAAGCAAATGTGAGGGAAAGCAAAGCAGCCAAAAACAAAAGGGGATCAGGCCTAACTAGGGTGGGGAAACAGAAGGTGATGAAAGTCCGCTGGTTGACGAAATACTTCAGCGTGACACAAATTTGCACACGAGAGAACGCAATAAAATCTGGAGGAAAATGAAAAAGTACAAGTTGTAGAGGGTGGCAAATGTGTTTCTAGAAAAAACTGTCAGAGAGAGAAGATGAAGAAACATCCGTCACCTCCCAGAAACATCAGCATGGCGCTGTGTGGCTACGTGCCCTTAGCTTTAAAACCATCAGCAGGCTGTGGTTGGCTCAGCAGCAGACCAGTGTTTTACTGGTTCCCCTGGGCAGTGTTATGGAGCGGGCTGTATGCTGCCCAGCCATCTTTTATTGAGCCAGGGTGATTAGGAGTCCAACGTGCTGACAGCACATGTAGTAATGCTGTTACAGCCACTAGACTGGGATTTACACCACTGACCAAGCGCCTGCCACTGTCCTGTAATATACAGTTCAAATATGTGGCACAGATTACTACAAGGTTTTACTGTTCTGGTCATTTAACTGCAGAACAGACTGGTCTGAATTTTAAACGTGATTAGCAGTGGAGCAACAATGTGCAATGTTGTACGTTTTATAGTTGATTAAAGTGGTGTCAGTTCCTTCCACATGATGAGTGGAACAATTCTCTATGCATTTTTTTATTTGTTCAACAATAGAGTGCAGTGTTTGTTGAGATGAGCTGATTTCTGTTGTTGTCCCCACATCTGGTTGTTTCTCTGATATTTGTAACTTGTTTGCTGCTAAGAATCGACTTTAAATGGATCACAAAAAAATTAATTATTTAAATTAAAAGTCTCAAATATTATAAGTTGGATGTTAAAACAAAGTATGAGCTGAAATGAAATGTAGAAACAGTATCACGGTTCGAACAGCTTTAGGGGAATTTCATTACTATAGTTATGCATTGTGGGTTTTGAAGGCTAATTTAGACAAATGTCGATATCTATATCTATGTAAGGATGAAGCCTTAATCACAGGCATAGATTGTGTCTATGCAGGGCGTCAGTGACTTAGTGGATGGAGCGGGCGCCCCATGTACAAGGCTGTTGCTGCAGCAGCCCGGGTTCGACTCCAGCCTGTGGCCCTTTGCTGCATGTCATTACCCCTCTCTCTCTCGCCCCTTTGCGCTTAACTATCCTATCTATAAAGGCAAAAATGCCCCCCAAAAATATCTTTAGATTTTGTCTTCGTCCCCCTCAATATTCAGAACATGTACAATTATTACTATTACTATTATTAATATAATTACATGCATACAATATAATAAAAGAGTTAAATGTATTTGTGAAGCAATAAAAAACTAATATTTTCAGAAAACAATCAGGCTTTTCGTGTTGGGTAGTCAACCATGTCTTGAAAATTTGTGAAATAAATAAATGCCTGATGGGGTGGAGATTATATTCCATAAAATCTCTATGTAAGATTAAAAATATTAATCAATTTTAAGAAACATTTATCCATTTATTATAAAGGTAAACTGCACGTTTCTGATGCAGAATTCTTTAAACTTTAATTGGGGCTTTAAAAACATCAGTTTCACATTGTTTTGCTGAATATTTATTATATTTATTATTATACTACTTGATATATATATCTTTTTATGTTACTTTATTCCTTATCTCTTTGACTTTTTTAAGCTGCTGTTTTTTCTCTATCTTTGCCTGTACGGTGATCTTGAGTGTGGTTAAAGGTGCCAAGAAATAAAATGTATTATTATTATTATATTGATGTATACATTCACTCATTAACTACTATTATCATTATTCATATTTTTTTTTTAAATTATTGTTATTGTAGTTATTGGCATCACTGTTGTTGCTGTGCATCTCCCGCGATCTCTGTCATTTTGTCATATGGATAACTGCAACTACCACAACATCTATTGCACATCTGTTTTTTCTGGAAGAGGGATCGCTCCTCAGTTGCTCTTCCTGAGGTTTCTACCATTTTTTTTCCCCGTTAAAGGGGATTTGTCATATTGGGCTTTATAAATAAAACTGAACTGAACATAGCTTTTTTGCTACTAAATGAATTTCCTCTTGTTATGATATCAGAAATTACATTTAAGTAGTTTTTTCACAGTGTTAAGACATTGATGTCTTGTGTTTTACTGATTATGGTGCTTAAAATTCTATAAATCAGTCATACTACTACTGCAATATGCATGTTAACATTGCAACACTGGATTTATTTATCTATCTATTTATTTATTCTAACATAACAACCACTTGTGGTAAGATTCAGATCATGCTGGCTTTGAATTTGTGATTTTTTTCTCAGCAGTTTGGCTGTAAAGTTCAAGCAACAGAAGAATAAATAACCAGCAGCCCACACTGGAGGTTAAGGCCTTGAGTACCTGAGCAGTGAAGACACTGGTCCTCCTCACCATCCAACACACACAAGCTTAATGACGGAGATAAAGAACCCACCCTGAGTGTAACCTGGATAACCTCAGCTCTGGTGTTGTAGTTTAGGACGCAGGGGTTTATGTTTATGAGGTGGAGCAACAGAGACAGACAGAACACGAGCACCGACTTTGTGGGCCTGTGTGATTAAATACAACAGGGCAAGATTTATTTCCTTCTTTATTTCTACTGAACACGTAAAACTAAGCTGCGGCTTCGACTGAGGAGCCACATCTGGACCCTGCGGGACGTGCGTGAAATCATTTCTCTATTCCTGCAATTTACTGTAATGCTTTGCAGATGGCACAGTGTGTGTGTGTGTGTGTGTGTGTGTGTGTGTTTCATGTAATAACTCCTACAGTAGGAGCCGTGGAAAGGCATGAGACTTTGTGGAGACTGCTATCAAAAAGTAAACTGGACAAAATACATACGCATGGCTCAACAAGTGGAACTTAAGTGTCCCCTGAGCTGAGGATACTGAGGGTGGGGGTGGTTTTAGGAGACACGTGTGACTGCCTCAAGGCCTGTTTGCTGAACCTTTTTTTTTTTTTTTTTTTGAAGTCTATACACCTTCAGCATGAGAGTGAGTGACATCACCACAAGGAGAAATTTGTCCTGGTTTCATTTATTACTTCTTCTATTTTTTTTTTACAATTTCTCTGTCAACATGTGGAGGGAACAGAAGCCCTGCAGGAACACATGGGTCAGACTTATATAAACATTAACGTGCTGTACACAACAGGCTTCAGGTTTCTGGAGAATTCTGTGACGTGTGGCTAAAAGTACACTTCTGAGGTGACACGGTGCCTCAGAGCTATCACCTTACTGCACCTTGTTGGGACTGGCTGACATTGAAATGGGCTGCCAGCTGCCGACGGGTAGTTTATCACTGGTGTTAGGAAGTATTCAATGGCTTTCTCAGCTTGAGGATGGCTCTGTGAATGAAGACACCATATGTGCTAATGTACACTGCACGTACACTGTGGAGGCTGTAGACAGTCTCTCATATGTCAGTGGAGAGATCATGTGTGTGAACAGATTCAGGTTCATTCATACTACAATAATTTGCAACTGTTTACTCTGTCATAGTTTAAAAGGATGTCGTGTTTGATTTGGTGTGATCTGGTCCTCAAATTAGCCCTGTTAAAGTGTGTGTATTCATGATGCTGAGGCCTATCAGCTTGCTCATTTGCCTGCAGAGGAGCTGATTAAAATGCATACTTCAAAAAAGCAAAGGTGTAATTAAGAAACAGTCATTCAAATGAAATGTAACAAAACCTCTCTGAACAGCAAATAACAACCCAGTAGGCCTAATGCATCTTGTTTAAAACAGGTCGTGCAGGTAGGCATTAAGATATAGCGAACTGAAAGGAGGCTGGAATTTCTCTCCCGAGCACTCAGCCAAGCTGCAAGGTGAGTCGCTCTCTGCTCTCCGAGCCTGTGCAGGAGTGCGCTCTGCTGCTGCTGCTGCGGTGCGCCTCGCCTCGCCCCTCCCATCTGGACTCCTGCTTAAACTCTCCTCTGTGCTCACCAATAAAGCGCTTTTTGTCCAGGGAGGCAGCACTTGAGCGCATTCCTTGACGTGGAGGTCGGTGTGTGTCTCCAAGGATTTGATGAAGACCGTTCGTTATAATTCTAATACGTTCGCAGAAACTTATTTTTTCTTCAGAGAGCGCGCACACACGGAAAACTACAAGGTCTTGGAGTTTTATCGGCGAAGTGCTCCGTCTGGATAAAGACACAAGCGCAGCTGCGCTCACAACTTTACGTCTTTGAAGTTGAGGGTAAGACTTTCCTGCTTTGGCTGATAAAGAAAAACATTTCATACTTTTGGAGCGCTGACGCTTGGAAGAGGATCGAGACGTGCGTAAAGACGCATAAACAGGGTCACGAACGCAGTTGGGTAGAATATGATTAACTTTAAAAACATATTAATATATTACCTGTATTAATTAACTGGATGTTGTTGTAGTGCAAAATTCAAACACTGTATGTCCTATGTTAAATATGAGCCACGCTGATGGGTGCTCATTTAAGTTAAGCGACAACTCCCTTAAAAACTCACCGTGTTTCTGCGCTGCTCAGCACAACACTGATAATACTATGCAACGTTTTTTAAAGCGTGTCACTGTGATAATATTGTTTTTCTGTAAATGCAGGTAGCATCCCTGCAGAATGCCAAAACATAAAAAGTATTTTTTGTTGAGGAGCGACAAATCATCATGATCTCTCCAGCACTTATTCAATGTAACAGGTTTTATTGGTGTGTGTGGGGGCCGCTAATGCGTCAGATCACCAAATACTCACAATAAAACAGTATTTGGGGGGGAAATGCGTAAAAGGCGAGCGTGTGCGCGGAGCAGAGGGAGCAGCCGGGGCGGTAATGAGGCGGGCTGGTGTGGGACCGCAGGACGCCGTGCAGCACGCAGGGGCCGAGCCGAGTGTCTAGACCACACCGAGCCGTGTTCACCGCAGAGGGAAAGAGCTGTTTTTGGACCCACACAGGGGAGCGTCCCACAACAGAAAGTTCAATAGGACACTTAAGTTAAAAATGGTCAGTTCAGTGTTGTAGTGTTGTGTGGCATGGCATCAAAACCTGATGATCTTGATAACAGTTGGACCATCAAAGTGGAGGGTGGTGTTGTCCAGGTGATGCAGCCAAATCATTATCGAGGATACTATACATGACAGCTGCTGTTTGATAGTTTTCAGTAGTTCTGGTGGATCACTGCTTCCCACAGTAAATGCAAAACTATTGAGGAAATAAGTTTAAGTGCCAAGCTTGACAATTACATTGGCACGATGTGGTTTGATGCTGGCTTCACAACAAAGATCTTGAACTCATGAATCTAATAAATAATCTGCAACGACCATATGATGGATGGAAGACAAGAAAATGTCCCAGCTTAGTCACACAGCGTCGTTGGCCAAGTTTCAGTCATAAGCATAGCTGGTGCCACCCAATATTAAATATGTATCAACAGCTGCTACTGTTACAAAGATGACTCCATAGCTTAATCATCAAAATTGTTTACTTTGATTTAAGTGTGAACGCGTTCCAGCACCGGATTTACAGTTAAACAACTCAATCATCTGATTTTTATCTGAAGGCGACGCGGATGAATGAAACGCTGGCTCAGACGTGGAGGAAAGGTACAAGGAGAAATTAGAGAGACATCACTTTCCTGCAGCATGTGTGCAGCAGAGCAATGAGCGATGAGGTCAAATTCCTGAAAGATTAAATCTGTGAGTGACCCACTCCACCAATAAACTAACATCCAATAAACTGACATGACTCAACGTGTTTAGACCAAAAAATAACTATAAAGACTAGAAGTGTGTCTGTTTCCTCCAGATAATATCATCTCATCTTTACGAATTTAGCTTTGATTCTCTGGGATGGATCTTGAAAGACGGGGCCTCGTTTAGTCCTAAAGAAGTTTCTTAAACTTTACACTTATGGAAGTGTTTGCGCTCTTTTGCTGCAGCGATAACCACTAAAATATGATCAAACCAGTCCCTATTTCAGAGGTAAACTCACTCACTTTAATATAAGAAAGTCAAGAACCAACCAGAAGCCTCAAGACCCAACTGGGAATCAGATCCAAATATAACCGCGTTAAAAAATTCGACATATGCCTTCGCCTGAGATGCTTAATTCATGTAAGAACAGTCTTCTGACCACGATCCCTCCAGCTTTCAGTCAGATTACCATCTTTTTACACAGCCCCCACAAACAGGCACGGAAAATCGTCCTAATCTGTCCTGGAGGCGAAACAGGCAGCGTAAACTACTCCAATAGCCCCGCTATTAACCCCTGCACCGGCGTACCGCTTGTTTCCTCGCCATGTGTTTCCTTACAGGCTGTCATTATGCTATAGGAGAAGCTACTGTGTCATTGACAGTATATAATGGTGGTAATTGGTTTATATTAGGCTACCAGACACAGCAGAGCAGCCACAGGAGGCCAATTATCCCTCACTAATGTGGAGAACTTTCAGCCTGCTATGATGCACAGATTGTAACACTTACAGTACAAGAGAGCGGTTGTGCCAGTGTAGTTATTTTCTGCCGTCTGCTGCAGCGTTTCGCTCTTTACACAGCAGACTGTTGAGTTTGTACAGCCGCCTGTTGACACTGACACACTTCTCACTGCTGAGAGAAGGGATAAATGATGTGTATGAGGGAGACAGAGAGACGGGACAAATGAGGCAAGGTTCCTCTCTTCACCTGGGATGTCAGATTAAAGTCACAGCTTGTCAAAGTATTATTTGCATAACATATGGCGACACTTTGGGGATAAAATGTGCAAATGCAAGTGCTGGTGGGAGTGTTTAGTGAGACACACATGCACACTGTGGGTTATCTCTGCCCCACGGGACGTTTCTTGCCCTTAAATGTCGGTTTGTGGACGGGAAGCATGAGTAAGGCGAAGGAGCTCTCTGTCATAAAACCCAATTTAAGCAATTAAGCACAGGCCTGCTGTCACACCACTGTGGCAGGGATTTTGAAACGGCACTACCCGTCTGGGATCTGGTTACCAGCATTGTGTCAGCCCCTACAAAATCTGCCATTTCATTATCTGTGCCAAAGAGCTCGGGTGAAAAGAGCAGTGATGTCTAAATGTTCAGCTGGTGATGAGTGGCAGTTGTTTTCTTTCATTTGGTGTGTTGAGACATGACTGAAGCATCTGCTGGGCATCTTACAGGAGCTTGTGATTCCTGTAACTTTACTTATCAACACTGTTCTTCACACTGAGAGCAGAGGATTTTCACATCGAGCCTTGAATCGCCAGAGCTCTGTTTTATGCCAATTAGGGGCAGTGCCTGAAGCATCTCACCCTCTGAATCAGAGGGATTAGAGGGTTAAAAGTCAGGTGCTGAGGCGAGGAGGCCTGGGGAAGGGAGGAGAGGAGGGATATGGGGAGGTGGAGGACAGGAGCGGGGCACTCACACAGCAGGCAGGGAGAGGCAAGTCGACAGGGCAGAAAGTTGGGATAAGTGTGTGAATGTGTGTGTGTGTTTGTTTTTCTCAAGGCCATGTGAGAGTGAGAGTTTGTCACAATTAGCAAGAGGTCTGTGCGGCGACAGAGAGAATTCAAGATGTATAAATCCTTCCTCCGTCAGATTTAAAGTCCTGAGTGTGCCCCTCGTCAGGTGCCGCACAGCAGGGGGGGGCGTTCCCTGGTTGACAACCAAGAGAAGCTGCTCTCTCAAAGCGGGTGTCTTAAATAAAACCCCCAGCTTCAAGGGCCTCAGCCTCACACATCAATGCTGACCCAGTGGTATGCGGAGGCAAACCCCAGCCTGTACGCCTGCCAAGCTAAATTGAAGAAGAGCTCGCCGATGCAGCCAAATGATGCGTTCAGAAGAACCACTTCAAAACCTTGCATAAATATACACACACATGCGAAGGGATCTGAGGGCTTCGGAGTGCCCCAGCTTGAGCGCAAAACCCCAAATAACTGCTGTCCTCCGCGTCCACAGACGCACACATACTCGCTGTTGTCAGATTTTTACCAGTTTGTCTATCTCCTAAAGCGCATGAATCCCTCTCGAAGCTTTACATTAAATGCTGCTATCTTTTTAACCTTCTCACTGCGGTTGGAAAATCTGCAAAAAGCCACAAAAAAATCCCCCAAATTCCTAAAACCAACTCCAGTGAAGTGTTGAGGGAAGAGAGCAGAGTGAGAGACAGATGGAGGATGAGAAGGAGGATGCTCATCCCAGAAAGCCACCACAAATTGCTGCATTTCAGTGGGCCCCGTAAAAGGAAAAAAAGAGAAACAGCTCTTAATCTAAGGTTGTAATTACCTCTGGCCAGCACTGTAATTAGGAAATGAGCCTTGAACCAGATCTTACTGGGCAAAAGCAAAGCAAGGGCACACACACACAAACAAACACACACACACACACATACATGTACCTATACTCTTTGACCAAAACCAGAAGTGGGGAAGGCCGATCTTACTTTGAGAGGAAGGTCAAATATTTAACATTAATGTTTTACTGAACACGGATCACATGAAATAGGGCAGAGCGAATTTGTGAGCGCATGCGGGGTTAGTGCGCTCGCCATAAGGTCACCAAGTGTCCTGGACCGTGTTTATCACAAAGCGATACACTCTCATACCCTCTCATGTAGGCACATCGCACATACAACTTACACAGCTGCTCATCCACGTTACATCATTTGAAGTTGGAGTTCTCTGCCCCTATTTTCCTTAAAGGCACAGTTCACCCCAAAATAAAAGTAACATATGATGCCTCTTACCTGTAGTGCTCTTTATATATTTGAATTGTTTTGGTGTGAGTTATAAAATACATTTTAAAGACTCAACAGCAATGTCTCTTTCCAGAAATCATGGGCCAGTTACTCAAGATAACCCACAGACCTTGTTATGAGCAGTTTCATGTAGGAACTTTTTTATTTCAACCGAACTACACCCGCCAACGGTATCACCGCGCAGAAGGAAGAGTGCATCTACTGATAGCTCACGTAGCACCACTGACGCCATTATTGTTGGCCCCTCATCCATGAGTAGATACACGCTTCCCTCTGTGCAATAAAATGCTCACAACAAGGTCTGTGGATTATCTTGAGTAAACAGGTCATGATTTCTGGAAAGAGAGATTGCTGTCGTGTGTGTTTTTTGATGCTTTGAGCACCACAAGCCAATCTAGTTCCATTATATTCAAGAGAAGGCAGACATCTCTACAACTGATATCTCCAACGCTCTGCAACTACACCAGAACAATCTAGATTGATAAACAGCACTACAGATAAGAGGGAAAATGTATTTTTGATTTTGTGGTGAAATGTCCCTTTAATTTCTACGTCCATCACAGCCACAGACAGGAATAGTTTTGTTATCTGCTGCGCCATGAGAGAGCAGCCCGAGAGAGGAAATCAGTGCCATGTATACGTGCGAATGCCTGCATGTTTATATCCGAATGCCACCGTGTATCAGCCAAAATCTCAATCACTCAACGCTGCAGTCAACAGCCAAGCGCTTGTGACAGTGCCACAAGTCACAGCTTGTCACTGATGCGCATATTCAACATACAAGACGCACATTAAATATCAGGCGAGGCAAGAGATCTACAGCATAACACAAGGCCTTTCTCTGTTTATCCGACCCGTCCTCTGCAGGTTTGGGGGTTGGACCGATGTTTTGAGCTATAATTTTGGACAAATTGCTGGCAGTTTTAGATGATGCCACTACAAAGTAGTTCCAACGTGAACGCCAGACTGCTCAGCTGCTTTGGGAGAGATTAAACCAGATGGGGGAAGAGAAAGGGAGTGACACAGAGAGAAAAGGAGAAACAGAGGAGGAGGAGGGTGAGGCGATATTTATGTTTAACAGATGAACACAGAGGAAGAAAATTATAGTGGACAGCGCGGCTGAAAAGTATCAGTCCTCTGAAACTGGGAATGACAAAAATAGCTTCTTCAAAAGAGAATAAATATGAACGTAAACCTATAATGGTGAAAAGAGAGAAAATAAGAGGTACTGACAGGTTAAAAGATACTACCAATGATTTGCCAGTGCACAGTCTGCACAAATTAAAGACCAAATGTCTCATGGAAACATGTGGAGAAGGCAGCCTGAGCTATTACGGCATACCAAGACAGGAATATTGTTGTTGACAGTTTTGCCTTTTGTAAAAGTGCCACAGTCATTCATGAAGTTCAGCGGTAAAGATGATTTGCATCTATTCTGAGAGCCGGGTTCCACTTTGAAAGCTAAATATTTACAGTACAGTGAAGGGATTGTCTGAGAGGGAGACACGGTGACCCTGAGTCAGGACACTGACCACACCAGTGTCAGCGCATGTGAGTCCCCACACTTCTCCTCATCCACTTGCAAGCATGCATTGTTGCATTTACCTTTAAGGATTTTAAAGTGTATGCAAATAACCCAAAACTGCTGGAAAAAAAGTATGCACAGAAGCCTCTGTGCAGCGGAGCAAAACACTCCCACAGACAAATAAACACACGGATGCAGAGTGCAGCAAAGGCCTCGCAGCAGGTCAGAGAGCCAAACCGAGCCCTGGACTGTGACCGATTATTTTCAGATGTAAACACTGCACTCTCTATGTGGAAGCAAGCGTGAGCTGCAGGGCGACTCGGAGATCGTATATGCAAAGCGAAGTGAGGTTTCAGGTGTTACACAATCAGGTGTAGCACGTGGCTCGCTCGTCATTCTGTTTTCCGCCTCCACAGACTGTTTGACTCAGAGCTTTGGTATAATAAGTACGGCTTAAAAGCACTGCTTAGCAGGAACATACTGGAAGAGTGAGTGCGTTTCTAATGAATATGTGTATAGTTAAGAATCTGTGTGTGCTGTAGAAACAGGAGAGATACTGTGTGCATCAGCTGATTATCTCCAAAACTGTTTTACGACCGTGCCTTGAGTCAATTAAATGAAAATTTTAAAAGTCGGTCATTAGAAAGAAATGCGGCAGCCGCTCTCGGCCAAACGTCTCCCACTAATACGACATCTATCAAGTGGTCACTTTGTGTTTTCCAAAACACTCGCATTTATGATCCCATGACCGCACTCAAAAATAACACTAGTTAATACACTGTGTTCATTCAAAGCGACACACACATGGACGCAAGCACAAACCGTTCTGTGGTCGCGGATAATGACACGCTAATCATTAAGGCACACAAACAATGTGGTTAATTTGGGCCCTGCCAGCTGATATCACATGAAAGTAACGCTGTTCTTGTCTTTAATTAAAAAAAAACCTAGGGCTTGTGCCAGTTTACGCTCGTCTTAAACACACACACACCTGGTCACACCACTAACTGAAGATAAATGTCACTTTATTGAAAATTCTACTATGTAAATCAGTGAAGTAAAAACTTTATACCTGCTTTGAAATGTGAGTAATATTGTCCAGAGCTGCCTGATATCAGACGGAGATGTGAACTCGTTACACTCTGAGTGGGTGGATTCCAAGATTTGGACCCAGGCAAGCAACGACTACTCAATCAATCGGCAACTGTTTTGATTATTGAATAGTTATTTTGGTCATTTCTAAGTAAAAAAAGGCCAAAAATCTGCTGGTTTTATGCTTCTTAAATACTTTTCCTTGCCATAAATGACAAGGAACTGAATTACTTTGGATTTTTGTATTGTTTGTTGGATAACACATGCCATTTGAAACGTCACCTTGGGCTCTGGGAGATGACACAGGGCATTCTTCACTATTTCCTGACATTTAACTAACAAAACTATCAAGCAGTTAAAGAGATAATAATGGATAGATTCATCAGCTGCAGCCCTAAAATCGTCACTTATAGATTTGACGCTCTTCCCAAGGCAGCACCTCATTCATGAGCAGCTGATGAGGGTGAAACTCAATTAATCTGGCAGATCACACCAGAGACTGTGCTATAAACACAGAACAAGATATAGGGGTTCAAAAAAAGCAGTCTTTTGTAATGCTTAAGTCAACACTGTAAACACACACACACGGACACAGACACTCTCAGGCCACGGTTGATGGACTGATACCACAGGACAAGGAGCTGACAGAGTGGAGAGTGGTCGGCCTGCATTCTTCCTCTCCCGCTCTGTCATTCTCTTGTGCTGCCACACGGCCTGCCAGCGCTCAGCACGCTCCCTCACACAGCTGGAATCCAACCAATTAACAGGAGGAAAAAAAAAAACGAAAAAACTTCCTGTTTTGCTTGCGGACCATTAACAATGCATGACAGGGGAGCTAGATTCCAAATAAGTGGAGAGAGAAGGAGAAGAAAACCATATGCAACATATTTGGCTAATAGGTGCAACTGTTGTGTTTCCAGGAAAAGAAGACCCGAAGAAAAGTGGAGCGAGAGTAGAGGAGGAAGTGTCTCCACTGGGTGAGTGAAGCGTTAAATAAAACCTGACAGTTTTATTAGTCATCTGCATCATTATGAAAAAGATGTGGCCGGTGCTAACCTTAACATCAGGAATAGTTTTACATCATAATACAACAAACTGTTGTTTACAGAAGCACAGACACACGTCAGAATAATGACACACTCCTTTGAATATTTGCATCCAGAAACCCAAATCACACGCAGTCGGCGGTCCTTATTGTGTTAACTGTAACACCCCTGCTTCCTCAATAGGGCCCTTTCACACAACTCTGAGCCTCTTAACAAGACTGGCAGCAGAACAAGAGCAGCTCTCTGAACACACACACGGCATTTAATAGATACAGTGAGGCTGTGTACGGTTACAGACACAGGGGGAAAGGGAAAGGGAGAATGGAAGAAGTTTGGAGTTTAACATGCCTGTCTGGTCGCTGAAGTTATGGAGCTGTGGCATAGGTGGGTGGCATTAGTATATACATCCTTGTAAACATCTACAGTGTGTGTGGGGCTTGTAATTTGTTATGTTTTTGGCATTTTTCGCAGAAAAACTTGAATTTTTTTAGAAGGAAGCAAAGATGTTTTTCTGATTTTTATTCAGACTTTATGTCTGGACACATTTAAAACATTTTCTTATTATTATTTTACTTATAAAAAAACAAAACCATCAGCTTTATACGGCACCATCATCATCTCTGTGACTATTTATACTATATATATAACTACTACTGAGACCACTAGTTAGCCACTATTTATATTACCGATACTGCTATAGTTTTTATAGCTTTGTGGTATGGCATTTACACTTATATCTATATTTTAATACAGTATACATATCTCTGCTCTTTGTTCCACTGCCCCATTTATCCTGCTCCATATATAATTTAGTGGTATTGCATAATTTATATCCATGTTAGACTGCTTATAGTGTTGACTGGAAAAAGAAAATTGAGAGATAATATCACTGTTTTATTCTGCCCTTTGTTCGTATTATGTGTTCGCACCTTAGGTTATGGAAATTACATTTTAATTCCATATACTATGTGGAAATGACAGTAAAGAAACCGTTAAAAACCAACAATGATTTTATTCTACTACTGTATATTACATATTGTTCTTTAATTTGTGTCAATCCCACATACAACTTCCTGTAACCACCGCACCAAATCTGTATTAATCCTCAACTGAAAAAAGTCCCTTTGTATGAAACGTAAAAACCCACACTAATAAACCACCTCCATGTGCCGGGGTCCAGTTAATGCCTTACATTGCGTCGCTGGTGAAAACTGTCGCTCCGATTTTCTTTTCTACTCTACACACCCCTCCTGACCCCTCACCCTCTGTCCTGCCTCGTTCCTGTGTTGTGCTAGTTGTCAATGAGCTGTGACAGGAACTGTGTGGGCTTGTAAAGACACACACATATACGCAGGACGAGACCGTAGCCTCGGGCCTCTGGACGCACACCGCTTCTCTCGCTAATTGCCTTATAGCCTGTGCACCTCTCTCTTGAGTGACCCGGTTGTCCTCGGGGGAAAGCAGGGAAGAAGGGAGAGTGATGGTGATGCAGAGTTCTACTTTTTCTTGGGGTGGACTTTAACGCACACACATTCCTCAGGTTAAGGAATTTGTGCGTAGTGTATCTGTAAATTATTTGCTACAGGCGGGCAGGCAATGCTTCAGTGTCAGCATGTGCACTGGCTCGGTTTCAACATCAAAGCTGGTGCACGCTACGACGAATTACAGCACATCCTGTGTGTATGCTTCGTGTCTTTCCCTGAGCGCTGAGTACACATCACTGCCACGCCTAATGTATGGATTTGAATACGTAGTAAAATATGAAGGCGTGCGAGTATTGAGGCGCCAAATCTCTGGCTGTAAGCAGTCTGTGCTTCCCATTAAAGCGACCTGTAGCCAAACTTCTAGACGTGAAAACTCCCCCACTCAGTCCGTCACTCATTCACGCCCGGACAACATGGCGACTGTGCATAATTGTCAGTTAATAATGTTAATATTTCGACCTGAGAGCAAACACAGAAGAGCAAACAAGGGTGTCCTATGATGTGCATACACTTGAACACACACCAATTCATTGACATCAGCACGCACACACAGGTAGATCACACATGTGAGCAAACACACACAGGTAGGCATTGTTCTGTGTGTTTCAGGTCAGCTCAGGAATCCACTGTACACACTCGGTGACGTGTATGAACGGATGTGAAAGCAAACACACCGCTCTTTATATAGACAAATTACTATTCACTGCTAAAATAACAAAGCATTATTCATTGCCGCTTTTTCCGTGGCAGTCTGTCAGTTTATCTCAGGCGCTCTGTTTTATGGCAGTGTGACATACCCACAGGGCACAGAGAGAGAGACATGAATCCTACACACTGACACCATAGATCTTGCTCATAACCACACCAAGGGACCCTCTTCAGATTTATTAAATGGATAGGCTTCAGAAGGCGTAGGCGAGTAAAGGCCACTTTAAAAGAACCATTCCTGCATTTATCCTGTTTATTACAGATTACATGTACTGTACAACAGTGGCTCGCAACCTTTTTCCTTAAGAGACCCCTCGTGAACACAATAACTGCAGGAAGTTTGTGAAATCAGCAGATTATTTTATTTATATTGCATCAGTGATGAGTTTTCATGAAACTTTTAAAAACTTTTTATTAAATTCTGTCTGTATTATGTTTTTCTTAATAGGCTTTTTTTTTTTTTGGACAAATTCAGTGTTTTTTTCTCCCTGGCGTTTGTTCATTGTTCTATGAGCTTTTTGGTTGCTTCAACTGCATACTTGCCAAAGAACACATGACAAAGCTGTTAAGCAAACAGTGAAGGCTCTGTGTGTTCACTGCGCCCTTATCCTTTCAGATCATTTTTATGTTTTAATCTTAAATAATAATATAAACTTTAAAAACAACAATTTAATTTAGTGTTCTTCTCAGGATTGAACAGATTTCTTATGAACCCTAAAATCAAAAAGGACTCACAACTCCCTCCCCCTCCCTTTGGCGACCCTCAGAGGGGGTCAAGACCCCCAGGTTGGGAACCAGTGGTTTACGTCACTAGTTAGTTATTCTGCAAACGTGGGTACTGCGTTTGTAAAAATTTTAATCCTAAAATGCTTTCTACCATTCCTGGCATCCATGGGTTTCCACTGATTTCCATACGACATGGAAACCTATTAACAGACTTATGAAACTCGCTCGAGCTGTAACCATCAGGTCTGGATTGATTTTAAGATAAGATAAGATAAGATAAGATAAGATAAGATAAGATACACCTTTATTGATCCCACAATTGAGAAATTCCAGTAATTTTGTTTAATTGTGTAAGTACTTCTTAAATGGTTAAAGAAAACATGAATCGTAAAGTCGGCAAAAATGTTCTTTTATAAATAATCTGTTGTGTAAAGCTGTAGTTGGTAACTTTTAGGAAGTCATATTTGCTGAAACTCATATCCCTCCTTTTCCTACTGCCTCTCTTGGTATTTACAAGAAACATACCATGGCAGCAGTCAATCACGTCAATCACTGCTCATGAAATCCAGTTGAACTGTCAAACTAGGCCGCACTGATCAAATACGAACAGTGTTTGTTACTGCATTGCCTATTTCTCACCTTAAATGTTGTCAGAAAAACATTTTAGTGTACTGTTTAGCTGTAAAATGAGAAAGTCTGTTAGAAATAGTCAGCCAAAGTACCAAGCACAGCCCAATGGCTAGACCAGTTTCTCCTTTTACAGCTAAACAGTACACTAAAATATGTTTCTGACAACATCTGAGGTGAGAAACAGGCAATGCCGCAACAAAATATTGATTCATATTTGATCAGCGCTGCCTAGTTTGACAGTTTGCTGTGTTAGAGAGTCCTTAGCTCTGATTGGTTGCTTTCGTTTACGTGCAGTAAGATGCAATTTGAGGGGACAGAGGAATGTAGTGTTTTTTCACAGATTATCTGTCGCATGAACTACTGTGTGAATATTGCGACAGTTTCAGCAAATATAACAAGAAGTTACTTTCATAAAAGTTACAACAGCTTTATTGGCTGTTTCCAATGGCAAAATAGTTTACATTAAACATGTAAATTATACATAATCTGTTGTTTAAGAGCGAAAACTTGTTAAAGCAGTGATACAATCCTTTCTGATTTAAAGAGGGAGCACCATGTGGATTAATTGGCACAATAGGCCTGGAGTGGAGTTTGTGTTTGTGTATTTCTCGGTATGATTGTGTATGTTTTTAATAGAACAGTCTCTGCATGCAGATGATACATCATAAGCAGATCATGCTGCTGAAATGTGGAAATAAGAAGTTCATACTGTATTGATTTTGTTGGTTTTCTATGAAATACAGGATGAATTGCTCTTTGCAGTTTCCTGGATTGTTGCGTTCATTAGATTTAAACAGGCCGTTGTGTGTAGTGACAGCCTAAAGGGGGAGAAGGAGGTTACAGAGGGCTCACTTTTTTACTCCTCCACTTCTGTCACTACCTTCCTCCCCTTTCGTCTCTCTCACCTTGTTTGTACTTCCTATGAGCAATCTTCTAGTGCACACCTGCTGCAGGCAAATTGTGGAGCTGAGGGTCAATATTGATGTCTTAATAGACTCCTGCTGACAGATGTCTTTACACTCGCTGGGATGGTTGGCCTCACCTGTTTAATAAGTGGAGTATGCAGGCGAATGTGATAATCAAACTAAGGATTAAAAGACTGATGCTGGCTCACAGCGTCCTGTCACTTATCTGTGAAATTTTATGAAAACATCACCGAGAGGCATTCAGTGTCAGGCTGACTGAAAATGATAATTTAATTCAGTCTAATAGAGAGAATAAAGGAAACAACTGTTCCCCAGCAGTGGAAGAGAACAAGTGGATGACACAATTAAGACACAATTAATTAAATCAGATGTGCGTCTGCGAAGCCACTTTGAGAACCACAACAAAAAGATTGTGCTGTGGAAGAAATCATAAAATAAACAAGTCAACGGTCTTCAGGAGGTAAAGGCAGGGCACTCGAGGTCATGGAGGAGAGGCATGTCAGCGTTGGGGGCGGGGGAGCTGTGCTGCCTGACTGCCGGTTTGCCAGCCAGCTTCCCCAACGCTGGCAAAGCCCCAACACAGGCAGCAGTTTCACAATAAATTCCTTTGTGACATCCTAATCAGCAGCAGTGATCTCCATTTCACGTTTTCACATTTATCTTGTATGTGTGCCACATGTCTGAGGTATTTTTATTTTTTTTCATTAGGAGGAAAAGGCCCGCAGGCCAGCCTGACAAGAAAAATCACAAACGGTAACTCTAAGGCAAGGAGGGGGGTGTGTGAGGTTGGGGGCCTGAAAAACAGGTAGCACTGCACAATGTCTGCTTTTTAAAGAAGGTTGTGGTAAAGGAACAAGTGAGCACTTGTGCCGGGTTTACTGTAGGTATACAACGTTGTTTACTTAACGTCAATGTGACTCAAGCCATGACAACATGGGATAGCAACACATAATTTCCAACTCATCAAATACTGACACTTGGTATGTGGCACCATACAACAAAATATATTTTTGGATGCTGTGTATTTTTAGCTTGTTACGTGCATTGTGTCCCTTCAAAATACAGTTTCTGCTCTTTATATACATAGTCTTTTCAAAATAAACTAAGAAGATAGGTAAAAAAAAATGTTCTTAGGTTTACTTCCTTGGGTTTTGGCAACAAAAGCACGTGGTTCAGTTTAGCAAAAGCAACATGTTTGGCTTAAGATATGTGAGGTTGTTACTAGCCATAGCATGCTACGTATACTAGGACACTACGCTGATATTAAAATAACTTGATTGTCTTTTGGTTTCACACGGACACAAACAGCAGTCACCAGAGTGAAAATCTTGAGTTTGTTTGACTGATCCACCACCCCTCACGCCTGTCCTATGCAGAACTTCTTGCTCTTTATACTACAGTAGTTGTCTGTAGCATAAAAAGCTGCTGCCACCTGGTGTGTCTCATGCCACTACTAAGGGTGCCTCTGCGTGGTGGCGTCTGACGCTAAGGGCCTCTGACCAGGCATCAGTATTGTAGACGAGTTGTCATTCAAAATTGTGAACAACAACCAATAAATCACTCACTTCTCAATCAATCTGTCAGTAAATCACTGGCGTCCTTCCACTACATGACACGGCAATCAGCGTTCACATTTTTATTGCCTTAAATGTCAACTTAATCTCACACAAAGAGGAGGAGCTCTGTAAGATACAAATGGCAACTAGTTTTTTTCAGTCTTTCTTGAGATGTAGCTGAATGAGTTTTACATCCTGACCTTCAAATACCTGCACATAGTCCGACTGAAAAGCTGCCCTGTGCAGACGAGCTGTGCGTTTGTATTTGTCCTCTCAAGTTCCACAAGTATCTACGCTGAACTGCATTTTAACAAGGTAAATAAGCCGATGTTTACCTTTTAGCACGAGCACAGCTGCCTTGAGTTTCTGTTTACCATCTATTACTTTAGCTTCGAGCTCTCACAGAGTCCTCATGAACACTTTGACAGTTACATAGTTGCCACGAGGCCCTGCAGGGCTGTTCATCAGATTCCAGTCATACTCTAGCTAGCTACATGAACAAACCTGACAGAAAGGAAAGAGATGAGCAGAGCAGCAAGGGGAGGATGGGGGTGACAAGGTGAGGCGGGGGATTTTAGAAATATTTGTGCAATGTGTCAAACAAAGAGTGGCACATGTCCAACACACTGCTGCACAGGGTGTTTGTGTTCATGTCTAAGGACAGGGCTTTGACAGTAATGTAGTCTGTCGATTCAGTCAAGACCTTTTAAACCCTCTGAAAGCCAAAAGAAGATGAGTAACTACAGTGTGTTCAAAGAGTTAAGTAGAAAGACGATCCAGACGCACAGACAGAAGAGGAGACGGATAATGCGCGAGTGTTTCCTCAGCGAGTGCGTGTGACACTGTTTGTCTAACAAGGATATTCAGCTTGCCAGTCAGCCGGTCTGACAGTCAGTCCATGTGCCTGCCTGCCGCCTGACTCATACACACCCTTTGATTTAGTTGAGCTCCAATTTGAACTTTTACACGGTACTGTTGTAACAAAAGACAAAGGTGAAACCAGCATCAACATCCAGTGTGGTCCATCCCCTTGAGCTTTTATACAAAGACAATAGGAATGATAGTTTCAGCGTGCTGTCCAAAGATGTCGTAACAAAGAGATAAAGACTCCCACCTTCTGTTAAGTGTACTCATCACTGATATAAAAGCTCTGAGAAATAAATATTCTGTATGTTTAGCTGTATGAGTGTCAGAATCATCAGGTGGATAAAGATCAGGTGGCCAGGTGACAAACTAGCATGTTAGAGGCGGAATGAATGTCAGTGGCAGAGAGTTGGAGTGTGCGCATCACTCCGGGCTTGTGGCTGACTGATAAAACTGGTCCATCCAGCCACCTCTTACCACAAGCACACACACAGCACAAACATTGCCTTGTCCTCGTTCCAAGCCCGGTTCTCTCAGGTGTTTCCAGGACTGTCAAAAGGAGTCTTTCTGAGACATCCCTCGCTTTGGGTGCCCCCATCAGAAGGACAAAGCTCTGGACAACACTGCCCCCCGGGTCAATAAGCCAGACAGTACAATGAAGTTTTGATTCTGGGGGGAGGCGTGAACAGCAGTGCACAGGATGTGAAGGCACAAGCCAAGACCTGGAGAGAGTCCAGCTTTGTGACAGTAGGATGTCATATTTACTGTTTCCTGGCGATGTAGTCCTTTTGGACTCATCAGACTGTGACTACCGCTGTGGTGTGGTTTGCTGCGGTCTCTGAGAGAAAAATGGTGCATTCAGAGATAAGGCAGAGTAAGTAAGGCAGAGAGGTGTTTGTTTGTGTTTCTGTGCCACTTGGCTGCGACTGATTCAAGCCAGGTCAAAGATAGACTCTGTTGAGGTCACCTACAGGCTAAGCGGCATGACAGAGGCACAAGAGTGGCAAAAGTTGTTTGTGGTAACACCCCAGAGAAATTAAAAAACAGATGAAAGCCCTGTTGTCAGTGCTGCACTGAAATCCTTTGTGTCTGTGTAATGTGAGAGTCCTGTGGCGAAGATCTCAGACAGATGCGATGTGACTGTGACCTCAATCGCTATCTGTTCAGAGAGGTCACAGGGTGGGGTGTGGTGATAAAAGACATGTGTCAGCACTGAGACATCGCACACTGGGCAAAACAAGAGGACACTGTGTGTAAACTGAGAGTTGGAACAAGAGAGTCAACCAGTGCATCCTGTGTCTTCCCTCGTGTGTGCCTTGATAAAAACAAAATCAAATCTAGCATCTACAGCACCATCCTTCATATCCTTCAGCAATGAAACAAAAGGAAATGGTCCACATTTCCTTTTGGAACCCGTACTGCCTGACCTCTTTGCTCGAAAGCTCAGGAGAGGCAGAGCTAGACTGCAGGCTCGCTGTTGCAGAGTCCCAGTTCTGGTCAAGTTTGGCTGCCCGGCCTGCTTCCGTTCCCCTCTCGCCTGCTCTGCTCCAAGGCACGAGTGTGCAGCCCGCTAAGGCTGGAGCCCTGGCGCAGGTCGCATCATTTACTCAGACACACTCCGGAGGTTTTGGGTTTCATGTTGCCCTGGAGGAGCAGAGAAAGCACCTGTTGTGGAGACGAGGAACAGCGAGCTTCAGGTGTACGACGTGTGTGTAACCAGAGCTGGGTGTGTGCCCGTGTCAAACACGGCCTGTTATCTGTGTTGTCTGGGCCACAGCTACAACAGAGGACACAGAATACTGAGCAGCAGAGGAAACATTAATCCGAGCATCACCTCTGACCTCAAGGAGTCGCTTTCTGCTTCATTGGCTCACAGGCTGAGGACTGTCTGACTTTCAGGTTTCTTTTTTATGCGCTTGTGTTAATATCTTTCAATCAAATGCAGTTCTTTAGCACAAATGGAAATGCAAAACTGACTTGGATCAGAAAAGTGAGCACACAGTTGCCCCGTATCCGCCGTTTTTGAGAGTTTTACTATTTCACTACCCTCCCATTCACCCCTGGACTGTATATTATGCGCTCTTTCATGTCCTCCAGCTGCAGGCTCTAATGGTAAGGCTTTACACTGTCCTTATAAGCAGGGCCTGGTCGAAGGCATAAATCCTCAGATGAAAAGAACCACCTTTCACACCAATAATAAGCTGTTTTGAGACTCATTTAGAGAATGAATGGATCTAAAAGCGTAGAACGAGAGGAGGGAAACTAAAGTCTGTAACGAGGGAGGCAGCCCTACAGGAGCCCGCCTGTTGGTTAAGTTGCTGTTGGTGTTAATTAAAGCAACAATTCTGTGACATCAATCAGCTCTGGCAGAGCTGATGCAGAATGGATGTGGCTATTACGGGGTCTTTTCTTGTGGTCAAGCTGAAATCAGTTGGAAAGCTTTGTTTGTGCAGCACACTGTAAGACTACTACAGCTTTTAATTCCCATTCCTGCCACTACAAAGCATAGCAATGATACTGTGGCTTCAAGACGAGAATTGCCAGTGACAGACATGAAACTATCATCCTTTCATTCCACATGAACTCATCCCGTCTGTTTGTATTCTGACCTTGATGCAAGAGTACAGTTAGTAGAGCGTATTTCGGAATATATATTGTCTCTCTTTTTTAGAAAGGCTGCTACAGGCGTTACATAAATTACGCAGCTGAGCCTTCAGACACCTAATCTGTTGTTTGTCTTTCACAACTTTGAGCATCTTGGATATATCTGAGATCTAAAATAGACAGATGCAAAATTACTAACCCTTGCACAAGGATGATGCTGACACGTTTCCGTCTCCAAACACGCCTTTCTATCCCGTCCATACATATTCTGTTTGCTTATCCTACATGGTTTGTTTAACAGGTACAACACCAACAAAGCACTACGACAAAGATGCATCAGCACATACTGTACCTTAAACAAACACTTCACAGAATTACATGCGTACCAACAGACGTACATTAACATAGCTGACATATTCAAACTCGTAGTTGTGTTACATGTTTCTGCACAAACATGCCCTTGCTTCCCTGCGCTACATCTTTAAGCTGAAGTGCGGACCTTTTGTCTCCCCCTTCTTGCACTGAGCATTATTACACAAACACTGACCCCGCATGCTTGTGACATACACCTGCAGGTATGCTCACTGCAACTCATCCGCCCCCAGGAGTGCTATCTTCAAGTCATTTTTTTTTACTTTAATCCTTCCTCTGAATCAGAAAACTTTTCTTTGAGTGCATCTTGGGACTCTCCTGCCGCCTTTAGCTCTGGCTGCTGGACATAAAGCACATCGTTTCCAGTGCACCAGACCCCACAACTCCAGGATACTGCAAAATACAGAGAGCTTACCCTGGCGGCAACAGGCTTAATCAGCATTGCGTGAACTTGTTTGGCAAGGGCTTGAATCTAAGGACATTCATTTACATGGAAAAGTCCCACTCCAGCTTAAAAGTAAACCTTTTCATTCTTGGATATGTTAGACAACTCTTGTTTCTCCATCTCAATTCTCTCTTGACCCCTTTGTCATGTTGATGGATAATCCCACTGCATTGTGGATAACTGGGTCCAGCTGTGGCATGGACGTTGCTGACAGTATGAAGGGATGGGAGTATGGGTGTGTGTGTTTGGAGGAGCTGTCCTTTGTCTTCTTATAGGGTCAGAGTGAAAATAGAGAGGAGACATGGGGGGGAAAGGGGGGATCAGAGGGCTCACATCAGCCTTCATCACCAGCTTTTCTCTGGGTGCCTCAGTGCTACTGTAGTAAATCTACACAGGGAGTTGCTATAGTATATTTAAGTAATGCACCACAGTGAGCTGAGCACCCAAACTTACAACACTGTAGATCATACTCTAATGCACATACCATAAGTATTGTTCCTTCAATAGATTAAGTCCCAGGAGAGAAGGGGCCTCTATAATGGGAGTATGCACTCTGTAGTGTGCAGTCTTATCTTCTTACTGTGACTTGGCGTGGTGCCCCCCTGCAGTCTGTAGCCCAGCCTGCTGAATTATGCAAGTGCACAGTGACCTGCAGCTCCCCCACACTCGTACACACACACCGCAATTTTCCTCCCCCTCTTGTACCCTTCATTGCCCCTCAGTGTTGGCCTTCAGCTCTGAAGATAAGGGCTCTTGACGCTTGGCCTGCCGGGATTTAATTGCTGAAACCCACTTCACCCTCCCCAAGCCAGGCCTTATCCACCTCTCCACCCCGGTGCCCCTGCTGACAGAAACCTGCTTTTGTCTCCGCTGTTGCCCTGCTTTAGTTTTCTTTTCCTACTCATCTTGAAAAGAGAGGAAAAAGTGGGATAAGAAGTGAGCCGAGGGAGAGGGGGAAATGCTTTTCTTCCTTTTGCCCCTTTTTATTGCCTCTTTAATTTTTCTTTTCAAGGGGGGCTAACCGTGGATTTCACTTAGTGTTGTGTTAAGACGTTCCCATGCACTGTTTCTTCCCCACGACTGATTCCACATACTCATCAGCCAACACGTCTTATTCTAATACAACCCACAAACCTAGACTCATGTATAAAGAAAACACAGATGCAAGAACGGTGGTTATAAAACAGATCTGGTCACAAAGATGCTTAAACTTCCAGTCATATAAGCAGCACCATCATTCACCCGATCCGTCGTCTGTTTAGAAACCCAGAAAGACTCCCTGTTACTCTCTAAATGCCAAGCCAGTGAGACAGACAACCTCACTTTTTCAACCTCAGCTGCTGCCTGTCTCAGGAATGTCTCAACAAGCGCGCAGGGGAGAGAAAAGGAAATTACAACTCAAGAGAGAAGGAGGAAAGCAAGAAGGAAGGGGGGCGGGGGCATTCCTCCTTTGCGCAGGATGACAAGCCTGTCTTTCTACTATCTCTCTCTCTGGGCCATCCACCTGCACTCTCTTCAAAACACTTCAGTTAAAGCCACACAGCTAGGATTCACTCAGCGCAGTGGCGTACTGTGGATCCATAGTATAGTGACGCCACTATTGTGCCTTATCTTACCCACTGATAAGACCTGCACAAGTCACTCATATCCAGGAAAAAAGGAAAACAGGAGAATCTAACCCAGCGAGCCACGGTTTATCTGTGATCTGGCAGTATTCTCTGACTGAACCCCTCCCCATCCAGATCCACCACAGTTTCTCCTCCACTGGGTTATCAGATGTGCCTGGCCCAGTTTGGAATGAGGCACACTCAAATAAACATACTGCCCCGGGGAGCTACGCTAGAATCACCATGTTGAGTTTCTAAGAAAAATATTCTCAGTTTTATCTCCTCTCATGGCCGCCTTGATGTTGTTGTATGTTCTGGCACTGTCTCTGGCTCTGGTATAAAGTACCAAAGTCGAGTTTCTCTTTCTCCGGAAGGAATGAGACACACATGATACTTCTCTCAGACAAACAGTAAAGTGCATGCAGTGTTTTTGCTCTTAAACTGAAATGCAGTACCCCACACACAGTGATGATATGAAAACTCGAGACCATCTGCATACGCTCCAGCTGTTGCTCGGTTCTTCCTGACTCCTTCATCTCCTGTTTATCCTCCCAAATCCTTTTGTTTTCCCTCGTTCAGTAAACACTCGCAGCACGGCAGCCACACTTTCTTTCCTCATCATCATTTCTGAACTCCGTAATGCAACCTGCCTTTTTCTCTCTGACCATTTTTATTTATGGCCACCCTTCCTCCCAGCCACTGAGGCACGACCCAGAAATCCTTTACAGCTCTGTACATGTAATTATTCACCTGTTAAAGTAAATTCCCCCGAGCGCTGTGTATATATTATGGGATAACTGCAACCCTTCACCTCTGCTGCCCATTCAGCTGTAGCCGACAGCGAGCTGTTGCCATCAGATGTTATCATTACCTTCTGGACAAGATTTTCCATAAACAACTGCAACACTAAGCTTGTGTCCAGCTTTTCTGCATGGCTGCCAAAGTTTAGGTAGTTTTTCTGTGCTGTTAGCAGGTGCTGACTCTGAAAACTAGTTAGCTGCTTTGTTCAATCAAGCCTTGAGGTTTGAGCAGGGTCATGTTATTGGTGTCTGGCTGCACTGAATAACTTTTCTGCCCTGGCTGAAAGAGCTATCCGAATAATAAGAGTAACGCGTTGGCAGTGGGGTTCAGGCGAATGCCATGATTGCTTTTAGTCTATACACTGGAGAGGGAAAAATAAGACATCAAGGAATCTTTCCAAGGAGGTTGAAATTTCAAGGAGGAGCGGAAAGAAAAGTATGCTGAAAGAGAAGGAAAATAAATGCCATAGCTGTGGCGTGATGGGATGATACCCTTCCTCCTTCTCTCTAAAGCACCCCCTTCCCGCCCCCCCAAAGCCCTTGATCTCTTCTCCAAGTTCTGACATTTGAGGCAGTGATTTTTTTTGGAAAGAAAATGTTTCATTAAAAAGAGAGAGTGAAAGGAAAGAGCAGTAAACGAATTTTAAAAAGGAAAAATTATTTAAGTTGGCAGCAGCTCTGAAGCTACTGTAACATACACTAGGATTGAGTTAAACTGTGGCATTGACACCAATTAAAGTGAATGAAACAAAAGTACAGCATTTCTTAAACTAATTAGAAAAATACGATTAGCCCATAAAGACAATCAGACAGAAGGAGATGAAAAAAACATGTGCATTTATTTCCCAAAATGTACGATCGCTGACTACAACACACTCATATTCTGGCATAAGCAAGAAGAGATCTTGAGAAAGTGCTTCTGCAGCCTGGTTTAGTGTTTGTATATCTATTAGACAAATATAATAATGCTGTAATTTCAGAAGAAAAGAACATAGTTCCAGGACAGGAAAGGAAATTAAGAAAATAAAATGTCCAAAGCAACTTCTTTGACATTTCTGGTGTAATGAGCCACAACCCTAGGTAAGCAGTGTGAGAACAGAATGTTCTCAGTCTGTGTGCTCCATCTGTGTAAAACTGTAAGTCACACATACTTGGCTTCTCGTGCAGGTATTTGTGCAGTGAAGACATCAACAACTGTGCCATTTAAGGCCCGAAAGTAAGCTCCCTCAAGTATTCAAGTAGACCAACATACAGTGCTTGTGGGTGTGTTATCCAGGAAGCAAGGTTTGGAGATATATAACTCATTTCCCTTGCCTATGATCAATAATCATGATATTAACAAGGGATGTCAGTTTTGCTAATTTTTAGGAAAAACAGCAAAATGACATGAAGTACAAGGGGCTTTTCTTTTTAATAGGGAAATCCACTGACTCGGGGAGCTTTAGCGCAGCATTTCAACGCGCTATCCATTTACACAGGGTGAAAATTTGATGTTTTGTGGTGTAAATGTCTTGAGCGGATAAACATCACAAAACAATTTCACAACCTCTAAATTGATAGTGCTTTGATAGTGCTAACGTTAGCCCCCACCGGACTCAAACATCGCTCAGTGAAGTGAACTGAAAAGTAAAAAAATTTAACCTAAAGACCTGCATAAAGACATGCGTCAAAAATATTCCCCGTGGTTAACCAATTAACAATTAACCGTTGACATTTCTAATATTAACTTAAGTAATTGCAGGACAAATGGGGAATATTGAGTGTATTTAAGAACAGGTTGCCTCTGGTTAAAGATTACAGGCAAAGAAGTGCTTTCTATTGACTCCCTAAAGAGTTTAAAAAAAAAGATAAAACACAAAGCTATCTAAAGAAGAGCAATGGTTAACAGATAGAGATGTTGCCTCTTCCCCCCCCCCAAGGCCGTCTCACTCGATAGCAGAGGATGATAAACTTCTACACAGACTCGTGTCAGCAGCTAGTTTCTGACTTATCTCCCCTCATTCCTCTCTCCTCTCCATCATTTCTTCCCTCCTTTTCAGCCCTTTCAAACACTGTTGACGCTCTACCGGGGTATTTGTTTTATAAGGCTTGGACACAGGTGAAATGGGCTTAAGTCACAGTAACATATTGTCCTGATGGTCTAGAGTACTCTTTTCAGTCTCTGTGTATTTCATCCAGTATTAGAGACACTTGTCTGGCAAGCAATACTGGCCGTCAGTCTGTGTAATGACAACATAGAAAGCGTGTGTTATTTATATTACGTCTATGGTCAGGGAAGCAGCTCCGGGCTATCAGTGAAGCTCCTCTCCAAGTTTAGAACGCCACAAAGTAAATCATCCACAGATGCGTGGCCACGTGCAGCATGGTAGATGCACAGCCAAACAAAGTTGACACGGTATGGTTATATGAAACTGGAGAAACCAGAGCAGTGTTTATGACGAATCATCGAATGAAGCTTTTCACTGTATCAGTGGCTCCGGAAAGACAGAAAAACATTCAAAGCCACTCTGTTTTTTCACTTTGATACATCATCTCAGAAACAAAACAAGTTGGATTTGTTCATTGCCGCTGTGTGTCTGTGTTTCATAGGCTATGAAGTCTGTCATAAACATAGGGGGAACGGTTAACTGTGACCCCACGACAACCACAGTGTGTGCACTACAGTAAATAGCGGTGGGTGGGCAGCTCACGAATATAAACCCTTTTATTTACAAACACTAACGCACACATTATCATATATGCATGCATGACTGTGCCATGTGTTCGTGCACACACACATGCACACATAGTCATCTGGATCATTAAAGAGGGAAACAATGGTTTTGGCATCCTACAATACTATCTATTACACAGATCATTGCAGGAAGAATGTGGCACTCCTTTTGCCAGAAGAGCGTGGCAGGACGCCACTGTGTTAACTTTTTTCGAGAATAGCAGAAAAGTCCCTCTGAAGCCTGGGGTCACAACTACAGCCCTATTGTTTGAGGGACCTTGTGACAAAAGACTGCCTTTGATCACCAGCTATGCAAAGTTAAACCTTTGATAGTAATCTCACTCTTTGAAAGACATTAAAGAACCACACAGTGAATCAACAGCTGACACAGGCTTGTTTGGAAACTAGACAATGTAGGGAGAAAATATGCTTTGTGAAAGAAATTTAACATCATGCTGCATCTGTCTCATATTTCTTAGTGCAACAGCTAAACTCAAACAAGGTCCGCACATGTGACAGAGGCCAGAAATATTATGTGTGCTGATGTTGTATCGTGTTTTGTTAGCATCTATTGTCTATTTCTTTGGATAATCATGCAGGTTATTAACACTTTGTTTGTTTCCTTGTTTTAGGCTGAGCATGGAGAGGGAAAAAGTCTGCACCATGAAGGTCTTTCTCACTCCGCTGATGCCCTTTCTGCTCTTCCTCATCCTTCCTGATGGCACCTTGTCCAGCGAGTGCCCAGACGACTGCACCTGTTCCACTCCAGAATCCATCTTATGTTTTCTGAGACGCTCCTCTACCATCCCACAGGGAGTGCCCCCAGCTACAAAAAGTCTCTACCTCTTTGCCAACGGCATTGAGGGCTTGACAGCTGAGGACTTTGATGGTCTGGAGAACCTGGAGATGCTGGACCTCAGTCAGAACAAACTGACTGAACTTGCTGATAGGGTGTTTGAACCTTTGACCTCTTTGAGAAATCTGGACTTGTCATCTAATCAGATTACCCACATTTCAGAGGAATGCTTTCAGGGTATGGCACTGCTTGAGCGCCTTTATTTGTATAGTAATCTTATTGAGACTATCCACCCTGCGGCCTTTAATGGCTTGGATCACCTGCTGGAGCTCAAACTCCAGGGCAACCAGCTGACATCCCTGCCTGCTCTCTCGATGCCCCAACTGCTGCTGCTGGACCTTCGCTTTAATGTCCTACCCACCTTGGGTCCATCAGACCTCCAGACCCCAAACCTGGAGTCACTCAAATTGGGTGGTGTGGGGCTCACCACCCTGGATAAGGAGCTCATAGGTAGTCTAAAGAATCTCCACGAACTGGATATCTCAGGAAACCAACTTGAGACCTTCCCTGCTGCGCTGCAGGAGACACATGGGCTGATTCATCTCAGCCTGGCTGGGAACCCGATGGGTCCTCTTAAGGTTCAGGACTTGCAGAATCTTGGAGAGCTGCAAGAGTTGGACATTAGCAGCCTCAGTTTGCAGGGCCTCCCTGAGGAGTTCTCCCAACTCTTACCCCACCTCAGAAAGCTCACAGTAGCAGAGAACCCTTTCAACTGTCTCTGTAACTTAGCGTGGTTCCCAAGATGGCTGAGAGCCCAGAGCATCACCCTGGAAAGGACAGAGGAGACTCGCTGCCATTTTCCACCTGTAAATGGTGGAAAGGTGTTGGAAAGACTGGAGTACAGGGATTTTGGCTGTCCTACTACGACTACAGTCACTACTAGTACTGTTAAAACAACTACTACCCTGCCTGTTCCTGCTACCACCTTCGCAAGTACGACTAGAGCTGTCCCAGTCCCCAGGGCCAGTGACAACCCCGCAGACAAAGATGATTACTTTCCCCTGTCCCCTGTCCCTGCATTGCCCAGTAGCAGCAGCACGGATTCAGATGAGGAGCAGCATTTCTGTCCCCCTCACACCTGTCTGAATGGAGGTACTTGTCATTTGGACCAGCATGGTCAGGTAGACTGCACCTGTCCACATGGCACCTCAGGCATGTATTGTGAAAACCATCACCCACCTTCACCACCTGAAGCTGATATCCCCATGGTAACTGTCCCTGTCGACGCACCAGACATCAGCTCACATGAAGCAACCGCAACCTCAATTCTGCTGGACCTCCACCGCTACGTTGAAATGCGGCCCTTCATCCGTGGAATCCGCCTGACCTACCGCAATCTGTCTGGGCCGGACCGCAGGCCAATTCAACTCAGCCTGCCAGCATCCTTCCCAGAGTACAGACTCAGAGGCCTGAAGCCCAACTCCACCTACTCTGTGTGTGCCAGTCCACTAGGTGCCCCCAGTGGCATAGACAGCGTCTGCACTGAGGCCCACACGGCTCCTGAAACTGTCAGGGGCCATGATGCACAGTTTGACGACCAGAGGCTGACCACTATGCTGGCGCCTGCAATTGGCATCTTGCTACTGCTTCTCCTGATAGCAATAGCAGTGGGAGTGGTATGCTATCTCCGCAGAAAGAGGGCCAAGGGCCACCTGGACCTGGACTGTGAGCCCTCCCAGCTAGAGCTGGATGGAGTGAAGGCTGGTTTGGACAATGGGGCACTGCCTCAAAAACAGCCCCAACTTACGATCCCTGAACCTGCTGTTCAGAATGGCAATCTGGAATATGAGGTGTTGCTACTACAGGATCACTGTACGTCGAATAACAATATGACTTCACACAAGCCTTCCTACTTTTGACACCTGGCTTTGACTACCCAGACCTAAAGGAGGATTTTAATTCTTCAGCTCTGTTTCCCCCACTGGAGAAACAGAGAGAGCAGCACATGCTGTTGTGAAAGTGGAGGACACAGTATCAGCCAGCCAACCAGTAGAGGAGAAACTGGACATATATTTAACTCGATGCCCTCCAGTTGTCTAAGTAGACATTAAACAAGTTCAAAAGCATTTGTTTGGACTTTAAAAAGTGCCTCTTCTCCATTTACATGCTGCATCCTGCTTCAGTAATACTTCTTCCCTCACACGGCTGGACTGGCAACCTCTCAGCCCCCATGCTATGATGCTGGGAGTGATGATGTGTTGTGCTTGGCTGAAACCTAGGGTAAAGGGACATAGTGACCTCAGGCCCTCCTTTATCTGTTCATACAGGAGAGCGCACTGAAATGAGGTTGCGCTGACCTTTTTCCACCACAACAGCCCAACTAAACACTATCAGCAATTGTTTTTGCTGCATGTTGTAACTCTTCAGTACTACCCCAAAGGGATCAGTGCTTGCTGTGAATGACCTTTAAGACACCAAATGAAGTTGTGCGGAGAAAATAGCTGATGCTTGTATCGCTTTATTTGGCTCTAAAACACTTGTGATTATTTTGTTTTGTACGTATGTTTTTTTTATACCTGTGTCTTTATGTTAATTTTTTTTTCATTGTGCAACATTGTGACTGTTAACAGCCCTCCACACCCTCCACCCCCACCTCTTGTGACTAACAGACAAAACAGCAGATTAAAATCTTTGAAGATTAAAACTCGTTTGGTACCAGCAAAGTCAATCAAAGGGCTTTGCCACCAGAATGTCAGACAGTCTAAGTAGATGTGAGTCTGGACAGACTCAAGACTAAATCCCTCTTCTCGATTCCGAAGCCCCCAGCCTGTTTTGCCATCACAAAGGGAGAAGGCAAGCAGGATTACAAAATGTACAGAGGGAAGCAGTTGACCGAACCCCTTCTGTTTCAGTGCTGTACTGAGTTTCAGAGCTTGTCTTAATTACAGTAAGCACTCACATGACTATACCACAGCAAAAGAGAACTTCAGAGACATTATTTATTATTTATATCGCCTGCAAGGGAAACTTTGTTTTATCCTTCAACCACAATTCACGTACAGCATACTACTTGGCCTGGCCCACAACAAGCAAAAGCAAATAGTGGTTGTGTATTGTGTTTCCTTTGAGTAAAAATAGCCTGCTCAGTGAAATGTTGTGCACAATTTCTCCTTGGCAAACAGGGTCCGAGTTTTGAGCACTTGCACCTAACCAGACTATGGAAAGGCCAGATACACAAGAGAAGCAGAGTTCATGGTGTTTATATTGTTGTGCAGAGGACTTGCAAAGTGGGAAATTTACAGGAAGGTTATGATGCAGACACAGAGCGCTGAGATCCAAATCTGTATAAGGGGCAAAGAAGGACTCAAAGTAACCTTTGTGTGTGTGTGTGTGTGTGTGTCTGTGTGTGTGTGTGGATCTTTCAACTTAAGTGCAAGTACGTGTTCTGTCTTGTGCAAAGACCTGCAGACATCAAGTCACTATCAGTTACCCCCTTTATCTGCCCGCATGGCTAGGACTACATTAGGCCCCAAACAATTCTACCTGTACACAAAACACACCAAAGACACATCTGTGAATGTCTGTAAAGTTGCCGACTTTAAGTATTCCCAGTGCACAATTAACAGTGCCCAGCTAACAAGATTCCTCGAGAACCCATACAAACAATCAAGCAATGCAACTGGAATATTTGTCTGTAACATAGAATACATTGAAGATGACCAAAAGTATTTTCGATGTGATTGTTAATTTTTCCCTGTTTATTTTGGGAAGCTCTTTGTTGTCATTTGTTGTTGTTGTTTTTTTATTCCGTGAACATATTTGTACAAATGGAAAAAGTGATATTATCATTAAATGAATATCCAAAAACAGAACAAACCGAGTTGTCGTTTTTTGAAGTTTCCACCTTTTGTTTGTAAGAGGAGGATTAGATTGACAAGCAACAGGGGGATTGTTTGTCGTTGACTTCCTTTCCTTTTAAAGCCATCACTCAACAGAACGAGGGGAGAGATCACAGGAGGTGGAGTCCAGGAAAGAGAAAGAGAAGGGAACAAAGTGCATGTATAATTATGCTGGATAGTATAATCACCCACCCATTAGTAGTTGTGTGTGTGTGTGTGTGTGTGTGTGTGTGTGTGTGTGTACGTGGGCTTGTGTATTTGTGGACAGACATCCATGTTAAAATGCCCAACTTTACAGCAGTAATAAACATGTTTATAGCCTGGTACAAAAATCAGTTTTGGTCTATAGCTAATTTCCCCCTTTTTAACATCTGTACAGGGGTGAATTTTTATATAACTCACCCGTTTAGTTTATTAACACTTAAAGTTATGCATAATTAAAGGAAAGGCAATTCTGAGTGGCAGGGTGTCACCACAAGTTCTCAGTCAGTCCCTTGCTCCACCCTTTCATCTAAGTACGGTCACTTCTGGCTCCAAAACAACCAAGATGGCAATGGCCAAAATGTCAAACTCGAGGCTTTAAAAACGGCAGTGTACAAACTGATTGATGACATCACAGTAGCTACATCCATTATTTCATACAGTCTATGATCCTCTTGAATGGCTGAAAAGTGTAATAACAAGTCTATAGCCATGCTATCGGCACTGAGAGGCTGTGCTTTGAGCTAAATGCTAACCTCAGCATACTAACATGCTCACAATGGCAATGCTAACGCTAACAAGCTGTTGTTAAGGAGGTATAATTTTTATAGACCTTTTTACTGTTAGCAAACAGTGACATTTTTTGGTGGGCGGGGATTAGCTGGAGGCAAAACAATCCTCCACAGACATTAGCCAGCACTAGCTAGATGATACAAGTGGTGTATTCTGTTTTGCTATCGAAGCTAAAGTTAGCTTATGTGCTAAAAAGTTAGCATTAAGGAGAAATCCAATATTCCTCTTAATTTCTGATTAGGTGGACTTAATATAACGTTAATTATGGTGAGTGGTGGTGAGTCGTGTCATCATTGTGACGTCAGCCCTAAAAGGGTCTAGACTAGCGCTGTCAATCTTCCCCCAAAATCGGATTCGAATTTTTAATGTTTTTTATGTTAAAAATTCGAATAATATTCGAATTTTTCCTTGGTATAGGCTATAGCCTAGGTCTACCACTGCATTTTTATATTTTTTGTGTTATAATGATGTTATTTTAATATTTTGCATCACATGCAAAAGTGAGCGTCTCCGGCTGTTGCTCCTCCTCACTTCAAGTCGCTGTCATTAACTTTTAACCTGCAAAGGCGGCAGTGCCACAACATTGTAGGAATTTATGAAAGCCCTTGTGAACATTTAAATAGTTACATATTAAAACAATATTTATTTGCAATTACTCTATTGAACAACCCCGAAGCATGAGCAAATGGGCTGTGTCACTTCGGATCAAAGAGATGCGCCCTGTCACTGTCAGCGCAGGGTTGACAGGGCACCCTCCACTGAGAAGAGAGAGAGGAGAGGAGATGGATTGTAGGTCTGTTTGTAAACGGGGCTTCTCTGACAGTCATGTATTTCCCCAAAAAACATCTCTTAATGCACGGTAGAGCGCCGTTTTTTTTTTTTTGTTTTGTTTTTCAAAATCGCCTTGATATCCAGCAAATCGCCTGGCAACCCTCCAATCGCCAATATACATTTGATCGCTGATTGTCCCAGGCCTATTTGCGTCATATCGGAAGTCAAATATTCGAACCTTGGTTTCCAATTTCGAATATGCTTATTTTTACAATAATTCGAATTGTTTTCGAATAGCGAAGTTCATTCTGTCTAGTCTAGACCATGTTCATTCATTCATTCATTCATCTTCTAACCGCTTTATCCTCTTGAGGGTCGCGGGGGGGCTGGAGCCTATCCCAGCTGACATCGGGCGAGAGGCAGGGTACACCCTGGACAGGTCGCCAGACTATCGCAGGGCTGACACAGAGACAAACAACCATTCACGCTCACATTCACACCTACAGACAATTTAGAGTTACCAATTAACCTAGTCCCCAATCTGCATGTCTTTGGACTGTGGGAGGAAGCCGGACTGTGGGAGGAAGCCGGAGTGCCCGGAGAGAACCCACGCTGACACGAGGAGAACATGCAAACTCCACACAGAAGGGCTCGGGAGGTGCCCGGGATCGAACCGGCAACCCTCTTGCTGTGAGGCGAGAGTGCTAACCACCACACCACTGTGCCGCCCATCTAGACCATGTTCCCCATCCAAATTTAGCATGTTAGTATGCTAATGCTAATCAGCAATAAACACAAACTACAGCTAAGGCTGACAGGAATGTAATTATTTCTTCACTTATTTGGTCATAAACCATAGTATTAGGTAAACTGGCATGCACAAGAGGACACCTCAGGGGATCATCAAAGTGATTAAAATTTTTCCTGAGGGGGGCTTGAATTTGTTTTAAAATTTCATGGCAAGCCATTATCAAATGTCATCAACATCATTAGGATTTAGCATCTTGCAACCATGAATGTCAATCCAAAAATACAGTATTAAGCTCATGGTAGTGCAGGAGGAAATGTAAGGGGAGCCTTAAAGCTAGTGGGATTCATCCTCTGGTAACCATGAATGCCTGTACAAAATTCCATGGCAATCCATTTGACACTTCTTGAGATATTTAAGTCTGAACCAAGGGAGTAGACCAACTGCCCAACTGATAGACCCACACTGTCATCCCTAGAGCCGTGCCGCAAGTATGGGTAAAAATCATTAAATCATCCAGGCACTTTAAATGATTTCTGAGGTCATGTTATTTACAACAACATGCATAAAAGTTCCATAACAGTATTCAGTTCTCTTTGCTACATTCAACAGTGCACCACCACCCCATTTTTTTTTTTACAAGACCGTTAAATGTGTGCTTTCAATGGACGAGAGGTTTTGGAATTCTTCCTCACCAGCAGTGAGCTGGAGGCAAAATGGAAATAAAGATTATGATTGAAAACACTCAGGTTAAGGTTGTAAGTGGATTTAACCATTGTGAATGACTCACTGGTCTAAACCTAATGAGTGAGCATTGTTTGCAAGCCCACACAATAAACAGGCTGACCACCCATGTGTTTTATAGGTAGGATGCCGGTAGGGGATTGATGCAGCATGCACGCACACATGCCCACACCTACAAACAAACGCACGCATGTACTGGCCCAATAGCTGGGAGCTGTTGTGCAAGGTCCCATGCTAACAACACAAACACATAAAACAGCTCCACTCCTGTCATGGAGGCCCTATTATACCAATTTGCTCAGACAGAGCAAACTTCCTAGTGGAATAACAGGAGAAACAATGCACCCCCTGGAGGTCAATAAGCTTTTACTTCTGTGTTCTTCCTCCACTGTAAACCTCCATGTGTCTTGAATTTTTGAATAATATACATCAGTTTTTAAGTTGCTGTCAGCCTCTCATTTGCCAAATAAAGTAAGATGGAGTACAATGGCTGAAGCTTAAATGCGAGCATATGTGTGCATACTGTGAGGACTCCAGGTAAAAGGACAGAAGGGATACAAAGATGTTGTCAGATAAGAATAATACCTGGATGCATGTTTCTGTCTTTCTCTCCAGACAGGCATCTGCAAATGTTCATGTATGTGAATAAGAAAAGGACATGGAGAACAGTGTGTGTGTGTGTGTGTGTGTGTGTGTGTGTGTGTGTGTGTTTCTCTCCTTTCCTTCCATAAAACAGTCCCTCTTTTCTTCCCCTGGCTTTAAGAGAAACCTGGTCCCTGGATGGGGTCCAACTTTGACGCTTACACTTTGCCTGCACTGCTCAATAGCCCCTATTGTAGTTTCAAGGGACCTTTTTCCACCATCATCAACCCCCCCAAAAAAATTCCTCATGGAATTTACTTCTGAGTAAATATTCTTTTAACTCCCCTGCTTCTCTTTCTCTCTCACTCTCTCGTTTTTGTTTCTAAATTTGTTTCCATATTCAGGGCTGCGAGGAGGCAGCCAAGGACAATGTGTTAAAGCACCGGGTCATGTGGCTGCAAGTCGCATTCGTATTTCCTCTGCACATTTCAATCTTTTGCTCAAATGACTTTTTCTGTCTCTCTCTGCCTCCTTGTTTTCCATCTTCCAAATAGCCCTACGGCCCACACAACACAGCTGACCTCGCGGTAACCTCAAACCATCCCTCCAACCTCAGCCAAGAGTATTTACAGGCAGCAGTTGGGGGGCATGAAATTAACTCGACGAAAATCATGAGATGAAGCACTGAGCTGGTCATAAACTACAAACAGACGGCACACAAATAACTAAATGACATCGTCCAAAGCTGATTCAAGCAGCAGAAAAAGCTGACTGCTTTATTAATTCTATGACACAGCTTTTATTCTTGAGCTGCGTTCAGTTTCTCTGATGTTGCTACATGCTAATTAACAAGCAGAGAGGCTTTTAAAAAAGGGATTTGATGCAGCAGAGGGTAAAAGAGTAGAGAAGGAAAAGAAGAGCTGAGCAGAGAAAACACACCACCACTTTGTTTTTGGAACCTGGTTCTCTGGCTCCAGTTTTTGGCCCCGCGCTCGTTTCCCTACAGTACTCGCTCCAACTCTTCTGCCCCACATCCCACCTTCCCTCCCTCTAAATCTTTCTGAATATAATAATAACAGATGAAAGGTGGTGTGCCACCGGTTCCTCCGCACCATACAGCTGCCAGTCTGTGCCAGCAGATGGCCCAGATGCTGCTCTGACACAAAGCAGAGAGGCGAAAGACGAGAAGTGAGATGAAAAAACAGGAAAGAAAGCATAAAGGAAGAATTTGACTTTGGTTAGCTCTTGGCATCGCGCGTTAGCAGGCACACATGTAATTCATTTCACATGCTGTTTGGTAGATTATTAGATATAAAAACAAATGGCATTGTGATTTCCCCAGTGCAGATATTTTCTTACATGCTCCGTTTTGTCACTGTAGTCTGTTTTAACCATTGTCTCTCCTCTCAGCAGAATATAGACTGACCCTCGTTATCATTTCATGCTGGAAACGGACAATACAAGCTGGCAGGTCAGTAGTGTCCAGTAGTAGTGAATCATGGTTATACTTACCACAGTAGGCAACTGCCTGGGGCCACGTTCATTCCTAGGGGGCCCTATATGTGGATTTGGCTGCTTTTCACAGGCTGCATCCGAAGCTTCTGCTGCAGACATCAGTTAATACTGTCCAGCTGCAGAGAAACCTGCTCACAACATTTGAAAACCTGATCCTATAGGCTCTACTTTCTTTTCATCTCGCTGTCTCACCTGTCTGTGGCTGTGAATGTTTCGATTATGTCGGTAACTACAATAAATGCTTCGGAATTGTGCTTCAGAAGAGATTTTAAAATCCTTTTATTGGTTTATAAAGCTCTTAATGGTCTTAGTCCTACCTATTTATCAGATTTGCTTTAATCATATGAACCCTCTAGAACCCTCTGGTCTTCTGGTAGTGGCCTTTTAATCATCCCCAGAGTGAGAACACAAACCCACGGCGAGGCATCATTTCATAACTATGGTCCATGTCTGTGGAGCAGCCTGCCTGAAGCCCTGAGGGCTGCAGAGAGTGTTGATGTTTTTAAAAGCGAACTCAAGACCTACCTTTTTAGCCTGGATTTTAATTGAACTTTGTCTTTTTTAAATTTTGTATTTATTACTGATTATTCATTTATTTATCTTTATTAACCTGTTTTTCTAGCTGGTATATTCTTCTATATTGTTACTTTTTTATTTAACTCATTTATTTACTTATTTATTGCTGAAATGTCTGGCTGTTGTTGTCTTGTTCATCCAAAAGTCAAAAACTCAAAAGATATTCAGTTCACTATGTTATATGACAAAGTAAAGCACCAGATCCTCACAAATAAGGAGCTAGAGCCAGAGAATGTTAGACACTGTTTTCATTATTCATTCATTACTTTTCTATAGATCAATTAATCAGCTAATCAATTCAGTTCTAATGATTGCCTTCTTGGGTAGAGGAGAAATGTTCATTTCAAAAAAAAAAAAAAAAAAAAAAAATCGAAATTTTCTTGATGTCACATATGTGCCAAGTCTGGTCCAGTTTTCTCTAAATGCTAATCATTTGGGAGATTAGAAATCCCAAACCTTCTGCAGCTAAGGGATCTAAATCAGTAACCTCATATATATATATGTGTACAATGTTGCACATAATAAAACCGTATTTTAAGAAATAATCAGATGTAGAAGAGGACAGTGCAGTGCAAGAACCTCTGATGAAAAATGACATCTGTTTGTGTGACCTCTTTATTCAGTTTTTACTGAAATGTAAATTATACTCAACGTTTCCACCTCCTCCTCCAACTTCTTCCATTGTGACAATTTAGAATTACATTGGTTACTCTTTGTCTTATGCTTATGCAGTGGTTCCCAACTGGTGGGTCGTGTTCCAAAAGTGGGTTGCAGGTCCATTCTGAATGGACCGCAAGTACTCACGAACATGTCAAATTTGTAAAAAACACACTTTATTCTGAAGTACAGTGAATTTCTAGCATAGAGCCCATATTTTGAAGTGCTGTTTCCTCTTGTAGAGTGAAGCAGGATTTATATCTGTGTATCAGCTCTATGCAGCTCTATGCAGAGTAGCCTACACAGTAGTCTACGCACGTGGCCTACGCCGTTGTGAGCATTTATACTTGTGCGGTGGTGTGTCTGTGTCACTCTGCAGTTACACCTCCAAAACACTAGTCAGCAGCGGGGTTTCTGTGAAGTGCTGTAAAGTTTAGTTGATTCAAAACACACCCAAAACACACATTAAACATGGCTTAATAGAGACCATTTCAAACACAAGTACACAAATTGGCTTCACTATACGTCACAGCATTCACAGACAAAGCACTTGTCTTTATCTGGACACATTTTCCCCACAAATACAACATGCTAATGTTTTTAGCACAAGCCTATGGCATTTTACATTGTATAAATTAGGCTAGGGACTAGCAGAGATTTCCTCTACTCAGATAAAGCCAGGATAAATCACACACAAGACTTTTTTGTCTTGTGGGGCCTTATTGTCTTCACAATTCATTATTTCTTATCTGTGAAATTAAGTAAATAAAAGCTTAATTTCCACTGAGGGAAATGGTTTTCAGCTTTCAACACCCAGGAGGTCTGTATCACTGTGACGTGTAGTTACATTTCTGGGGAGGTGCACGACAGGCTATGGCGCAGGGTACAGCGTGGACTCTACGTCGACACAGAGCCTACACCATAGCTACAGCTTCAATTTGACGCAGAAGTGTAAATCCCACTTAAATGACTACTTGACAGAGACAGCAGTCTAATGTATTACACTGTGTGGACCTTGAACCAATGACTATGGAGAAATCTGGACCACGTGGCTGGACTAGTTGGGAACCACTGGCTTAATTTATCGACAAGTCTTTGGTAGATAAGTCATCTGGGTCAAAGTTAATTGAAGGGACAGTTCACCCCAGAACAAGTCTCTCATTCATGAATAAAAGTACAGTTACTTCTGCATGGTGGTATGGTTGGTGGGTGTAGTTCGGTAGAAAGAAAATAGTTCCCACATGAAACTGCTCACAGCATGGTCTGTGGATTATCTTGAGTAACCAGGTCATGATTTCTGGAACAAGACATTGCTGTTGAGTTTTTCAAATATATATTTTTGGCGAGTTGAGCACCACAAGCCGAATGCCATCTAGTGTCATTATATTAGAGAGAAGGCAGACACCTCTACGACATCGCCACCACTCAGCAACTCACACCAAACCAAATTTTTAATTGTGGGTTGAGCTGTCCCTTTAAGATGTAGAAGTAGGACCCTAAAGCAAAATAAGATTCAGTGCCACAGAACGGCTCAGGCTGGTTGGGTTTATAAGAGCAGAAAGAAAGTCGAGCTTCACAAGCACGAGGTGTTGAAAGAGGCAAAATATAAACATAAATGAGGAAAGCAGAAACTGAGTGTGACGAGCCAGCTAATGCTGTAAGATAAGAAGGAGAGGATGGAAAGAATTAGACGAAATTAAAGAGGTGGAGCGATGATGAAATGTGAGGGGAGAGGGACACTGTTACCGGCTGAGTCCAAGCGGGGCCACATTCACTGAAAAGCTTGTCCGTCTTTGGAAATGCACTGGTGAGGGGGAAGGTTGTGGAGGTGTCGATTGTGTGTGTGTCTGTGTGTGTGAGTCCAGTAGACAGCAGTGGAATTAAAGAGCACCTAAACAGAACAGTCTGTCACCGCTGGAAAGCAGCCCAAGTGTGCTTGTCATTTCAAAGGAATGGAGGGACAGTGGGTGGGGAAACTTTTTTTCAGAAAAGCACAAGCAAATGAGCAATATGTTATTAATGAAGACAAGAGGAGGTTTTAGTGGGTAGAGGGGAGGTTGTCGAGGGTGAGAGAGGTGCAGGAGGGGGTAAAGTACTGGCATTTATTGGTTCAAAACGGTTCCACAATCAAACATGCCAGAAGAGTCCGTCAAATCCAAATAAGCTCCCTAAGACTGGCAGATGAAGCTAATAGCTCAAGCGTAGAGCTATCGTTTAAACTAATCAGATCCAGCGATTCCAGAGTAAGCACATGTAAGAGGAGCTTAAAGCTCCCTCCAGTTTTACTGGCAGGAGGACACAGTTTCTTGGCTGTCCTTTTTCTGATTATAACCATCGGGAGGCAAATGTACAATTAACTGATGAGAGGAATTAAATTACCTTGAGGTCAACAATTAAGGCTCTGTGGGATGAGTGCGGAAAGGTCTGGATGTCAGCAGGTCCTAAACAAGGTTGCTTGCCTCCCACGGCCTTTGTATGAAAACAGCTGTGATGAGAAGTGATGACGGTCTGAGCAGCTGTTCACAGAGCTAGTAGTTAGAAACGCCAGAGGCGAGCAAGAGGCTCAATTTTAACACTCAGTGGTAAATTCCAGTGATTTTCACCAACAGTAACGGTTGCCACACGAGTGTCTGGCAAGCCTCAGGCTTCAAACAATGCTTTCTTGTTTGTTGGGGCCCCAGAACCTAAACACTTCCAACCAAAACTGTCTCCAGACAAAAAAACAACAGGATCACAAGACAAGTGAAAGTAAATGGCGGCTGTCATAATTTCTGGGTTGCCTAGAAATCTGCTGGTTCCAGTATTGTTTGTTATTTCAGTGCAATCTTTATATAACAGGTGGTATGATGTTGTTATCACTAGAAAAGCACCACTGTCACTGCCTATTTTTGCTGGAAAAAAAAACAAAAAAAAAACAAAAACAAGACTCCTCTTCTCTAGATGTTCTGCAGCTGGGCAGCAGCCGAGCTATGCCTGAGCAGCGTTGCTCACGCGGGCCGTGTGGCTCAGGTGTTAGCTGTATTCAACAGTCTACTCATTGAAAAGGTAGTGAAGTGTATAGGCTAACATTACCTTTTTCAAAACACCTACTGGAGATCTCATCGCCCCTGATTCCCGTTCAGTTTAAGGATGAAGGAGCTCACGTAAACATAGGAGAGATGCTCTGCAATTGCGAAAGTTTACCTGAGGTGAACCAAAAAATACTGGGCGCAGCAGATGTCTCCGTTTATCTGTGAAGTGGTGCAGCAATAGTCAGTTTAGGTGTAAAGTAATTATTAGACCAAGCAGTGCTAACAAAACGTTAGCAAACCAGTAGTCCACCATTGTTGGTGTTGTTTCTAGCATTTGCTCATTACACAAATGCTTCGTTTTACATGTCCATGCAGTTTTAACATTTTTTACAACATTTTACAAAAGCTCCTTTGTAGTGACCTAAAACTGTTTGCATGTGGACAAGAGGCCAAAGCATGAAGGCAAATATTTGCTCACAAAAAATATCTGTATACATATAGACAGGGCCTGAGAGAACATAAGACTTCCACACCTCCTCTTCACTCTGTTTTCAGGCTTCAGAGAATCTAGCCAGTGATGGGAGACTTTGACCAATCAAGCCTGATTCAATGGGCCCTGCGGAAAAAGTTGCTATTCCAGCATTGGCAACAAATGCGTGCACTGCCAAGCAGCCCAAAAAAGGTAGAAGGACTTATCAAAAAGTGAAGAGTTAAAAGAGAGTCTGACAATAAAGTAAATAAAACATGTCAATATCGGCGAAGCGTTTCAGAAACGGAGAGAAAATATTGCGAATAGTTTAGCCTTCTGCTAACCAGAGCTAAAGGCTCACAGCTTCAGTTCACGTTTATGTAGCTAACGTTAGCTAGAGCCTCGAATTACTTTATGTTCTCCACCTCAATCACCACTGCAAAAGAGAACCTCACTGGGAGGACAGTGGGCAGCGACTCCAGAGACGGACCCCCAGTAAGCAGCTGTAGCCGCAGGAGAGGGATGTATTTTCAAATTCTGCCTTTTTTTTTTTTTTTTTTTGCCTGTTACGGATTTCTGCCTACCAAAGCTTTAAGTCTTAAACATAATTCAAAATTACAACTCCAAGGCATCTGTCTGATGACGGTGTGTTTGCACATTTAATAAGGAGAGAAATGAAGGACCAAGCATCATTAACCTCCTGTGACTGGACACGGCGAAGCATTAAAACGATCATGGGGTTTATAATCTAATAAAGTCATTGTTAGTCTCATTCATCACTGGAAGAGGCCACACGTGCATCCCTTATGTGCATCCACATGGGGGGCATCAGCAGGAGAGCATCTTGACACAGCGCGCTCGGCAGAGTCCCCAGTACCGATTAAAACAATATTACTCAGCATTTGATTTTATCTCGCCAGATCAGCAGAGCTTCTGCTGATCCAGCAGAGGACACATACAGCATACACACACACAAAGAACACACACAGAGACTTTCACTTCAAATAAGGTGAAACACAGAAGACTGTTTGTGATATGAGTTCAGGTCAGGTAAGCAGATGCTGAGTCTGGCACGCTATCTAGGCAATATTTCCTGTGCATTAATCTAACTGCAGCTGCTCGCAGGTGTTGTGGCTAAATATTGACAAGATGTTCAAAATGCCATAAAACCTGCAGCTGCAATTACAGCCTTTAAATCATGATCTAAATATTTTAATAGCAGCCATATGAGGCATCTGCAGCATGTACTTGAACTGATCTTGGATTGATTCTGGGAGTTATTTGATGTAAACAAAACCAAAATTACGACCCAAATCCCCCACCCCGGCAACTATATTGAGACATGCACTCAAACACTTCTTCTTTCAACAGAAGGCAAAAGATCTGGACATAGTAGCTGATTCAACTTGGAAAGCTTTATCTACTATTTCCTCTCTCTCCCTCCAGATTTTTTTTAATTCCTCCATTTTTCATTTTCCCAGATGCACAGAAACATTTAAGAGTCCAAACCTGCAGCACAAACAAAACAGCAGAAGCGTGACGTCCATAACTTAAGAGTTAGCACACTGACGGGGAGAGAGCCAGCTGAGGCCTCGGGGCCAAGCATCCAGGCCTCTGATGCATCCCCCTTAAGACACCGGCAGACATTCATCAAACATCGCTGTGTACACATCCTGCGCTAACTTTCAAACTCTGCTTGCATCATGGCTGCGCTGTGTATACACATCTGCAGATTCCACGTTGTTTGTGGCTGGAGCTCCTGTGTAATCTCAAACTGAGCCGGGCTATGTTGTAACGTGGGTGGGCATATTACGGGTACAGGCAAGTGAGGGGAAAAGAAACATTCCACTCGTGTTATTAGCTCCACCAACACCAATGCAAATAGGTACACCTCACATTTTGGATATAAAGTAACAGCACCCTTGGAGAAATTAAATATTGTATAGGTTAGCACTAAAATGAGGAATTTTGTATATTATTCAAATTGGATTTAAGTTATTTCTACACCACTGGAGCACTGTGTATGTCTAAGTGTGTGAGGTGAGTGGAGGGTGGTGACAGGCACGGATTATGTGTCTGTAATCCTTTTCATCACAGTAGGTGTCTCTGTGGTAGACAGCATGATTTACATACATCTCTTATAGGACGTGAACCCCTCCCCACGTGTCTGAGGGGATTAGATTCCACAAGTCAGTTTTGTAAGCTTCCATACATTATTTTCATGGACAAAAAGTTGGAATAATATCACTAAAAGCTTTGCAACCATGACGCAAGGGACTAACTATATGATAGACACGTTCAACGATCGCCTTAAACTACACGTGTGCACATGTGTGAACAGAGTGTGCCGTCCTAATGCGTTCTGGCACAAACACTGACTTCAGTAATCCACATCACTCACACTAATTCCATTTCCTCCAAACACATCCACATCCAGCCCAAACACACGTATTCACTGGCTGATCAACATCCTGCGGCCACGTGACCTCTGACCCCTGCATGTGACCTCAAACTCTACAGGAATGGCTCATCAACTTCCGGCCAACAAACACCTGTTTGTTTCAAGCTCTTAATGACACTCAGAGGGAGGGGTGTGTTTCAGAGTGAGTCATTACACTCAACACACAAAATGTTGATCTGCTAATCCTGTCCGTAGGGAGGGAGGGTCTGGACAGTCACAAGTGTCTGAGCGCTGATTAGTCGTGAGCTTGTGAATGAGTAACAGACCAGGATAAGGTTGATTTTTACAGACTGCTGTCTGGTAATTAGGGGGCTGGTTTGCATATCCTGAGCAGTCGGGGCTGAACGGGGTCAAAGATACACAGAGGTCCTTTTATAGATCTAAAGACAATAGTGTTACAAGCCAGTTCGTAAGTACATCTGACAGGTCAGCTTGTGCAAACTGTCATTTTACTCTTTGACATGTTTGAAATTAACAGGATTTATAAACAACACTGATCCTGTTGATGATGGAGATTACAGGAAGTCCAACTAGCTAGCTAGATAGGTAGGTAGGTAGAAAATATAGAAATGAAGAAGCCACAAATGTTTTTTTTTTTCTGTGCCATATTCGGCTACATAGAATTTTTTTCACATCCCAATGGCTAGAAAAATATTTGCATTGTACATTTCTGCAATCCATGGATACACTACATTTGCATGCTATTATGTAGCCGATACATTGAAACTTACATTTCAACAACACTGTGGTTAAGTTGTGGGTTTAGGCACAAAAAACACATGGTGATGGTAAGGAGAAGATTGTGTTTTGGCTTAAATTCCCAGTTTAGGGACCACAATTTTGGCAGGGAGAGCATCAATGTCTGACCCTTCCCTAAGTCTCGCCCCCGGATGCAGACTGGCCAATCATAACGTAGCATCGGGCTGGCTCAGACCAGGGTCCGACAACAACACAGCTGCAATCCATTGACTCCAATGCAATCGTTTCAGATTTCCTTCATTTACTATACTCGTTACCTGGAGAGGTTGGAAAAAGATATACGTTTCTTCCCTGTTCCAAAACCAAAATCAACCCTGAAAAGTGTAGGGTTAACTAGCTAGCTACTGAAGATATAGCCTACTGAATGTATACACATGCTGCTTTTGCTTTTTAATGATTATAACAGTGAAAAAACGACCAACCCTGCTGTACAGGAACCAGTGAAGGGAAGCAGGGAAACTTTGCTGATATTCAACCAGCTGTGTGTCATCACATTGTGTGCAGAAGAACGTTGTTTGACTTCCCCCAGAGATCCCTGCCTGTCCGCTGGCAGCGGCACGGGGGCGAAGCCAAACACCATTCATCTGCACACACTGCGATGCCACACAGCTGGTTCAATATCAGCAAAGTTTCCCTTTATATTCATTGTCTTCTGTGGCGATCAGCAGTGATGTGGTGGTTCACTTTTACACTGTGATCTGTAGCCTATAGTTCGGCTTTAGCTTCTAACTATCTTTGTCTTTTGAACCTGTTGTTGCTGCTGAGTCAGTTTGACATCCTGGATATATCCTTCAAACACAGACTGTAGACCCCTCTGTCTGCTTCTCTCTGGAATCACTGTTTACTTTTTCCAATAATATGATAATATTTCTTCAGGGAGTGCAGTTAGTTACAGTGTGGGCTCCATGCTTACTCCGACAGCTTGTCAACCATCACAAAGGGGCGAGGCTTAGGGAAAGGTCAATTCCAATATTTTCCTCTGGCGACTGGGCTGCAGACATAATGCACCACAACGGAAATAAGTATTGGTTTTTATTGTGTCATTCTTATTGTCTTATTTTTACTACTGTTGTTGTCCTTCTCATTATGTCAAATAAACTGAACTAATTATATTTGCCCACAGCTCAGATCATGAATCTAATTCTTTTCGATAACTGGCACTCAAATCTCAGATGCCTCTTTAAATGCTAAACCACCAAAAAGTTTACTGAAGTGTGACTGCAGCTGAACTGCCAAGCAACAATAACACATCTCTTACATAAAAAGCAGTTGGGCTAAAATAATCGTCACTGCACAGAATAAGCTGTGACGCAAGTCTGTGCAAGTTGATTTTCATGCCGGACTGATCAAGTCAATGGTATGTTTTGGTAAATGATAGGCAGTAATTTAAAGTATACACAATTTGTATTTCATGAGCTAAAACATGTAAAACCACCAGTATGGTCCTTTAAGTATGGCCCTAGCTCTTCACTGCCTCAGTATGTGGACCCACAGCCACAGCCGATCTCTGTCCGGTCCAACTGCTGTGACGCATGCCAACGGCCGCTTACAGCCCACAACTGTCCGGGGCCTGGCCAGGGTCGGAGAGGGCAATTCTTGGAGAGAGAGGGTGGTGTGTCGGGCTGGGTGGTGCTATGGTCGCAACAGCACAGTGAGAAACTAGCCACCGCACAAGACAAACATAAACAGGGACACCCGCTGGGCAGGCTGACGCCGCGTGCCCGTGTGGGTGCCTGCCAGCCCGGGCTGTGGCCTGGGGGTGTGGGCATGGTGGCTGAGCACCCCGGTAGGCACCCGGAGTCGATGGGTTCACCCCAGTGGAAAGTCTGCATCAGCCCGCACCGAGCCCACTGTGGCTAAGAGAAGGTAGCGATTCACCAGAACCCCCCCACCCCACCCCACTAATGTAGCCATCACTTCCCGAGCGACCACAAGCTAAATGTATCCTCCATGCACAGCAGAAAATAGCATAACTGTGGGGAGGGAGAGAGGGGAGGGAGAGGAGTGGGGGGGCTGATATAAAGACATAAAAGTAGAGGGTTGAGATGGAGGAGGGAAAGGTGATGAATGGACAAAATAGACTGGAGTTATTATAGTGTGACAAGAGAGTGAAACAACTTCATCAAACAAAGCAATGAATATCGAGAGCAAGATAAGAATGAAGGCATGAAGAGGAGGGAGGTATGAAAGATGGATGGAGCACACTCCTGAAAAAGAGTAAACGACAGCAGTCAGATGAAGGGGGGGGGGGTCTCCAGTTCAACCACCACATATTTTCCCTCGAAAGGGATATAATTTACACAAACCCACTAAAGGTCAGGAGCGGAGCACGCGGTGCCAACTCCATCTTAGCAGCCAACACATTTTTTCTTCCTCTTTCCCTTTCTGTCCGTCTCTCTCTCTCGTTCTGTCCCTGTCTCTGTCGGTCTGTCTCTCTTTCTGTCTCCTAAGCATCCTTCTCTCCTATTTTTATGGGACTCACTCCAATCACTGTGGACTTTAGGTTGGGAGATGCACGTGTGGGTTCGTGTGTGTTATTCAAAGGCCGTGTGTCTTTTAGCAGTCTTGGTTTTCGCAGCGTGCTGTTGGCAGGAAGTAATGGTCCTCTCCGGTTTCAACGCCTCGTGTCCCCTATCTGTTTTTATGGTCAAAACGCAGATGGAGAAGAAGAAGAAAAACTGTATAACAGTATAGATGGAATGGATATGGCTGTGGATATAGGCCAGGGAGGATTTCAAACATAAAGGCCTTGCTACCAGGGAATGTGATTGGTGCAGGTAAAAGTGGAGCAAGAAGGCAAGCCAAGCATGGCTGAAAGCAGAAATTATTATCATTACCGAATCCGCGAGTTACCCTCCCTGCACAGGGAACTCATTCAGCGACTCCTCCAGCAGCAGCACACCGGAGTAGGAGTCATCAAGTGATTAAACCTTTGGTAATGTAAACCTTTGTGACGCTCATGGCTCAACAAAAAACTACATATATGTGAATGTGCCATAGTTGTGGTATCATAACAGCCTGTCACAGGTTACAGTGTGATGATTAGAGGAGAAATGGCGGAGCACAAATATGGAAAACAAAAAACAACTCAGTCATTTAGGATTTTGCTAAAAGTCCATAGAGAATCTGTATCATCAGTCGGTCATGAAACAAGCAACAAAAATCTCTTCAGACTCTACTTACCCACTGTCCTCTGAATACGAACTTCTCCCATCAGGAAGAAGATTTTGTATACCAAAGTGCAAAACAAACCGCCTCAAATTATCATTTGTTCCAGCCTCCATTAAGCTGTTGAACAATGTTAAAAACTAGTGCAATAGAGCAACGAGCAACGTGCATTAAACACACGGCACTTTATCACTCAGCACTTTTTCTTGCACTTTAGACGTCTCTGTATGTTTCTGTGTTGTGATTGTTAAATGTAGTCCATGTCTGTTTTATGTGATAGAACTGTCATTGTGATGATGTTTTTATCTTGTCCTGTGAAGCAATGAAATGTAGCACTGTGCCCAAGATGAATTTCCCTTAGGGGACAATAAAGTTTACCTTATCTTACCTTACCTTACCTGATTTATATATATAGATCCCAGAGTTTATTTTTCGTATTTGGGAAGTGTTTAACTGTGTAATTTGTGGTGGATTTTATTTTGTTAAACTATTGATATTGTAAACAGAATCTGAATCTCACTCTGAGTTACTGTTGTTGTTTACAAACAAAATTCTGTTTTCTTAAATTAATAATAATTTTTATTTTTTACAAATTTTTCATATCTGCAAGAACATCATTATTGCAAAAATACCCTGAAATATAGTGATTTCATTTTAGGGCCATATCGCCCTAGCCTGGCGTTGCCAGACCCAATTCGCAAAACGCGAATGGGTCTGGACACAGAGTGTACATTTCCTCTATTCCCGAGGGGCGGTATCAACAGCTGTCACTCAAAGTGCCCCTTCACGCAATTGGAAAGACGGAAAACCAATCAGAGTAAACGAAACGTGTGACGTAGGCTAGCACAATGCCACAGAAACAGTGGCGTTGTGCATGCCTTCGAGTTGCATGGCTGTGATTCCCAGCTTGGTCGCTTCCCTGACCTGCTCCTCCATGAGAGCAACTAGCGGAGAAACAACAATAACCACTGGGTTTTCACTGAGTCCCATCTTTTTCCCGATCAGCGAGGCCAGTTGGTAAATTAAACTTTTACCAAACTCCGTAGGAAGGACGGCAAACGCATCCTTTTTTTCAATAAAAGCTTTCAGTGCAGTCGTTTGCTCTGCTTTTAAAGAAAATATACATTCCAGTTTGTTCAACACATTTACCATCGCAGTTTCAAAATCAGTAGCCATGTTGGTTGTTTACGAAATGTATTCACTCCGTTCCTTGTCCCTCCTATTCTGATGATTCTGATGATCTTACTCACCAGGGCAACCTGGGGGTAGTCGGAGGGTGGGCACAATTTTTCCACAGAAATGCTGTTGGACTGGGACAGTGTTACTAGCTATAATCATGGAATTAGAGGTGACACTAGCTAGCTAGCTCCCACCAGACCCAGTTGGTGCACAGTGCAGTACACTTAAGAATAGCAAAATCCATCTAAAGACCAACATGCGTAACCAGTCAAAAAAATTCTCATCCCACATCCCCAATCATGCTGTACTGTAGACTTGAAACTAGCGATTGAGCTCACAAACATGTAAGAAGTAGGGTTGTTTTCTCCTAAACTTAAATGCATCCAGTGGAGTTGCCCCCTGCTGGCCATTAGAAAGAATGCAGGTCAATGGCACTTCAACAGTGGCCTCACTTTTCAGACCCAAAGGCTACATCCACTTCCTTTTACACAGTCTGTGCTTCTAATTAACACTGAACAGAGCAGTGTGTCATTTCTGAAGGCCAGTAGTTAGGATGAGGTCACAGGTTCACCCCTCAGTTCAAAGTGTAAAGACATCTGTTGACAAAAGATTGGTGCTGAACGTCAGCAGACACAAATGACTGACTTTGCTGCATGTGTTTATGCCTGTGTGTTAGTCTGCACAGTAGTTAGCTCGTAGCTGACCGAGGAGACAGTGCGCAGCCTGCCAGCTCACAGCTGTGAGTCCCCACAGCTTCACAGCAGCAGTGGACCGTGGAAGCACCATGATGGCCAGGATGTGTGGAGAACAGTTAAGAATAACACAGGCCACCTCGCCGGCGCACATGTGTATGAATTTCTTCCACCATTCGTCCATCCAGCCCGTGTCTTTTCAGTCCAGTGCTAATGAAAGGTCTGCTCCCTTGAACATCACCCAGGCAGGTCAGAGTGAAAGACCCAGCAGCTCCCCAGCTTTGTCCCTTTGGCCTCTAAGGAACAAGTGGTCCCTTAAATATTTTCCTGCAACTGGGCCTCCCTCTTTCTCCGGGCTGGTCTTTTGGGCAAACATGTTTGTCTAAGGTGCTTTGTGAGGGAGTTGCTCTTTCACCCTTGCTCCAAGGCCCAATCCACACAGCTGGCATGTAAAGAAACCCACTGGAAAGGAAAACCGGCGAGATACAGTAAACATGTTTTTCAGGCGCAAAACACTTCCTGTTTCCTGAAGGAAAATAGACACTAAAGTTTAGCAGGGCTGCCCAATTTGGGGCCCGCGGGCCCGATTAGTTTTGGCCCGCGGCCCATGCTCAAATTTTCAATAATTAAATAATTATTATTTTCCCGCTGCCAGCAGTTGGAATATCTCTTTAAATATTTATTTATTGTTGCACTTCCTCTACTGACCACAAATCAGCATTGTGTTACATTGAGGGTAGGGTGGCGCTGTTTAGCTCCCGTCAGCTCAAATCCGGCCGGAACTGACCAGAGAGGGAGAAGATGCTGGGATGGGGGCATGGAGCGTGTGAGGAATTGGCACACTGACAAAAGAAAGTTTAAAAATTGTTGGGAACACAAGTACTTTTTTACTGAAATTGATTCCAAGGCAGTATGTCTAATATGCAAGCAGAGAGTCGCTGTTTTAAAAGAATACAATCTCCGTCGCCACTTCGAAACCCAGCATTCCCATCAGTTCTCAAAATACACCGGAGACGAGAGAAAGGTGAAGGCTGGAGACCTGCTATCAAAGTTAACCTCCCAACAACGTACCCTACTCCAGCCGTCAACTGTACAAGAGAATGCCACTCGGGCAAGTTATCAGCTTAGCTCCATCATTGTCAGAAGTGGACGACCGTTTGCTGTGGGTGATTTTGTGAAACAATGTCTGACAGTTGCTGCTGACACCGTGTGCCCAAATCAGACGCGGGCTTTTTCTCAGATAAGTTTGTCACGGAACACCGTCACCCGCCGTGTGGAGGATATGGCCGAAGACGTTCGGGGCCAAATTGTCCAGAAAGCAGGTCAATTTTCTGCCTTCTCCATCGCGTGTGATGAAAGCACGGATATATCGGACTCGGCACAGCCGCTCGTCTTCCTGCGAGGCGTTAATGAGGACTTTGAAGTGTGTCAGGAACTCGCAGGCCTTGAAACACTGAAAGGGACAACAAAAGGAGTGGATGTTTTTATGGCAGTACAGCGAGTTATGGATAGGAACAGCTTAAAGTGGGAAAAGCTATCTGGCATCACGACCGACGGCGCCCCGGCTATGGTCGGTAAGAGAACAGGTCTCACTGCAGGATTGTATGCCTAAAAATGATTGTTCAAGGCAGTGATGAATGTAGCATTTTTGTCCCATGAGACCATTTTGTGTTTCATGTTACTCATTGCACCAAATGTATTTCTATGAAAACAGTATTGTTTCAAGCACTGAAGAATGTATTGGAGGCCTAGGCGTGAAATGTCTGGCACTTTGGAGCATGTTCTGCTCTGTATGGTTAATGTTTCAGCTGAAATTAATGTAAACACAGTTCAGTGATTTACAAGAAAAGGCTAAAAAGCTAAAGCTGTTGTTCAATTATAGTCCTATTTGAAAATCATTGTTCAAGACAGTGGAGACTGTAATATATTGGTCTTGTAGGGACATGTTGTGTCCCATGTTTTTAGAGACATAGGCCTGGTACTTATTATTTTTCTGCTTTCAATAAACAGAAATGTTATTCATTTTCTAAATTACTTTGTATGACTGTTTATTTTGCATAGTTATATCATAGTCATTTAATTAAATGCACTGCAACATGAATGTTTAGTTTTGGCCCGTGACCCTCCACCCTGATTCATTTTTGGCCCTCCACTGAGAAGTATTTGGGCACCCCTGCACTAAAGGAAGACAGTTAGTGAAGAGAAATATTCTCTAATAGAAGACAACACAGGGAATCCGAAATGGGAGTTCACGCTGGGCACCAAGAGAAGATGCAGCTGATTGCAACCTGAAGCCTCACTGCTGGATGCCAGTAAATCCCACACACTGCCCCTTTAAGATCAACTGAATTAAAAATAAAAACAAGATAAAAAAACACATAAGTGGAATTCACACTGTTTGTTTAAGTATACTATCTTGTTAAAGTATCACTTATGCAGCGCCTGAATGCATGGCTAAGGAAAGCCATGGATGATTAAGTCTGTGTCACTCCACCTGTCAAATCCTGCTGAGTGATGATGAATACTGTTTGGTGTTGGTCTACGTGTGCTGAAAAAGGTAAAGGTATGGCAGACCCGTCCAGGCATGTATGTGTTAATGACAGCATGGCATGTCGTATGAGAATGCATGTATGTGTGTGACTGACCTATCCAGCTTGCCGGCAGGAATGCAGCCCCTCCAGCTCACGGTTGGGCAGCTGTGTGAGAGACACCTGTGTCCCACATGCCCTCAACAGACACATACAAAGTGCATTGGAAGAGTGCCCCTATCTTAGTAGTAATGGCACTGCAATATCTTTCACGCTCTGTGTCCCCCACACACATTACAATGGATAATGGACGAGGACAGGGACCGCTTTCAGGTGGCGTTCGCAATGGCTATGGATGAGGACATGCACGGACTTTATGGGAGACAGCACACCACAGCAAACCCACACTTCACAATCATCCATGTAGGTCTGTTTGCCTGCACCAGTCATTACAGCAACAGGTCTATTTCACCCTAACACCACAGTTTAACAGCTGCTATTTTGAAATGGCAGATTAGCATGCTAAATGAGTCTTGTAGTGCACTAATGATGCCTTAAACTTAAAACAATTTAAAGCATCATGATGAAGTCTGCTTTCCTCATCTTCTGTGGCCAGAGGGGGAAAAGTATTTTTCAAAAGACGAAAAGGGCACAATAGAAGGATTCCACTCCCAACTCTTACGAGCCTCTACCTCCCACTTGTCCCCAACTCTTCAGTCCCCTGCCACCGCAGCCTCGCACAAAGCTTTCATACAATAGCCGACTGACTAATTGACCTTGCTGAAATAATGTTAGCTGGCTTCAAACAGAGGACATTCAGTCGGTGCTGGAGCAGGAAAAGCCCACAGAGGTTTCTTCAAGAGCGCACAGACTAAAGACCAACTGGAGCTCCCCCTGAGGGTCCTCCATCTTTTCTTCTCCTCTCCCACTCTAACTTTGCTTTGCACAATGGAGAAATTATTCCCTGGCCACCGTCACCTCCTCAACTCTCCCACCAATTACATTTTGATGAATTTTTTTTTTTTTAATCTGCTTAGGCCAACTTGCACAGACACACACACACACACAACCTTTGGCAGAAAAACAGGGAGGCCGCGCAGGTGCAGAGCGGCTTTTGTTGTCACAACATTTCCATAGAGACGAGAGAGATCTGACAGGCAGTGATGCTGTTCAGTTCTTTCCCCCATTATTTTCCTCTCCGTTGTCCACATGTGAGTCACCAACGTGTGTGCACATACACACATGAACATAAACACACATCTAGTGCATACACGGCAACCTGTGTGTCTCATTCTCTGCTGCAGCCACTCAATTGGAACAGTGAGGCATTAGAGCATCCAGTCATATGACCAGTTATGTAAGGAAAAGGCACACACACACACGCAGACGGTGAGCAGCAGCATGCCTCAGCACTTTTCCCATTAAACTAAGCGTGGCATATTACTGCTGCCTCACTGACACTGACATGTTTCCACAGTGTGGGCAGACAAATAGGGCCCACATGGGAAGTGACATCAGCCAGGAGCACATGTGGCCCACCTGCCACCGACCAATCACAGAGCCTCTTTGATGAAGAGTTTCCTTCTGTTTCCTTTTCAGACGGCTGCTCTGCCAATGACGGGCCAGGGATCACTGGTTTCTATCATGGAAACAAGATCATAAAAGAGAATACAATGAGCAGACAATCCACCTAGCCGGCTCTCTCTATTAAACGATAGGAAAAGTCTGCTCACTCAAACTCACTTTAAGAAGGAAAGCTGGGCTGGATTTGCTATCATGCCAGATGTGGATGAGTTCTGTTCTGTGATGTTACACAGACCATTTACACATGTGAAAATTCATTGGCTGAGATATTATGAGATTAGCTTTGGCATCACTATTGGCAGCAACACTTGGTTTTTTTTCTTGGGATGATTTTGAAATGAAATGATGACTACAGTGTTCAAGTGCCAAACATAATGCGATAATTAGCTGCTCAAATGTTTTTTGAGCAGGTGCCTTAAACTCAGGGCTTTGATGAGAACCGAATCACCCCATCACAGCAATACCATGGTCCTGTGAGCTGACATGATTAATTTAAAAATACGGTGCTTTGGCTCTGATGCAGCCCCTTTTGTCTGCAGTCACTATTCTGTTGCCTCGCTCAATGTCCCGCCTACAGCAATAACTGATTGGTTACAGGTCACAAGTAATAGATTGGTGCAGGAATGAGTCCTTAAACCCAGAAATGATTAGCATTTTAGCACTCCTGGTTCCCTCGTCTTGAAGTAAATATTGGCATATCTTGACCTCGGACCCTGAACTGGCCCCCATTTTTAAAGATCCCCCCCTCTTTGTATATAAACGGAGACAAACTCTAAAAGACCTCCTTGTTCACACTGACTTTACCACCCAAAAAGCCAAGCCACCCGTCCAGAGACTGCTCGCTCCTTTACCTGCTGGAGATTACCGGTGCGGTAATTGCGCACAATACAATAACACCTCCATGACAAACTTTTTTTTATCATCCCCATTCCAATAAGAAATTCCCTATTAAAGAGGTGATCACTTGTACATCCACACATGTAATATATATGCTACGCTGCCCTTGTGGTCTGGCATATGTGGGGAAAACATCCAGACAGTTAAAACAAAGGACAAGTGAACATAAAAGCTCCATACGCAGAAAAGACAGTAATTATCCTGTGGCTGTTCATTTCAATGAGGAAAAACACAACATCTCAACTTTACGTTTTTGTGGACTTGAAAAAGTCAGCCTTCAACGGAGAGGTGGGGATCTGGACTTGATGTTAAAACGTCGGGAGCTCTTTTGGATCTTTACTCTACAAACTCTGGCACCAAAAGGATTAAATGATGAACTGCCTTTGAGTGTCATGTTATGATCTGACTGTTTTTTATTATGTATAGTTTCCTCCTTCACACTCCCGTAAAACAGCGGGAGCCAGAATCGATATGTATATTTTTTTTATATTTTTCCTAGGGGCTTATAATGATTTTTTCATGTATCTTTTTTCTATGAATTTTTAACATATTTTTCATATGGAGACTATCAACCCTGCTTGAATTAACTCAGGTGTTTCCTATGAGTGTTCGTCCCTTTGTGGTCATGTGGTGGTACCTGATTGGACCACGTAGGCCTACCAGCCTATATAATAGACAGGCTCTCAGTGTAATCTGTTTGATGCCTTGACAAAGGTCTGTGACCGAAACGTTGGCAAAATAAATGTTTCAAGTGAGAAGAAAGCATGCGGGAGTCTTTCTACAAGTCAGGTGTCTTAAAAAAAACAAACGGCTTAATGAGATGACAGAACATCATCACGGCAAACACAGCTTAACCGCCTGGACGTTAAATCGCGACTGTAGTGTAGTTTGTTTATAGCCCCACACTTTTTACTTCTGACTCTGCATTTACACCTCAAACATCATAAAAGTAGCATTCATTTGCGAAGATTATCTCGCTGAAAAAAATGTGTAAGTATCAGAAACTTTTCTTTGCCTCCAAGCTTATTTTCTGCAATAAACCAAAATCAATGGGAAAATCCCCTTAGCTTTTTGACGACGGAGCCTGGGCAAACTTCTACAACAGCTTACAAAAAAACCCTCATCCCCGCAGCACTCTATAGCGTATCAACACAAAAGGCCGCCATTCTACAGACAGCAAAGACGAAGAGCTGCTGCTACAGTGACCATGCAGACTCTGTGCCATAACGTAACATAGCAGATATTACTGAAGTCGTAATAAAAATCACAATCTCTTACACTGGAGTTGCAAATCACCCAGTGTTTCCTCTGGTAACATTCTTTCATTACTAACAGTAGTAACTGGATGTAACCTCAGTCGAATGAGTACTAGAAGTGGAAGGAGAGAAAGCGTGAGTGAGACTGCACCTGGGTGTATTTGGCATTTGTGGTTAACCAGAAAACAGTGGTGATACATGGCTTTGTTATCACGGTAAAAAAAAAAAAAAATCCATACCCTCACAGCCCTTGTACTTCACTGATTCATGCACAATAGAACCAAGGTTCATTCTTACTGTGACATTTGGACTGGAGTCTACAGTTGTTTCTTAAAGGCCCATACAAACACAATGCCTTTCAATCATCATTTATGACCTACTAGAAGTGTGTCATGGTGTATTTATCTGTAGAGACCCTACTGTCTGCTTGTATTTTCTTATTTTCTCCTTATTTTGCTGTGTTCGAGATGTTCCTGGGCACAGTGTGCAGGTGAGGTCGAGACTTTATAGAGAGGTAGTGACCAGGTGCCAGAGTGTAGGTAGTATGCATTCAAGAGGAAGCTCTGAAAACTGCAGACAGCGTGCCAAAAAGCACACATATATGGAGGTGAAACAGACAATGCTTGTTCCAAAATGAGAGTGAATCCTGGGTTAAATTTCACTTTCACTGGCAATTACTGTTTACAAACAGTGACCAACAATTCCTGCATAGTATATCTTTAATATGAGGAAGAGAGAAGCCATCATGTGGCTAAAAAATCCAAATTAGGTGTGTCAAAATCAACTGTTTGGTCCATTTTAGGATTCAGAAATGCACTGCTGAACTAAGCAGTTATGCACAACCTGGTGTACCACGGAAGACCACCATGGATAACAACAGAGCAATCAGAAAGGTGAGAAAACAGGATGTAGGTGTAAATGTGTCAATAACTACATTCAAGACAGCACAACTTAACCTCCAAGGGTTTACAGTCGACACAACAAGCACAGTAAGAAAACTATAGAGTCCTGGAGCAAAGTGTTATGAAGAGATGAGACAAAGATCAACATGTACCAGAGTGATGGGAAAATTATAGCGTGGAGGAAAAAAGGAAGATCTTAAGATCCAAGAAATACCACCCCATCTGTCAAACATGAAGGAGGTGGCATTTTGCCTTGGTCACTCCTGACAGCAGTCGCAAAATGACTGCAGACTTATACAGAAACATCTAGCCTGCTCAGATGAAAACCCATTGAACGATACATCATGCTGTAGATCCTAAAGCCAACACACAAAGAAAAAGGGAATTTAGGGCCAAATTTGTTTCAATTTTCTTTTGCCCAATAAAATTGTGGGAGTAAGTATAAAAAGGGCCACAGTAGCCACACAGTGTGTCTGATGTGGATGTAAACGACTTCAAATTATAGCTGAATGTCAGCACATTGTTCATTTTTTTGATCCAAATCTACTATGCTACAGTACAGGGCCAACATAACATAAAATGTGTCGGATACAAATGGATTGCATTGGAGGCTCCCACCACTTTTGATCAAGTGGACTTCCATGTTGACATGCTAGAGCTACCACAAGTTTTATCTCGGTTTTATCTTGAGTGTGTAATTTAAGAGGGTTTATCTGTCTTCCGTACATATGAATTATGCGGGCACGAGCAACTCCCGCGCGTCTGTGCGCATCAATAACCCAGTCTCTCTATCACTCCCTTTGTACCTTCATTATTCTTTGGAAGGCTATGAGGTGTGCGGTGACATGCTGCCAATCTGCAGCAGTCCCAGAGGCAGCGGTGGAGGCCAGGCTGCAGGGCGGGGGTGGGCGGGGTGCAGGGCAAAGGAAACCATCTACTAATGGGAAACACACTTCTCTCCATCGCTCAAATTGCTCTTTCTACCACAGCAGAGAGAGATGGCAGGCATCCAGGAGGTGACTGGCGTCCAGAAGCTAGGCATGATTTAAAAACGGGAGCTCTGCTGCGCCACGGTTCCTGATTCTCGTGAAAGGGACAATCATGAGTCTTATAAAACACATGCATGTGTTGAAAGAGGGTCGGGGAGGAAGGAACGGGGGGATGCAAGAACGTATAAAAAGGAAGACAGTAAGACATGGTAGACAAATTGCACAAAGAAAGTACTAGGGGTGTAAATCACGATACGACATATCGATTCTTTGGACAATGACACGATATTTGCTGATCAGAAAGTCTGCTATGATATGATTTTGAGTCGTTTCAGGGGTCTGCGATCGATATGAGACTTGTTTGAATGTTTAGGAAGGAAGTGTGCTTGGATGGAAATGGTAATCAAAACATCCCATGGTAATTTTAAAATAAAGGAGCATCTTGAAGAGGACGATATGTATCGATAATACTGGATTGTTGATCACTGAATCCCTAGAAAAGACCCAGTAAAGGAAATGAAAAGCAAAAATATGACATAGATACTAAAGCTTATTATCACAAATGGGGTACTAAGGCGGCATTGTGGGTTTTTTCAGAAGCAGCTCCTAGTTTGGAAGATCTCCTCGAACCTGCCATTGCAGTTCCTCCAGAAATAGCATCCCATTACACTGATACTTAATAGCAGAGTGTTTATTCATCTCCTATTGCATCCGTGTATTATGAATAATAGCCTATGCTGTTTCCACTTTTGACCCGCATCTTCTGCCAACCCAGCCTCCCTCACATCTCTTTCAGACGCTCAGTTACTGGATATCTACCCCACAGTGCAGGGAGAGAAGTGCTGAAATGGACTTGGGATGGCCCACAGTAGTGTGAAGGCTTTTGGTCGGGTAAAGATTCCAAATGTTATTGCCAGTGCATTTTTAATAAAGGGGGGGGGGGAAAGACATTTTTTCCAGATGTTGGAGAAAAGCTATATCTGCAGCTGCAAGTGCAACCCTGCTGCTGTTTTCGTAAAGGATGGAAAGTGAAGTCTGACACTGTCTCAAACTCCAAAAACTGAGACAGATTGAGGATCCAGAGAGCCATCCAGTTTGGAGTCATTTGCGCAATTACCTTAACAGCATTAAGACGTGCTCAACTGCCACGTAATGCGGAGCAGCTTCCCTTGACGAATCATCTCCAGTTTAGTCTGCATGAAATTATAATCCAAACCATAAAAGAAAATAAAGGTGAATGGAAGAAGAGAAGGGGGGAGGTAGGAAGGAAGGAGGTAGCTGAAGGTGGGAGTTTTTTTTTCTATTTTTCCTTCTGTGGCGAGTTCACACAAAAGGGTCCTTCTGATCCCTGGAGTGCTGAGCACATACCTGCGGGATGAAATCAAAACCCTCTGTGAATTATATTAAATATCCCCTGCCAAACGCTCCACATACTTCCATGTGTTTTTACCAGTTCTGAGAGGCTCCATTAGGCTTTGCTCTAAAAAAACCCCACTTAATTAGAATCCCAGACACCAGCACCTTCAAAAACTCAGCGCCCTTCTTTCATTTCATCTATGCAGAACAGAGAGAAAGGAAAGAGTGAGGAAAATAGGAATGGGGGGACAAAAGGTAACAGACAGAAGGTCTCTTAGGTGCCCAGATGAGGATAACAAAAGGATTCACTGAGGGATAGCAGCTATATTTTCACAGGTTAGTAGGGCTCTGGAATAAAAGGACATTTGGGCCCGATCCCAAAACACCCCTTGCCCCTACCACTTAGCCCTCACCCCTCTGTTTTGTACGCACACATCTAGGGGTATGGTGCTCCAATTCTTGTTGGGACAGAGAGGTAGGGCAAAGTGTTAGGGCTACATGGTTTTAGTGGCACATTTTAAACCAAGCGTTATGAGAAATCATCATCAAGATGTCTGTACGAGCAACAAAAGAAACCCACAAATGTGTTTTCTTTAATCAAGATTTAAAAATGACTATACCATTGTATAATTCTTGTTGGCAGGCATTTCAAAGGTCCAACTCAAGGGCCAATTGTGGCCAGTGGACTGATTTTAAATGACCTGTGGCTTGTCTTTCAAAACATACTCGGCCAGCGGTTCCCAAGGTCCTTATTCATCAGTTTAAAATCAACACAGTTTAATACATTCAGTGTTATACTTGTGTTTGGCCACGGCGTCAAGCTAGTTTGCTGTCTCTGTCAAGTAGCTGTCCATTTGTCACTCAATCTACATCAAGAAACGGTGATTCAAAATAAAAGCTCTGTGCCAGATATTTAATGTACTTAAAAATAAAGTTGATTTTTACAAACCTGACACATTTGCGAGCCACTTGCGGTCCATTCAGAATGGACCTGAGACACACTTTTGGACCGTGACCCACTCGTTGGAAACCACTGTACTAAGCTATCTGTGGCCCGTCGCCCAAAATTGGTTAATCAAGCAAGTTAACTTTGCATTTTTCCCGTTCAACTCACAATGACAGCACTATCATACAGTTTGTAGACATGCACCAAGTAGGAACTACGTAGGCAGAACTAATGTGTTTTCATAAAGAGACAGCAAATAAGCAAATTAACTGATACCTAGCGACAGACATTTCCTGCTAGGTACAAGACATGGCCAAAGCAAAGAAGTGTGAAGTGGACAGCAAGGGCAGCCGCTTTCAGGGGCAATGAAAAGTTGAATAATTTTTCATTAAAAGATGAAACAAGCAACTGGCCCACGGTATATTCATATTATCTAATTTGGCCCCCATTCAAAAAGTTTGGACATTCCTGAATGTCATTTCAATGTATTATGGTATTATGGCTAACGTTACATTGCCAATGCTGATTTGTGCACAACAGTCCCACATTTTGACATATTTCTATGAAGCATTCCCCCTATGATGGCGTATGACGCCCGAAATTTAAGACCACTTAAGTCTTACGTCCAGCAGTGAAATTGCTGCACATGTTAACGCTCCTTTAATATCACTGCAGACTGGCAGGGTCAGTGTACCTTTTTATTTCATGGCTTGTTTGATCTATTGATACTGCAAGACTTCAGCTGTGAATGAATCACAAGGGTCTTGAGAACCACAAAAGGCTGTCTGTAGCCCACACAAGGAAAATCAACACAGCGGAAGACAGCATATTCGCAATGTCCAGCAACACTGGTCGCGTCTGTTTACATTAATATAAGTGACAAATCAGGGTCTTGAAGGGTTGTCCCATTTCATAGGGGAAGTTTTCAATCCCCCTGTTACTCTGCTCCGAGGAGCAAGGTGCCACTACAAAACGAGGGGTAGGGCTTAAAGTATGAAATAGGATTGGGCCTTGCTCTTTTGGCTGATCACAGGGCATGAAAAAGGAACAGATGACTTCTTTAGTGAGGTGTTTCAGAGCAGAAGAACGTTGCCACATGGGCTTTCATGAAAAGCCCATCAAAGCTCATTGAGGGACGATATCTAAAAGAAAATAATTAAAAAAATGAGAGGGGATTTCAGAGCTCCCTCCTTTTTCATCCTCCTTTCCTGGTCAAACTCCCCCTCTGCTGAAATCACAAACTGAAACCCCAAATGACTAACAGATTCCAGACACCATGTTTCAACTGTCAGAACGCGGAGTTCAGGTTCTTTGACAGAGCATGTGCGGTCACATCTTTACCCTCCCCCCAAGGCCATCCTGGAGAGGGAGTGCTGCAGCTGAACTGTCGACTTGACCCTGAAGATCACCTGAGTATTGTAGTTTTGCCTTCACCTTGAACATGAATTGCTGAGCTGGACCCAAACAACGCAGCTCTGTTTCACTCTTATAAAGTGAACTCTGAGAAAGGAGCGAGGTCAAACGATCGTTCAAATATTCTGTGGCGATTTCTTTTTTTTTGCTCTGGTTTGGTTAGCGGTGCTGCAGCTGCACCTAATCCCCACAGGAAAGCCTTCATCTGGGACTGATTTCAGAGTGCCTGGGTTGGGGTGGGAGAAAGGGGGGGGGACTCTTCTGTAAAAAGGCTGGTTCTCTTCTGGGGTGCAGGCCTCTTCTCAATCCATCTGATTAAAGGGAGTTTGGCTCAATTACACCCAATGACTGGGCCCTGCTCCCAGGCACGACCCTGGTAGGAAAACACACAGGAATAGATTGTGGAGAGTCAGTAGAGGGTGTGAGTACGTGCATCACACCTGGGGCACTTCCATGCGTCCACTGCAAAACTTCTTTCTCTCTTGACTAACAGCACAGTCTGTCAGCAGTTCTTGTCTCAGAGGGCGAGTTCTTTGTATAACCCGTGACTGGGTTGGGAAAACAGTGGGGTCGGCTCTCCGGGGACAGGCTTATGTCATCTCCAATCGGCAGGATGGATACTGGCGGGCACCGGCTCAGAGAGATCTGTTTTAATCAGCCTCATGCCAGAAAAAAAAGTCAGAGCAGCCATGATAAGCAGCACTAGAAGATGCATATATGCCTACACGTGTCCACTTGTATGTGATCATGTGCTTGTGGAAAGGAGCAGAACATTGGTAGTGACTGAGGACAATTACAGGGGTGAAGGCCAGAAGTTTCGTCATGCTGAATTCTAACCAACTGACCCTCGGAGAACGCACTGTCAGCTTTATGACACGATTACAAGCTATTCTACAGGCACGCATCATCATGACTTTGCTGCGTTAACGCCAAGTGTGGTGAATCTGTGTGTGTAACTGCTGAAGTGGAGAAGAATGGATAATTATCATGACGTCTCAAGCATTTACATGGCAAGCTGGTTGCAATCGTGCCCAGTCGTAAAGTTCACTGATTGCAGCTGGCTTAAAGGCCCAATTAAACTCATTATTATAATTCGGGTTTATAGAGGGAAGCGTACGAGAGAGGGAGCGGTACACAGAGATCCGCGCTGTTCTCCGATGTCCACATCTGTATGGAAAACGGGCACGCAGTAATAGCTACCTCTGCACAGTTAAAAACACCCTTCTCAGGCTCATCACCCTCCATCCCTCAATTTTTCAGTCTCCATTTCAACCCCAACCAGAAAATAAACATTTCCCCCTTCCATTATTCTCCATCCAAATTATATTCCACCCACAACCCCATTTTACTGGCTCATGCTCCTGGGCCTCTTTATGTTGTGACACTCCAAAGAAAACAGTCCTACTGGATGTCGTGGACGAGCACAGCTAACCTGATACAAGCCAGCCTGCTGCTCCGATTACACACCATGTTTACCGCGGCCCTTTTAATTAAAAACAGGCAAGAAAAAAAAAAGAACAAATCCATCTTTATATGCACCTCAGGCCTAAAATGACAGGGAGGAAATGCCCCACTCTGGATGTTTGACTTTGAGCTTCCTCAGCTGGAATGGTTCAATCTATCAAGTGCAGAGAAAAATGGAGACAAGGCCTCCTTTTGATTATTGCGCATTGTCTTTGTCATAGCAGCTTCATTATGCATAAGAGACATGCACTGAGGCAATGCTGAACTAAAACAAAATTATCCACAGAAAACCCACCATGATAACAAAGCAGAAACAAACCATTAAACCCTGAAGGCCAAAGGGAACTTGAGGAGAGCCTAATACTGAAAGCTGAGTGACACTAAATTGCGAAGTGAGATCCTGGATAAATAGTGACTAAAATGAGTGGAAGGAGGCCAGACGCACGCCTCTATCCTTCAGTCGCATTTTAAAACACTGATAAAAAAAAAAGAGAAAACGATACAGTAAGACTGAGTAAACAGCAAGCAATAACAAACATTTTGACCTTGCCCATTACGTAGAAACAGGCCAGCTATTTCTGTTATCAGCATTTGCTGATTGCACACAACGTCTAAGAGCTATTTAGCTTCATAAAGCATTTGGCTGACGCTGAGATGGATATGACTAAATAAGAAGTAGTGATTACATTTTCCCCTCAATTTAACTCCTGAACCCTTGTTTGTTTTTGACAGCGTTCTGGATGTTTCTCACTGTGGAGATTAGCAGACAAGAATGGAGCCTCGGCCAGTAAATGCAGCTTTGGTCAAAAGCCCAGACGGGACCTTGGTCAAAGCTGCAGCTACATTTAAACGGGGCAAGAAGCTAGGAGACGGGTGAAGGACAAAGAACGTGATGGGGGGAGGGGAATGAAAAAGTGTTCATAGACATAAAGAGCCCTTTCAAGACCTTTTTTGACACAGGCCAAACTTTAAAAACGACTTATTGGAAATGGGGAAAAAACTGAAGTCGTTGCACAAAGTGTAAAGCTCCTTTTATGCATGCAGTCGAACCCTGAAATGTTGAGGAACCTTTCCTGCATGAGGTCACATGTGAATGGGAGCAGGGATCGATATTCAGAGAAATGTGACCTGCAATTTTCCCACTTCAAAACCTAAGCCCCTCTCACACATGCATTGCAACCCTGAGCTTATCTAGACATTACTCTGGGGAGCTGTATGAGGGAACGCAAATATCTGGATCACCTAAACCACACATTCAGCGTATCTTTCCCGTCCCGGAGTACAATGTGTGTGTGATGTCCGGCTGAGCCCAGGTGTGCAGGTCACTGTCCAGAGAATTCACAGCGAGCAAGTGGGCTGGTTGATGACATTTCTAACATGCAACCAGCACAAATAAGGAAGAATACAAACATCCGAGGAAAGAAGAAGAAGGGTTATTTACACAAAGACGCCAAAGAAAATGTCAAACTGGAGAGATTTGAGAATTTCTATCGGAAAGGACCAACGCCAAAATCATCCGTAAATTCAAGAAACGGCAAGAGACTGTGTTGTCTATGACCAAATTACAAACCAGCTACATAAACAAAACACTACAATGTCCGCAGCATATCTTTTTCTTTGCAGCTCTAGTAACATTTCTGAAAGAATCTTTTCAAAATACCCTTACAGCTGCGTTGTGAATGAAAACAGAAACATTACAGGGCACCCATAAGCACATAAAGGGTTACGTCAATCTGACGAAACACACTTTCACGTGGAGCTAGCAAACAAAATTTGAATCTGCAACTTGTTCACACCTCAGCATTTACACCACTGCTTTTGCAGGTGAATTGGTCACTGAGGCCCTGTTTAGACGACAAAGGTTTCTCTAAAAATGGAAAAGTCTGTCCTTTGCGTTTTAAAAAACTTCTGCGTTTATATGACGACGTTATTGAAACGATCCCCATTCACACTTCGACTTTGTGGAGGAGGAATTTGATTTTGCAGAGTTTGATGGCCGCCCTTATTTATTTGAGGCAGAATACACTGACGAAGAGCTTCATGAAATTGAAGAACAGAGGAGAGAGAGAGAGAGAGAGAGGCGCAACAGGTAGAGGACAAGAGAGGAGGAATGGCTGCTGCAAGGCTGCGTAGCTCTGGAGATTGATGGTGTACCTGTGGATGCTGTGCCCCAGTGCCCACAGAAGAGGAATGCCTCTGTTGCAAGGAATGGGACCGGTTGCAGCCTTATTTTCAAGGTCTGGATGTAACTGAGGACGAGACACCTCCACCTGGAGTAGTATCCAGCTGGGCTTTATCTAGAGCTCGTGAGATATATTTCGGCCATGCTTTGGAAAGCAGAGCTAAAGGGGTAAACAAACACGGCAGCACACCGGTAAGGTAAGACAACACGTTTACATGTCGTTTTCTATATGTTCTCTGACATTTATCCTAATGATATGAGGCGGTCTTTGTGGAAAAAAAGCTTGTTTAGTGGACTAACTTTGCACTTGAATGTTGCCCGTTCACTTACGTTTTAACAGGTCTGACGCTACTATGCGCCCCGGCTGTTTCTAGGCTAACGGCTAACATGCTAACTATTATTTTTATGTCACTAGTCACTTGAAACAAATTTAGGACGATAGGAGACAGGTTGAAATAAACCTAAATTTCCCTTTAAATGAAGGTGAATGAGAGGCAAATATTTGCCAATGTAAATTTCGCTCATGTGTGACTACCCCTGGGGGAATGAAGATGAGCTAGGAGAGACAAGGCTGAAGGAAATTTGTGGCAAAGCAGATGAAATAAGAGGGAAGGGGAGAAGCCAGAATGGCAGTAAAGGGCAAGGTCTCATCTGTCATTTGATTGCCTACCTGGTTTATATCAGTGCTGGTCTGCAGGCATCTGGAGGGGATGTGGCCTTGGGAGTGATAGCTCTCTGACACACCATCCCAGCATATGATAGCATGATTAAAGTGATTTAGTACAGGACATAGTGCAGATGGGCCAGCACACACCCCAGCAATTATGTTCAATAAAAAAAAGAATCACGGTATATCGAATTAACTGGTATCAAAACACAGGAAACCAAAGGACTTTTCTCAAATTCAAAGCTAATTAAATGTATCTAATAAATCCAATATGGTTGGCTCTCCTGCTGATTCAAGAAAGTGTGGACAGACACTTAGAAAAACCAGACGGTGGCTGAGTGAGAAGGCATCAGAAACGCTCAACAGCTTGTCACCATACGAGCAGGACACAAATCCTCACATTGCTGGTACATTCTCTTCAAGTTGCGCCATCATCACAACCACAAAGCAGCAGCTACAGACGCTGAGTAAACGTCAACATTCCTCTGTCTATGAGCAGAGACACCAGGGAGACAAACCTTGTAATAAAATTAACTAATTAACACTATCCTCTGTGGTTTCAGCAGATGCACAGTTCCTGATGTGTTCTGAGGGGATTTTCTGGGCTTTTTACTAGTGTAAATATCACAAACATATTAGCTTTGGTAATAAGACGGAAAAAAATGTGGCATCAGTGGCATCAGATATCCTCCATTTCCATGAAAAGTATGCTGGCACCAAACCATGCGATGGATTCCAAAGAGGCACTCAGACAGGCAACTATCTGTCTCACTCAAATGAAGGAGGAAGTGGAGGAAATGGAGATGAGTGGCGAGCACGAGGGCAGAGGGAGGAGGAGGGAGAGTCGAGGTTGTTATTTAGGACCCTGCTGTGTCAACTCCGAAACGTCTATCACACACACACAGATTCCAAAGGGAGGGAAAAAATATCACATTCCTCAGAGGCTGCTTTGCTGCGGCAATCTTGGGCTAAAAAAACCTGCTCATACTATTTACATGAATTTATACTGTACTGCATATCTTCACACTTTCTGGGCCTCGCTGCAACTAAACAGGGGCCCATACATTCTCTACCTGTGCCAAAGAACAGATGTGGAATCTGTGCTGCTCTGAAGAGCTACCTCTCTGCCTTTTTAAAGTAATAAGAATGATAATAAATTTATTTAATCCACCACAGTGTGCTGAATCGCCTGGCTGAGTCCGGTGTGCTTTAGTCTGGAATGACTTGGCCCACAAACCTGTTTATAATAGCACTCAAATGCATGAGTTGGATCTGACAAAGGAACCCTCACTCCCGCCCTTTCTCTCCTCTCTCTTTCCTCCTCCATCCTTCCATTCCTCGCCTCTCTGGAGCCCGGCCACGCTCCCGCTCTCCTCAGGTCCTCCGCAGCCGTGTTTGGAAAAATAAACGGAGCGATTTGGGGAAGGTCAGGAGCAGAATGTGACAAAGCGGTGAGCTGAAAGGAGACGTGTTGTGTGTGCTGCTGTTGCCTGACCCTTCGCAGTGATCATGGACGGAGGGACACAGAGAGAGGAGAGGCGACTCTGTGTGTGGCTCTGACCCAGGAAATGGCAAGAATGTTAGGGACAGTGTCAGAGCCCTGGGAGGTCTGTACGCCTGTCCAGCTTCACAATGTGCGTTACATACATCGTTCTATATACAGTATGCAAATGACCCACACCAACATCCACATACCACACACATAAACTGTATGCCAAGTATGTCACATCACACGCACACAGTCCCACTTTGTGCTGTAACACATGACCTCTGGCCGTCTCACTGACAGACATTAAAGGGCAACACGGTTGGTGTCACAACTGTGTCAGTTATGGGGGTCAGGGGTTGCGCACTGATGCAGTACTCACCCGCTGGAAGTGCCGAGTGATGCCGAGCTGACCGAAGAGCTCAGCTTCCTGCTGTCCCAAAGCCTCACCTCCCGATTACGCATCTATACACACAAATACATGATAAGTTAAGTGCTGTAAACACAAACATTCAGACCAGCAGATGAGGTGAAAGAAACTTAATAAGACACATTCGGGATATACCAGTAAGTTACTGTTGCAATATACTGCACTGATTGCTATTTTTGAGATGGGCTTTTTGCTTTTCGTGGGCTGAAAAAGTAATTTCAGACACATCCAGTGACTCTGCATTGATAATGCTTACAAGGCCAAAGGCTTAAAGGGATAGTTCAGATGGTTTGAAGTGGGGTTGTATGAGCAACTTATCCATGGTCATGTCATACAGCAGATGGCAGTCAGCTCATAATGAGTTTGGAGAAGCAGGTAGGAGTACTGCCACAAATGCTAAGCAATGTACTGCTGTGGATGGGGGTAGCAACGAATAACAAAAAAAAAAGTCGCACCTAAAAAGTCCATAACAGCTTCATGTATATGCTATATTAAGAATATTTTCACTGCTTTACCTTGCCTCGAATAAAGGAGCTGCTGAGTCCGCTGTCCCAATCAGTTAGTTAGTTTATGTTACTGTGTGACTTTGGTAAGTCTGAACAAAGGTTTTTAAATGCCAAAGTCACACAATAACACTAAACTTACTAACTGATCGAGGCAGCGATAGGCCAGCAGGTCCTGTGTTTAGCAATGTAAAAAACTGTTTTTCTCAGTGGAGTCTGGCTTTGAAGAGAGCGATATAACAGCATCAGTTTCCGATTGGAAATCCCTGTCTGATGGCAAGGTAAAGCAGTGGGAATATTCTAAATATAGCACACACTTAAACTGATATTGATTTTTTTAGCGTGTACACAGCAGTACATTGCTTAGCCAATGTGGCAATGCAAGACATACAAACAGTTTCTTACCATATCAAAGCCAGTGGTGAGTAAAAAGTCGTCTTTGGCCCACAGGATGCGTGAATCCTTGTTGTTGGGAAGGCTCTTGGCACTCTACGGGACAGACAATATACATTTTAAATCAGACGACAAAATAAGACAAATTAAATTCTTCTTACTTGACGTCTTGATTCTAGCTTACTGAAGTCAATGTCTCTATGATGAACCCCAACTTTAAACATAACCTTGAGGTTTAGTTCGAGATAACAAGGTGGGTGATGAGTGAATGATTTGCAGGAAAGAGAAAAAGATAGAGAAAAGGAAGGAAGACAGACAGGACTATTCACTGGAACCTCTGACAGATCCCTGTGGTTGGACAGAACAGGACTTGTCCCATGAAAGGGGCGCTTGTTATTGTTGATGTAGCAGACAAGGTGACTTCTGCCCCGAGTGCAGCTTAGATTACCAACCTGTGACTCTGTCTCTGAGTGCGTGTGTTCATGGTACTGTTGAGACTGTTTTACGCTGTTTCCATGGGGAATTTGTGTCAAAACAGTGCTGCCACACTGGGTTCAGCTGGTGGTCTTCAAATGCAACTGACACATGTTGTCAGAGGTAAAACTGAGAGACAACTGCAGGTGTTGAAATGCGGGAATGTGAGTTTATATAAAGAGAAAGCATAAAAAAGGAGCAAGAGAAAAGTGGAAGGAGGCATGTAAGTCAGGTAATGTGCTGGATTTTGTACACATTGTACTCAACACTGTGCCGCTATTGAATCAAGTCAAATGCACACTGTAATTATGAGGGTGAGCACAAAAGAAGACACAAGATGCACAAGGCTGGAGTGTCATTTAACAACTTAAAACTGTGCTTTTTGAGTACCAGGGGCTTTAAAAGGCCCACATCATGCTTTTTAGAGCTTAACTGTTATGTCTACTTGTGATGTCAGTCAATCAGTGAGTCCCTTGGTATTCAGTGTTTCCCACAAAATTAGAATCTATGTGTGGCTGTAGCTGACGATGGGAGAGGAGGTTTCTGTGGTTTTTTTATTGTGTGTGTGTTCTTTGTGTCATTCTGTGTCCCCTCTATGAATTCGGAGGTTTTTGCGGATCCCTGAACATAGCACAGGCGATGCTCTTCAAGAATTTTTTTCTTGGTTTGTTGAGTTTGAGTCGCAGTCAATCACTTTGTGGTCAGATCGATCAGATCCATGGAATAGAGGAGCAACTGCTGCAGAGGCAAGTTTAGTGGTGTAGTGGTAGTTGATGAGGTGGGTGTACTACTAAGTAGATAGGTAGGTTACCGATGAGAAAGTGGGCATACTCTCCTATATATTACAATGGCTGTTTAGCTGATAGGTGGGTATACTGTCACTGGATAGAAAAAGAAGTGGGTATACCCCGTATACCTGAGTATACCCTCCACTACACCACTGGGCGAGTTCAAGCAGAAGTTTAGACCCAGCGTTTTACCATGGGGTGCCCAAGTTTCGTGGGAACGTGGCAAAATTCCTCTGAAGTAGGTTGGAAAAATGATAGACAACGCTAAATGAGAGTGCTGTTGTTCTAAGAAATAGAGAGTTGCGTCTCGAGAGTGTGGAGCTTTGAGTAACCAAACAGGACATATATTCCAAAAGTGCTCCTAATGAATGGTCCAGCTCCAAAAATAGAAAATCAGTATGTGGCAGCAAAAGCTGATATCATGGCGGGCCACCACAATAAATGTATAAATGGAAAACCCTTTTATCTTTGAACTAATACTACAGTTAAACTGAGCTTTTCCATAAGTCGTGAAGGTCAGCGATGGAGTTTCCATTGCCTGATATCAGGCACTCTTTTTCCATCTTCAGTCTGACATTGCGTCCACTCTAGATATCCTCCATGGGGGAGGGGGGTTCAATTTTCCCAAACCACTCACTAAAGACCAATGTATCCACCTGAATGTAACACCACTTTAAGTCCACACTGATGTACCCAATGCCAACATACTTGTTTTGCCAGGTTTTTAAGAGTGGAGCAAAGTAAAAATAAACTACAATGTCTGGCGATATTGAGAAGACATGTCAATTTAGAACAGCCTCAATAGCAATAGCGGTCGACAATGTTGTTATTATTGCTCATCAGTTCCGCCACTTGAAAACTGCATAAGGCCCGTGGTGCTGATTGGCGAATCATTAGTCCCCTTGCGTCGCTCATTGGATCATTTTTTATTTTCACAAAGAAACCCATGCTTTATGTCACGATGCCAGGCGAATCAGTCATCTCAGTGCAGTTGCCGAATTCCAAGGTCTGGACCCAGGCAAAAGTTTCCATGAAACAGGAGCCATGAGCCCTTCAGCCCACTGTGTCTCCTAAAATTACTGTTGTCATTTTTATGGCCACACTAACCCTGAGGAGCGTGGCTGGACGTCTGTGCATGGCAAGAGGACAGAGGCTTATTTTCTAACACGCTTAACACTCACAACCTTTTGACAGAGTGTGCCGCCTCATTCTTGTGTCACTGTTAAATGACCGCAGATGACAAATTGTAAAAACAAATGGGGAGAACTTGAGCTGCCATGTTGCACCCCTGAACAGGAGGTAGGTTACAGGGTGACACGGCTCTGCACTGCATGACTATGTTTGAGCCCAGTGGGCTGAATCTACAACTGAAGCAACAAACTGGACAAACAGAGACGAACGCAGAAATATTAAATCCATCTTGAGCACATAGAACGACACACACACATGTGGGCCATATCAATTCTAAATCAAACCCCACTTCCTTTCCTTTCCTAACTGACGTCACTCTCGCCACACGCCTGGCCAAGCGGTTTGAGGATCTGCCGAAAGGGAGAAACGGAGGTTCTGGTTAAATTTCTTTTAAACGGTTTAAATCAAACATGTCATCGCCATTTGCTCTCTCCAAATCCTCTTCAGGGTGCTTTTTACTTTGGAACATGCAGACAGTAAATGACACACACATGTTTGCTCGGTGCAGCAGGAGTTCTGGTGGCAGAAGAAAATGGAAGATAGGGGTGGTCATCGTTTTACTGATATCAGTGAATGGGAATTTACAAGTTGACTCCCTTCCCCATGGAAGCACTGTAATTGCATTTTATCTTGAACAGTATATAGACATGAAGCAGACACACAGTATCACGGGAGAAGGAGTGCTGTTGTACTGAATATCATCACAAGTCGAGTTTTATACAAAAGTTCTATAAGTACCATTTATTAGTTAACAGACTTGAAAACAGATTCTGATTTGTTTGTTTATCTGATTATTTATTTGCCTCTACCAACACAAATAGTTCAGCGACTGATGGGACTGAACTTTTGCCTAGCAACACATAAACAATCCCGCACATTAGCATTAGCGAGCTACCGTATATGCATAAAGCCTGATTCGTGGTAGGGCGCTGGACCATTTAGGAATGTCGTTGAACAGAAATTCAACCATCACCTGTCTTTTTCAACCTCAGCAAATGGTTGTAGTCGTCTCCATAATAACTTCCTGCCAAGACCCTCCCGCCTATTTCTGTCAAGTTAAGTAAGTGTAATCTGCACAGACAGCTGTTCAAATCAAACAAATCTCCTGCTGTACGTTGATTGATCAGCTTCCAGTCTGTCTATGAGCGGCAGATTCCCCCGACTCCCAACAGTGGGCTGGGAAATAAAATCAATTAACCAATAAATACAAACTCTTTTGATTTCTTCCCGTGGCACTGACATGTAGCATGTGTTTGTTCAGTACAGGTCTCCTGTCAGACAGCTGCTTCTGTGGTCGGAGATGCAAAATCACAGGGGCGTAAATCACAGGGTCGTAAGTATCACAATGCAATATTGTATCAATTCTTTGAACAACAACACAGTATTTGCTGATATTCCAAAGTCTGCCGTGATACGCTGTCGATTTGATTCAATTCTGGGATCTGCGATCAATAAGAGACAATATCAGTAAATATCCTAACTTTTTTTTCTAGGCTGCTCATTTTCTGCCTCAAAGTTTGGGCAGTAGGTGTGCTTGGATGGAAATTGTGACACAGATGTACCATGGGAATCTGAAAGATGACCATATGTATCAATGTCTTCTCTTTGCATTGATTATGTTGGATTGTTAGATTGTTGATCAGATTAATATATTGTACACCCCTACTGAATGCAGGTTGGAGTCTTCTTCTGGCGTATGTCCTTAGACCTTCAGCTCCGTTGAGGCAAGTCGGTCCAGTGTTTCATCGTCCAGGTCAATTAGACCACAATCGCCATTCGGTAGCAGGTGTTTGGGGCAGCTGGTTATTATGTGTTAAAAAAGTTGTTATGTTGTTGTTATGTTGTTCTGTATATCAGCACTTATGAAAAGCCTCTTGTTCAATCACATCACTTAGCTGAAACTAACTGTTGTACAAAAAGACATGAGGTACTGATTTTAGGATGAATCACTCTTGATCAGCAAGTGCTCGGAGTGACTAAGCAAAGGCAGCATCTCAAAAAATCATGTCCTGCCCTGGTTGACCGGCAACCTTACTGCAATAACAAGACCCCAGGAAGTGACTGTGTCCAGCTGATGTTTGCCAAGTAATAGATAGAACATGTTATTTCCCAGAAGACATTACACTGCCAATTTCACAGTTTTGTTTCTGTGGAATTTAAAAAAAGAAGATAGGAGTAACTTAGTGACCTTCAGAAGTGTTAGTAGGCTCATTTTTGAAGTTGGATAAAGTGGATATAAATCTTCTCTTCCACATTTTGAGCTGAAAGCACTGGAAACAAAATTCTTTCCAAAAATGTATGACTTTTCAGCTAAATGTAAAGCTCAGGCCAAGACTCCTGTGCTGCAAACATCCCTGTCAGTGAAGCAGTCTAAACCATAAACCATAAGCGGCCGGCTGAATGTGTGCTACAAGGCCACACACCGGTGGTTCAATCCGAATTTACTGTTCTCAGCTATGAGGGGACTTGACATGGTTACATATGTTGAGAGCACATGCCGACATCAAATCACAGATTTAAAAAGGAAATTCTCAGATGTGCACTTCTGCACCTCTCTCAGGGATGATATGTCTTTGTCTATACCAGCGTTTTATGTGACACCATCTATATGCAATACATATGTTTTCTGGCTCCCGGTGTGCTCCCAAATAGCTTTATCCACTAAGAGGGATTAGAAAACACTCTACTGACCTAGCTCTTAAACACGTTTCTGAAGTTATGCTACCAGACCACTGACAGAGTTGATAATAAGTCCTGGATTGAATAAACACTTAAGTCGTGACTGGAGATCATTTTTCAGCCCGCAGTCAGCCGGTATGCGCCGTGCAGGTAACTGAACTCATATATGCCTTGATAAGTCCCTGCAAGTGAGTCAGTTGAAAAATAGCCCAGATGTATGAGAGAGGTCCAGAGTAAACTAAGACCTCCAAAAAAGCGATAGATCAGAAAAGAGCGGGGGAAGGAGAAAGGCTAAAGCCAGCACGGTATAAACAGACACGAAGATAATTCATTGCCATTGAGCTGTTCATCAGCGGCACCACTGGCCGATTTCCTTCCAGGGACAAGACAATGCAGAGTTGGTACTCTGACCAAACTAGGAACGAGTTAAGCTATGACTATTTTAATCTGCTCGGGGTCTGTTTGACACTGGAACTGCTTTTAAGAGCAACATGTGGCGTCTGATTCATACTTCTGGCTGCCAGCAGGAGATTCCAATTGTATGTTCATATTTCATGCACAAGTAAACAGCACAAATTCTGCATCATCATTTTTTTTTGCCATCCTCAGTAATGCATCAGCATGACTGTTGCTGTGTACCAGACCAGTACAACAGAGTAATGCCAATGATTCCCAATGTGTCATCGAAATTAGTCTCTAATAAGCTGAAAAGTAACCCAATAGGTGTGAACAAGACAAAGGCTGCATTAAGACTGAGTTGAACCCTGCGTAAAAAACACGCAGCCCCTTCATTCATTTGAGTGGAGCCAGTCAGTGCAGTCAGGGAGCCAAAGCAGGCGGCTGCAGCAAAACACGCAGGGTCACTGGGCAACAAGATTCACTAGATATCAAGCAGTTCACTCATACCCAAAAATGTCGACCTTCTGGTGGTAGAGGTAAAGCTAAGGGAATCATCATTTTGCTGTCTGAGGCAGCCATGTCGAGGTAACAGCAGTTTAGTAGTTGATACCAACACCAGTGAAATTACACGATTCTCAATACCCGAGCTGATGCCACAGCAAAACACTAAAAAATAAATCTTACATACTGAAACGTACACTCTTTATGAAGAAATTTAAAATCAAATTTATCTTTAATTTTATAATTAATCCCTGATGATCCGCCTTGTCCTCCCATTGCAAAGAATTAACTAAACACACTGAGGGAAAAACACATTTCTTTTCAATGAGTCAAGGCAGAGCTGCAGCTGCACTTGTTCCCATCTTCCACGTGTTGTTGGTCTTTTTTGCTGTAGAAGTTCTTCCCCTTCCTTCGGCAGTTACCAGCAGACTAGAACACTTGTAGGCCTATATGCTGCCCCATTAGCTCCATAACATAGACTGTATAATAAAGATGGACGTCATGACAGCTTCCCATATTCTCCTGAGACTTGAACTTTTGTTTGGTATGCATTTTTAATTTCTCCTAGCTATTTGGGATCAGTAGGACCTGATCAGTATAAAAAATAAACACTGTCAATGACAATTAGGTCCCAATGTCCTCAAATGAGTACTTCCTAATTAACAGTGTCTTAGCTTGTTACAGTTGCTAAAATTGGTCAAATTTGTTGCCATATCAAACTACAAACATTATTAATCATAAATAACCAAGTTTCAACCATAAAATGTGATCAGGTTTTGAACCTTGTCCACTTTTGTGTCGGGATTGGCTGCAGACTGACTTGGCAGAGATGGCTGCCATCTTGTTTTTACATAGATTAGTGTATTGTGCTCTTACTGGCACAAAAAAGTGTCTACAAACGAGGACAACAGGTCTAAGTTAAATAGAATGAAGTATAAGGTCAAGTAAACCCAAAATGGACACAGGGTCTAAGGAGGATATAGTGCAGCCAAAACATCTCAGTGGTTGGCAGCAGTATCGGGGTCATAACCCTCACCCCCTCCGTGTTAGTGGAGGGGACATGGGCCAAACTAAAGATCAAAGTACAGATCAGATAAATTTTTCCAAAGAATGGTTTCTGTCAATTAGGTAGTTCACACTGATGTATGTTAAAGTGTTAATTTTTCTGTTAAGTTTGGTTTTTAAAGCTTCAAAAGGGGAGGTTTGATGTCGTGATGATGATGGATGTATGGGTGGGAACCCATTACTGCAGAGATCGCTACTGTCTCTGGCTCTAAATGACATCACAATCGAAAGATGGCAGCTGTCATATTTGGAATATTTAAGCTTCATGTGGAGACCCATCATCCATCTTTATATACAGTCATTAGTCTGGAAGAATTGTGTCCCCAGGACTTAAGGTACCTACTGTAGTGGAGAAAAACGAGTACCATCACGTTTTTAGAATCTTGGCATTGACTTGGTGCCGAGTTACTGGGTCTCGTGTCATCCCTAGCTTGAGAACCAAAAATATCTGTGCAAGTTTCATAGCAATCCATCTTACAGTTAATAAGATATTTCAAAGCGGGGGGGGGGGGGGGGGGGCGACCAAACAACACTACCATCCCTAGAGTCATGCTACTAGCTTGGCTAAAACGGCAATTAGGACTGTTCACAAGCTTCAAAACGCACCCACCGTTATCCTGCCTTTAGATCTCACTATTGAGTGTGGAGGACAAAGAGACAAATTACTCCTTGAGGGAGTCAATAAAAAAAAAAAAACACTAAAAATATATCACCTTTTTGTGAACCGGCTCTGGAGCAGACAGGCTTGGATTTGCCATTACAGCATCCTTCAGGCCTTCACTACGCTGCCTGAGCCAACCAGCTTCAGGGCTGAAGGCAAATAAACTGGCCTGATGTCTCTCCCTGCAGACAGCTATACATGCTCCATACATCGCACCGCCATGATGTCATCCGTCACCCGGATATGAAGGCACGTGCAGCTTTGAGCCTTTTGAGGAAGATGTCATCAGGGCTTGGCGGCTTGAGCAATAAAAGTGCAACTGCGGATGAAGGGATTGCGCTGTGCCTCTGCTCACCTTTTCCCAATAAACAGCGTTTCAGCTTAAGGAAGCATAACGCAGCCGTCAGAGAACTACATTACTACTAACACCCCGGGGCAGCCAGAGGACACAACATCTGGACCTTGCGTGTGTATATAAATGTTGCCAAACAGTATCTCTCCTCTGCAGTCATAAATTTAACTCAAATCCCATTCACCTAGAGAGCCCCCTCCGCCTCCTCCTCGCGGCTGAGCCTTACAGACATGCTACAAATCGATCATGACACACTTGAAAACGGGGAGAAAAGGAGACGGAGAGGACGAGAGAGAAAAAAAGAAAATAAGAAATGTTTTCCTTAGCAGCCGAACAAAGGATCTAAGCAGATGGAATTCACACAGAAGGATGGAGAGCAAAGAGAAATGGTTCATGACTTGACAAAATACGCAAAGGAGGTGTAAAGAATCAGTTACACCTGTTTTAGTGGCAGACTCACACACACAGTAAAGGAAGTAGAGGACATGACATCACATCTGGGAAAAGAATATTACCAGCGCAGGTGTCTGCATCAAGATGTGGGAAAATATTTTTCAGACTGCTAAATAGTAAAAGTGATGAGCTAGGTCTAATGACTATAAAGAGGAAGTGCTCAAGGAGAAGAAAAAGAAAGTGCTGCTGGCTGTGATAATGCCAATCAAACCCAGATGACACCAGGCAGGGTTTACACTACGGTTAAACACTTTGCAGACACAGATGTAGACACAGAAAAGTGCCAGTCAGCAGTCTGGCCAATTATGGTTTTATAAGTCTATTAAATATCCTCTCCCAATATAAACAAATGAGTATCACTCCATCTCCTTCTGTCCTTCTCCCTCAGCTATTTAACTTCTGAACTTCAACAGAAGGAGCGCACATCTGTGTCACTCACGGAGAATGTTGATTCACCCACCAGGACGAATATCAGGTGTCTGTGTGCACATATGGGAACTATCTCTGCATCTCCCTCTATCTCGCTCTCTGACTCTCTTTATGTCCGTCTTTTCTACCTCTCTGTGTATCGACTAAATGGGGTATAAGTACTTAATAATGGGTGCCAGTAGTGTAGAAATGAATACAGTGTGCTACACTATCAAGTGCTTATTTTCCCAACTTCGCCCAGTCTTATTATACAGTATAATGGCAGATCTGTGATAATGTGTGTTTAGAGATTATTGTCAATCATATATTCCTGCTCTGAAATGTTCAAACTCATTTGTCATTTCACATCAAGTCTTTACAGTCCTGTTCTTCTGAAAATTAGTAAAATGGTTTCACAGAAATGTGAACCACAACCTCAACACCAAATTACGTGGTGGTGGCATGTAATTTGTTAAAATGACTTGCCGACACCAGGGAAACAATGCCAATCAAAAGTCAATTAGGATCCTTTGTCATGGTAGATACACAAATTTCTTGGTTCAACAACGTCTAGCGTCGCAACTGCCCAGAGAAACATTGAGGCCAAACTCGAGGCCTCAGAACTGGAGTCCACAAACCAGCGGGTGAAGTCATGGTAGCTACGTCCATTATTTTTTACAGTCTATGGGTTAGCAGGCCATCACCAACATGCCAAACAGTGTCTGAGAAACACTGATTTGTTGCACCGCCATGTTTATATAGTAGCCCAGAATGGACAAACTAAACACTGGCTCTAGATAGGGAAATTTGCCTTTTGGCGTTGGCCACTGTAGATCGAAGCCCCTCCACTGTGAGCCAACCAGAATAAAAACACTGATTTTTTTAGGGTGAACTGCTTTATTCGAAAACTTATTGGTCAAAGAACAAACGGCTGGAGAGCAGGGGCACAAAAACCTCAGGAAAAAAATCGAAAGGTCCACAGCTCCACATACAGGGGTATGTGGACACTGGAGAAAAGTCGACAGAGAGCCCTCGGCCGTGGGCACAAACCCTGCTGCCCTCCCGCCCCCCCTTTGGTTCTCTGGCAGAGGACCAGAGCACTGCTTGGGTCAGTGGGGCCTGCTGGAGGCTGTGGGATAGATCCAGGCAACAGAGAGTCAAGCCAAGGCTGGTGGAGCATACTGGAGGATTTACTGGGCCTGAAGAGCATGTTGGAGAACCAGAGGGAGGGCACAAGGTCTGTCAGGTGCGTGCCCAAAGCCTAATGCCAGCTGTTGGCTGTCCTCCAGTGTCCACATGCTCCTATATGTTGAGCTGTGGACTTTGTGAACTTTGGATTTTGGCTGGCTCTGTCCAAAAGCAACAGAATCCACCTACCAGCACCTCTAAACCTGGCTAATTAACATGTTATACATTTAATCCATATAAAACCTAAAATGTAAAAATGACAAGTTGCTGTTGTACAGAGCCAAGCTATTTCCCCCTGTATTCAGTCGTTATGCTAGGCTATGCTAACCGGCTGTGGCTGTAGCTTCATATTTATCGTACAGACAAGAGGGTGGCGTCAGTCTTCTCAGCTAACATTCAGCACAGTCGATAAGTGCATTTCCCAAAATGACGAACAAGAAACTAAGACTTGCGCAAGCGCAGTGCAAGATTCAACTTTTAATTGCAATATGTATGTTTTTTCTCTGTATAGTGTCCCTGCCTTATAGTAACGCGAGTTTATCGAAACAAAGAGAGTCTGTTTACCAATTCTTCAACAGTTCTTCTTTCTGTGTAACGTCTAATAGACAATACCACAACATTTTTAGCCCCAGCTGCAGCCACTCATCTCTTCAACCTGCTCTTTATTTCCCCCTCTCCCCGTTTTTCCACTCTTCTCACAGACTCATCATTCTTTCTTCTTTAATTTCCCCTCCTCTAATCAATAACCGTTGCTCTGTAGCTTTCATCACCCCTAAAACAGACTCGTTCTCGGTCTTTTCATCCACGGCTAATTAGTCTTTTCACCAATTACTGGGTTTTCTCCATCCTGTTCTGTCTTCATGGCCCATTTAAGTTGTGTTTCTGAGTCAGGATCCACTATCTTGAATGTAACTATGACTTAACAGAAGCAGGCGGGCTTCTAGAAATGGGACAGAAGAGGGGGGAAAAGAAGGAGAGAATGGGGAGGGGGGGGTCAGAAGATGGAAATCAAACCAGCCATTTTATTCTTTCATTTACTCCGCCGCCTACCGCCACTTTTTTCTCCGTTAATTGGAACCATCTTACATTTCGCTTGTTTCTCCAAAAAGTCCAGAAGCCACAAGCCCTTCTCTTATTTTTCCATACTCCTGCTTCCTCTGCTCTCTCCCTTCCTGAAGATGAAAATGAATGTGCGAGGTCAGAAGCTGGGCAGGGAGTGCAATCTAAGGAAATGACAACACGGAGTAAATCCTAAGGCGCAGCTGCAACAGCATAAAGCTGAGGAGTGACCCCACTGACACACAAGGGTCATACATCTTGAACTTAAGATAGATGAACAGGAGTGTCAGCTGATAAAGTACATGCAATTTACAAAGTAGGGATGCATGAGATTGGATTTTTTGCCATTATCTAATATGCCAATATGTAACAACTCATTTGACTGATAACTGATACGAATATTGATATATCCACTTTTTTTCCTACCTCATTTTGGTGATCATCATTTCTCTTCTGTAGTGGAATTAATACCATATTATGCATGCGTACACTTATCGAGATGGCCCACCAGCAGACGGAGACATAAAATAAAATACTTTTCAACATATGCAATATTTATTCATTGGGCAAATTAAGAAAAAGCATGTTGTCCAAATCTGATGGTTCATTCTAAAGCCAATATTGGCCGATACCAATAATGTGCCGATATTATCGTGCATCCCTAGCACAAACAATTGTTTACTTGCAATTATAGACTGCATAAAAAGATGAACATCATGACAGTTCCCCAAAAGTGAAGCCAAAACATTCAATCGACCCCCTGGTGGCTGGCTGCATTATAGGTCATAAAGTCTACCCCCTTCATGTTAGGAGATACGACATGGGCCAAACTAAAAGATCAAAATACACATCAAAGAAATTTTTCCCAAAAATGCCACTGCTCATTTTAGGTAGTTCTTATCTTACTGCTGTATGTTCAAGCGTTTGTTTTTCAGATGAGTTTGGTTTGAATTAGCTACCTGATGCTATAAAGAGGGTTTGAAATCATGATTGACAGCTGTGTATGTCAATCGGTGTGGTCGCGATAAATGAGGCTGCTTGGGTTGACCAGCGTTGGCTCCACTTCCTGATTACTACTGCACTAGTCTCTATATACAGACTCTATATTCAGTGAATGTGGAGTCTGTAGGCAAACCCCGGAGATCTTGCCTCCGGAAGAAGAGCAGAAGAGCCCTGGTTTCTGGTTGTAGGCTGTTTGTAGTCCGCATGATATTGACCAATCACGTTTGAGCCGGCTGCAGCTGTTGCCAGGTTAAACGGTCCGTGCGGTGAACTAACGAGGCGGAACATAAATGGCATCACAGCAAACTCTAAATCCATCACAATGGTTCAGCATATTTACTTATATATAAACGGAAGTGGGAAACGGAAATTCACCTCCTCCGCCCAAATCAAACCGGAATGCCAAAAAATCAGGGGTCTGCCCCCAGAGGCTATATCGCCATCTGCCAGAAGTCAGACGCCATTCTCGGAACCCATACAGCCAATGGGTTCTGAGAATGCTACTGCACAGACTCCAAATGGCGTCACCAGCGCAGTATGGAAGCGCCCATATCCGGGATATTTTGGCTTCATTTTTGCACAGAGGGAGGAAATGGAGAGGCACACATCCATCCATTTTCATCTGATTATCGTGGGCCGGGTGGCGGGGGCAGCAGGCTGAGCAAGGTACTCCAGACGTCCCTCTCCTCAGCAATTCAATCTCATTCTTTTGGTCACTACCTAAAGCTCATGAGCACAGATAAAGGTTGGACTAGTAAATCGAGAGCTGTGCCTTACTGCTCAGCTCCATATTCATCATGACGGTCCAGTGCAACGCTGATACCGCACCAAACCACATGTCTATCATACACTCTATTTTACCCTTACTTGTTTACAAGATGCCAAAATACTCGAACTCCTTCTCTTGAGGCAGTAACTCTCTCCCAATCCTGAGGGGCCATGTTGTCTATCGTTATATACAGTCACTGGTAACAACAACAAGCTACAAATATATAATGACCAATGTGTAACTAAAAATTTCAATGTGACTTCTACTGAACTTCTGTTACTGAACTCCTACCTCTTAGACTGTTACTGCTATCATCCTTTTTTTCATATTTGCCTTGCCTGCAGTCATTCTTTCCCCTCGTCTCATTTCCTTTGTGTCAGCAAATGAAAAAGAACTGTGTCGTTAAAAAAAAGAAACAGCTGAGATGTGAGCCAACAGGCCTATGAGCACAGCTAAGAGGCCAGGTCTACTCTACAGACACCGGGCAAGACCTGCAGCCCCTGGGGAGGGACTAGTGATACGAACTGGACTGATCCCCAGTTAAATATAGTATCCAGCTAGAATGGGATATCCAGAAGTCTTCTCCCCAGGACAGTTGTTTGGATTTTTTTTCTTTTCTATCCCTACGCTCTTCCTCTTGGCCGTAATGGGAACAATCATAGAGGGATAAAGATAGGACACAGAGGCATATAAAGAACAGAGAGATGATTCGTGAAAAAAAGGGGGAGTACTGAACCCTTACACACAAGGCACATTAATCTTTTGGGGATTGGGGGGATTTCCTCAATTTCATCCTACACACTCCACAAATACTACATATCCTATGTATCAGATATCCTATATTTCCTTTGTTGTAAGGTGACAGGTGCAGTGCTGTCATGGATGTTGTTTCAACTGAAGTTTCACTTTTGGCCCAGAAAAAAAAATAAAAAAACAACAGATCCGTATCCATAAATAAAGTGCAACTAAAGATTGTTCTCATTTGTCATCGGTTAAACTGCAGATTATTCTTTCAATCAATCTTCTAGGATATAAAATGTTAGAAAAAAATTGTCATTCTTTTGGTTTTTCTTTTTGGACCAACCCAAAGATCTTCTGTCTTATTCAGGTACCATCACATAAAACTAAGGAAGGAGTCAGATCTTCACATTCGAGAAGCTGGAGCCAGAGAATTGTTCGTTCTTGAACAAATAATCAATTATCTTAATAGTTACCTGTTGATTTTCTGTCCATCAGCTACTTGACTAATCAATTAATTGTTTCAGCTTTACACCTTGAACTCTCTAATAAAATCATCAAATAGTCCTCTATATCAATAATTACATGTTTCTGGCCAACTGGACTGAGAGCTGGCTCAGCGTCTGTGCACCACGGAGACTTTGCAAGAGACTGATCACCACCAACTGCCCACCGCAAAGACGTCACCCTGTGTTTTAAGAGGGCAGGAAAAAATACTGGCCCTAGGAATCATTCTTCCCTATGGAAAAATAAATCTAAGGGGGAAAAGAGGTAGATGGAAAAAGGGGGTTTAACAAGAGACCAGTTCTCTGATGACATTGTGGATGACAGATGTAAAAAGAAAGAGAATGTCGAAGCGCTAGGGAGAAAAGAGAAAAATGCAGTGAAGGAGAGATAAAGAGAGCAATAGCACAGGTAAGAAAAATGACTCGTGGCTGCATTAAGTATGAGATGTGTGGTTTGTCCATAAGGCAGGAAAAAAAAGGACGTTGTATGTACAAGCTGTCTGGTAGCCGCCATGCAGGAGGCCCCGCTTTCTCACCGGTGTAGGCTTTCAAGAGCTGGCACTACGCGACCATACCTCTTTAGCTGCTGCGGTCATTTGTCTGCTGCAGTTTCTGTTCTATCATCAAGATTTAAATTCATACACTTTCCAGATCACCTAAATGAAATGAGCTACAATTAAATCTAAGGAGTATTTCACCCCCAGATGACCATTTGTGTATCAATTACTCATCCCGTGCTGAGGCGAATTCAGGAAGAAAACTTTGTCCTTCTCCCATGCCTTTACGGTGAACGAGGCATTAGGAAGTATATGACTGAGTAAATGAGACTTGGATTATACGGTATAAATTGAGAGAGAGTTTGTAAACAGATGTTTTGATATAGTTTTGCATAGGGGTAAATACGGGCCCCTATGGTTGATGACATTCATTAAGACTTTTCTCCATTTTTGGATTCTTCGTTCACCGTAGAGGCATGCGAGAAGAGTGAAGTTTTCCTCACAAATTCAACGTAACATAGGGGAATTAATTGATATACAAATGGTCATTTGTGGAGGTAAGTATTGCCTTTTCTTTGTCTTCAGATGACAACGACGATCCATGGAGGTGAACAGACATACCAACAGCCAAAAAAACAAATATAAAACAGTGCAAATTCTGTACAGTATGTCCGACCCATGGCTATTAGGTGGTGAAAAAGTAATCTTATCCAGCATGTGACTTTGTTGAGGAATCTAAGGGGGCAGGTGTAAAAAACATTACCCAAACTGAGCCAGTGCAGGTTGCTTTCTATTCCCTCACAATCATTCACTCAACAGATCCATCCAAGGATCACTTGCTTTTTATTTTTGCTTATTTTGGATGACTACAGACAGGACGAGGTCATCTGCCTTAACATAATGGGCTGATGGATCATCCAGGAAAAGGGCCAAAGCATCCAGAAAAAGGGCCAGCTAAACTAGTGGTGTAACCCTGGAATTTTAGGAAGTAAATAATCCCTTAATCCCTTGGTGTTGTCGAATATCATTGGTAGAGTCATGAATCACGCTTCGGGATGTCATGAAATGTTTTCCAAACTCAACTCTGAGTCCTTCTAACTAGGTTTTGGGTGCAGTGAGGCAGACTTGCATTGTGATTTTTGGTACAGTCGAGGCGAACAAATCAGTTTAACGGCCCTGCTAAGTGAAATGGGACACTGAAGTGGTAGAAAGGCTGTGATTATTGAGCCACGGTGCTAATTAGGCCGTGTGGCCTCAGTCAGAAATCCAGCCAGGCAGCTGTGCCAGTTTGGGCTGTGGTCACCAGTCTTTGGGGCCTGGGGGACAACAGATTGGACCCAATCACACCACACTGTGGGGGGACTGGCACCAACTGCACTGTGCCTACTGGCAGGGGCCTCCCTTTGGGAAAAATACCCAAGGTCACAGAGGCTGGTCTTGGATCGGAGCATCATACAGAGCCGGTCGGTTCCTGGAACTAACATGATTAACGGGACCATTGAATTGCCCGAATCTGCGTTTCAGTCCAAAAGAAGCACGACAGAGCCAGAGGAGATTTCAAGTGCATGTATGGTGATCTCCGGGGTTTTTTGATGGTTATTGTGGTTGAAGTTCAAGCAATGAATATTCTAGAGATGCACTTAGTGGCTTGGTCCTTTAAATCCAAACAGAGATCCATGGAGCAGGACAGGGCACTAATGACAGAGGAAGGAATGATGCTGCTGACGACAGCAAGAGCTCCGACACCCGGGGCTGATGAGAATCTGCACGCCAGACCTGCTCCATAAAAACAAAGAGATGATTCTTCGGGAAGGTTTCTCATGCAGAGTGGGTGTGTTAGTCAAAGCAGGAGCACACAACACACAGCTAATCATGCCCACACTGTCGGAGACACCGTGAAGCCCCTCAATCCCTGTAGCCTGACCCAGCCCTCCAGTGCCTGTTGTCATTTACGGCTCTTTCATAGCTGCGACGGATACAGTTGGCTGGCTTTGCTCCCTCCCTGAAACCACTTCATAGAGGCTTCACATCTTCAAAGTACCCCCACGCATTTGTATGGAAGTATGAATTGTGCACAGTGGGATTCGCTCGGGAGGCACATGTGTGGAAGGCATGTCATGTTCATGTCATATGTGTATAATAATGGAATCCTTCGCCCTGTGTAAATACTGGAGGCTATTCTTTTGTTTTACAATCCTCTCCTAATCTTCTATTTGTTTGCTGTAATCAAAGTGTGATATTGGAACTTTCCTGCACCCACTTCAAGGACGTGAGAAGTCTTTCATATCAAAGCTTAATTCTGTAACAAATGGTGGAAAAACAAGTTTAATGTGATTATAATTACAGCAGCAGGTGTTAGCCTACGGGGACACAACTGTGTACAATATGTAGCCAATGCTGAAGCTTATATCTTCTAAACACTGAGTATCATTTCAATGCCCACAGCCCAAGTGTTGACCCCTGGCACACTCTATTTGCAGCAGCAGGGCGTGAGGCAGCTGACGGACAGCTTGATTAATTACCTCATCTTCACTATGCTAACAAACAGCTCAACCTCCTGCCGCTGTTCGCGCTGCTCTGCTGAGAATTCCCAACTACGACAGGACCTCCAACGCTAACTTTACCCCAACGCTCAACAGCTCCACTCAGGGAGAACTATTTAACTCTTGCATGAAACCACAAATTGTGGCAGAACCTGTTGTCTTAAGAAGCCCAATTAGTAAAAGATGACCTAAGTTGGCTCTCTTTTGGGAAGGGATGTGGCATTTATAAGACATGTGCGAGCCAGATTTCAGGGCCCCTATGCTCACAGAAAGAGTGTGCAGAGAAGAAAAACATTCAGCGCCAATGCAGGTATGCTGCTGTGCCTCAACTGCACTAAACCAGTTCTAAACATCCCCCTTTAAAAGCGTATTTACTTCAAGGTTCATAAATAGAAGGCTGACTAACAAATATGCAAATTAACACTGATCGTGGATGAGTCAATATAATTACAATCAGTCATACGTAATTGAGATTATATAATATAGTCAAGGGGCCTATTTGCATGGGAGCAGTTTTACCTCGTGGTTTTAATTACCCCCCTAAGTTTGAGATTACAGATGTCTTCCACAATGATTATAAATCATATGTAGTCCCCAGTTAATATTAGTCCCATGTGAATAGGACTGGTAAAATACAAATTAAGTTTAATAAGAGTTTAATTTGATAATCAAATCAGCAATATTTACACTTCACCAATGATTTATGGCTGGGATTTGTTAGATTTCAGTAACAAAACACTTTGCTGTTATTCAGCTTGATCTGTTCTTTTATACTGCCAATTATCTTTAATTATGCAATCTTTTTTCTTTACAATATGATGACTTTGACGTTTCTTTCAACAAGCATGTGGTAAAGAATTAAACTAACATAAGTTCTGAAAGCTGCAAAGTGCATTGGCTATCGCTAATAATTGCAAATGACTGCTGAAATAATGGAAACTCTTGCGCATACAATCATTTGTAGACCAAATCAAATACCAGGCAATAGCCAATAAATGGTTTACAGTAATCAATGTCAGACATCATTTTTCAATTTTGCATGTTTAAAATGATAGGCCTAACAACGTGGCTTTGCATCCTTGAAAACAAGAACATAAGACTCTGTTAGTCGCCAAGAAGTCTTTTATTTTCCTGTGGGAGCATGCTCGCCAGTTAAGTTGTCGAACTTAAAAAAGTACAGCATGAATTTATCAGGCGGTCCATCTTAAAACTTTCACCTCTCACATGCAGCATCACCGTCTGACCTCTAAGCAGGCATATGGAAAATAACAGGATAATGCAAACAGCACTAGCGTTTGGTCAAACCCAGGTCAACCAGCCTGGCCACGGATGGAGCGCACACTGCACTTTATTTCCCTCAGGGCTCTCTGAGATTGGTCTCAGCTGTGTCATGTTCTCGCTCCATCCTTTGAGGGCCTACTGTACATGGATGGATATGTAGATATCATCTGACAGTCTGACAGATCTACTTCTGCTTCACTTTGATGACCAACACTATCCTATTTGATCAATACCCTTATGGCCCAGACACACCAAACCGACATCAAATAACTAGTGGCGATGGATGCAGACTGTTGCATTGCATCATGTCACCTGTGTCTCAGCCAAACAGTTGCACATAAACGCATTGGAAGAAACTACAACCAAGCGTCAGCTCAGAAGAGGAGGATGAGAGGAAATAACTCTCCACAGGAACAGATGGACGCAGTCTTTATTCGGCATTTGAAAAGGGAAAGCAAAAAACAGACAGAACCAAACCCCCTGGAACAGCGCCACGCTTTAAAGTCAATTTCACATAGTGGTCAAAAGTGGAATTACACCATCCAGATCCATCATGTGATGCCATGGGGCCCAAAAAGACTTCCCTATAGATTTACATTGTGAAAGAGACGTCTGCAAATCAGTGGATAATTCTTTTTTTTGAGTATCACAATCCCTGCAAAATGACTTTTTTCACTATCAGGATTGAATCCATTTGGTCCATTTCAAACGTCTAGAAGAGCCACACAACTAATTAAATTTAAATTGGAAGTTAGCCATTTGGCCAGCAGAAGTTAGTCGTTCAGCCACACTCAGACACTCAGCCGCATTTGGCCATGCTCAGCCTCCCTAAGCCTTCAGGTAATTTCATAACGCAGAAACAAAGCTTTTTTTGAATTCATACACCACTGAGGAACATTCATAGGAATGAGCAGTGGCCTGCCTCAACAAAGTATCCAGTTCTTCTTTTACATCCAAGGACAGGACAGATTCATGACGCTGCTTAGCCATTAATAAGACAACCCAAAGCTGAAAGAACAAAGGATGCCCGCGAACAATAAAACAAACAATTACGGGCCTTTTCTGCGAAAGAGCTCAATGGCGAAATAATAATCTTACTTGATATAACAAGTCTGTTTCGATTTCATGCCCTCTTGCCTTTATGCGGGGTTCACACTACACGACATTTTTGTCTGTTCCAACGGTCATTATGTCAGATTAGGCGATCGTGGAGTCATAAAATTGTGCTGTGACTTGGCCGGCAGACATGATAGACTACATGATGGTCCACACCAATTATCTGCCGTCGTCTGTCACGACGTTTGTGATGTAATCGGGTTATTCTTGGCCAATTTTTATTACTATTATTATCATTTCAGTCGCTGTGGCTGTTCATGTGGCAGCCAAAAAGTTACTGTAGAAACATAAAAGAAAGTCCCACCAGATGTCAGGAGCTACATTTGAAGTACAGCATACAAACTATGCAAGTCACTGAATCCTCCCCAACAAGTTCCTGCAAATGTTTCACAATAAAAGCCTTTTTAGAAACTGAAGGGATTCTCTCAGCCGAAATTATAAGGGGCTTTTAATTTTATACAGATACAGGAAGTGTTGACTTTGAAATGATGGTGCGATGCATTAATTTTATCAAGGCAAACAGGAGCGGATAAAAAGTAAAAAATATAAAAGTACAGAGGGAATAATGAATAACGGGCCGTTTATAATGTAGTCTGTTTCAAATGAAGCTGGTAGCCTCTTCAGTTGTGGTAAGTAAAAGCCACTATTTGTGAATTTTATTTCTTTATATCCTCCATTATAAGGAAATGATATTCTTTGCTAGCTTAATGCTAATGGCAGTGCTCCCGGTTTGCTAAAGTGCCTCTGCTGTTTGACGCCATCGTTTTTCCTTTTTTACTCTGTGTGGTAACATCCCGAGAGGCAATATCAAAATAGCTGGGGTGTTGTTGACATACAGTTGTCTACAGCAGCAGATCGCTCTTTGTTTCTATTGGTCAAAGTGACGGCTGTGACAGGAGCAGTCGTGAACGACAAAAAGAAAATCAAACATGCTAGGCTTTCTGTCTGGACGTGGTGAGGCGTCCCAGGCGTGGTGTCGGTTGTCGTCTACTATGCACACTACATGAGCTAAAATGATGGATTACGGCGTACGACACTCGTTGTTGTTCACAATCCAAGCTGACACCTCTAGATGCTGCGTTGGGCTATAATCGGGCTGACACTGTGTAGTGTGTACCCGGCAACCTCACCTCTGTTTCCCTTGCCGTGCACAGAGCCTATCAGAGTGATATCTCTCACCAATGGGCTCCCCAGCTTTGACCCACATTTAACATGCTGAATCAGCCAAAAAACAGGCAACAAGGGCCAACAAGGGCCAACAAGGGCCAACTCATGCCAACGGTGCCCGACACGCTGCAAAAACTAGATCGGAACACGCTCACCAGCAGCCCTTCATTGACCAACGGCCAACCACTGGCTTGGTGTTCTCAAAGCCCTTAAGACAAACATCAATTCACACAAAAACAGTGCCTGCTGCCTTCAGCTGCTTGCATGCCACAAAACCACACACTTAACCAACAAACAACAGTAATTGATCATTTGCAATACAGCACAGGGTAGAGAAGATCAACAACAAGCCAGTTCACACCTCATTCTGCTGTTCTGGCTGCGAAAAGGCCCGAAAAAGGCTGAATTCTCTGTGCTTTTGTCATACCTCCAGGAGACTTTGGCTACGTCTAAAGCAAAGACAGAAACAATTTGCTTGTTTTAAATTAAATGGATGGTTTAAACAGCGCAGTACAGAGGGTGATTAAAGCCACATTTTAGTTCCTGAAAAGTAAAGTAGGGATGAAGAGGGCAAACGGAGGTGAAGTCACATGAGAGCCAAGAGATGCTGAAACTGTGCTGATGTCAATGTTATTATTAATTACTTACACTAAATCAATCAATGAGTTTTTTCTCCCATTCAAAAATGATGACAACTTCCCAAAACAAGTGACTCCCATGTAAACTGATCTCATTTAACAAGAAACAATGATTAATTCATTACTGAATCTTTCTTCTTCCAGCTTCAACTCTGAGAAAATGCAGTAAGAATTAGACAAAATATGACCGTCAGCTGAAGAAGACACTAATTCCCATGATCACGTCTCGTCACTCTCAGGATGCAGCGGGAGAAACAGCTAATCGTCATCAATTTCTGGCTCCAGGTGTCACCCACATGTGTGCGTAGGGCCATAATTAGTCGAGTCCCATAGCAGCCAGCACACTAATGAGGCCTACGCTCACAAACAACACACACATGTGAGCAAAGAACTCTGTCGCTGCCAGCTGGCACCTTCTGTTGCCCCTTTCCTCCAAAGAAATACTTCAGCACTAGCCCCAGAGCACACACCCACAAACAATTGCACACACACAAAGACAAACTCTGTTGCTAAAGCAGCAAAAAACTCTTTAAACTTCAAATATCATCCCAACAAATCCCCATCTCTTTCCACCCTGCACTTCTTGACCCCCTCAGCCCCCTCCAGCGACCAAACTGACCGACACTCATTAACCCATCCTTATGTTTATACCCACACACACAAAATGTAATTCAAACATGACATCAAACCAAACCCAGGGCAAGTTTATCTCTTAGTTTACAAAGAAAATAAGCACGTTGAGGAGTTAAGTCACAAAAACTAAAGCATTGGTGCATCAATTGTAACTGAGACAGACTCCATCCAGCGCAGCAATGGAAGAACCAGATTCTACGCCACTGTTTTGCTGAGCTGTCCAGGACAGCAAAAATCCTGTTCCCTCATTAGGAAAGACTCCTCTCAGCTCTGCCAGAATCACTCAAAATATAATGAACGCTGGCAGAGGGGCGGCCAGTAACACAGGGAGCTGAGAGATGGAGAGAGAGGAGAAGAAAGACAGAAGAGAAGCAGCGGGGGCACAACATCTGGGCCGAGTTAATCACCGGCTATTACCAGGTCCTGAACCCAGCAGGGTCAGATGGAGAAATTTACAGGAACAATGCACCATGCACTGGGGTGTTTGGGAAAGAGGGTGAATTTATAGAAAGAGACAAACAACACGAGTGAGAAAATGGGGTCAGAGAGGGCAGTGGCGCTGGCAGCAATGATCCTGTACACACTGTGCGTACATTTTTTCAATGATTCATCATCCGGACTTGAAAATAAAACTGTGACAGAAGCAACAGATCAGGTCTTTGGGTTCTTTTTCACTGATGAATGTGCCTGAGATGCATTTTTTGGCTGTCGTTGTTTGGTGCACATGTCACAGGCCAGAGGTAGGCTAATCAGTTTTATGGTGGTGTTGTGTCAGTAATATTAATGTTAATCTCTTGCCCGCTCACTGAGTAGACTGCTTATGTCCATGCATGGGAACCTATGTGTTAAAGGTACCCTACAAGTGGACGGGCGGCTGTATTTCATGTGCATACTATGAAAAATAAGCCTGCCGGCGCCACTGACAGAGGGCACAGAGGGGCAGAAAAGACGACGCTAATACAGAAACAGAAATTAACTTTTTTAAACACATAAATAAATGCAGCAAAGCAGTTTAAAATGTCAAACCAAGCTCTGGCTAATAAGAGGTGATATAAGGTGCATTATTATTTGCCATTAGAAGGTCAAAGGTCAAAGGGATTAAAACAATTAGAGGGGCTCAAACTACTAATTAGCAGTTTGACCTTTGCACAATAAAAGACATGTTTCTTGCCAGGTGTTTATTTTGTCTTCGTCCATAAGGACTGAGATTTCTACAAGCAGGGAGGATGTGAGTGCATCAGCGTTGCTATGTCACTGTCAACATTTGCAAAAACTGTTTATGTGTTATCTTGCACTGCTGTGTTAAATGTTATGAGGAGAATGCCGCTGTGCGTACAGAGGAATATTTCTGCTATGTCATGTTTACATTTGGAAAGAGAAACTGATGTTGAACACATATTCAGCAGTAAGAATCTGTGTTTAACAGCCACACTACACATGCAGGAACAGTGTATGAAAGACTGGCCATTAAATCATGTTATCATGAATGGTCTTGTTCCAGCCAACAAGCATGATCGCGTATGTTGGCTACATGAATAGTTTTCAAAACACAGAAGCATTTTTGGCTCGGTTTCAGGTAAAATTATGCAGCTTTTGTAGCTGGAATGAGGAGCTCAGCACCGAGTAAGGCCGTGACATATTCTTGGAATGAGCTCCCATTCTTTACCGACATTATTTTTCACGTTTCATAATGTTGACTCCATATCCCTGTGGTGTTAGTACTAGACATTCACCAAAATCTAAACAAGTTTCATTCTGCGGGAAGTATTCAAAGCTCATTCTTTGGCAAGCATGGACATTATGTGAGAAGAAATAATTTGTTGGTACAGCAGAATACTGAGCATTTTTGCGACTGAGGGGGGATTTCTGCATCTGTATTGGCATATTTTATATAAATTAAACATTTCATATGATACTCTTTTGAACTCTGAAGGATGAAGCTTTAGCTTGCCCTCCTCAACCTGTGGCTCACATCGTCTTGTAAGAGACTGATGTCTGCAGGCCTGAAGCCAATGATTATTTAATTAAAATGTATATTGTTATTTCAATTTAAATCAATTACTCCATGAAATGTCTATTGAGAACTTAGTCTAAAACAAATGATTATCTTACAGTAAACAATGAATTGGTTATGAAACCTTTGGGAGATTTATTTCCTGTTCATTGATTAATAAACAAATCATTCCAACACTACATGTTTGTATACACGGATTTACAACTTAGTGACTATTATCTATTGACTAACTGACTATTAACTAATTAACATACTATTTAAATTATTTACTATTAACAATCTAATTTACTGACTATTAACTAAGAAACTTAGTGACCATTAGGTGGCTATTATGTAATTTAGTCACTGACTATTAACCATCAACTAACTTAGTATTAGCAAACTATTAACTAAGTTACTATTTATGACTATCAAAGTACTACATTATTGACTATTAACTGACTATTAACTAATTATAAATTAACTAACTACTAAGTTACTGATTATGTTATTAACTTATTAACGACCTATCAACCATTACTCAACCTACTGACTAAACTAACTTACTAGTTATTAAACTATTAACAAATTAACTTGCTGATTCACTAAATATTAACTCACTATTAACTAATAACTAAATTACAGACCATTGACTATTAACTAACCAGTTTACTGACTGTTAAAAAACTATTAACTGAGTTACTGACTCTTCACTGACTGACTTATTGAATATTAATTATGGTACTGACCATTAACTATTAGTTAATTAATTTGTTGACTATAAACCAAAACTTACCACTAACGAACTATCAACTAAGTTACTGACTATTAAGTAAGTATTTACTAATAACTTACTAGTAACTAACATACAGACTTACTCACAATGAACAAAATAACTTGCTAATATTTCTGCTAACTATTACTACAAATTAACTTTCTGAGTAGTACGGACCATCTACTGAATATTAACTAACTTACTGGCTATTAATTTACTATTAACTTACTATTAACTAAGTTATTATTAATGATCTAATTTACTATTAACTATTAACTAAGCATCTTACTGACTATTAAGTAACTATTATGTAAGTAAGTCACTGACTATTAACTATCAACTAAAGTCCTGACTATTAACTAACCAATTTAGTATTAACAAACTATTAACTAAGTTAATATTTGCTACTAATTATCAGGGTACTAAATTATTGACTATTAACTAATTTTCTATTAACTAAGTTACTGACTAACTCACTGACTATTAACTACTAACAAACTATTAGCTACGTTACTGACCTTTAGGTATTAAGTAATTAACATATTATTAACTAACTAACTAACGTATTAATTATTAAACTATTAATAATAATAATTAACTCTCTATTAATAACTACATAATTGACCATTACCTACTAATTAACCAACTTACTGACTGTTAAACTCTTAACTAAGCTACTGACACACTAACTACGGTACTGACTATTAACTATTAATTAACTAATGTACTGACTATGAACCAAAACTTACTACTAACAAACTGTTACCTACTAACTACCACTAACTTACTAGTAACTAACATACTGACTTATTCACTATGAAAAAATAACTTACTAATTATTAGCCTAACAATTATTACAAATTTAATTTCTGATTATTAATTAAATATTAACTTACTTACTGACCACTAAATAACTAACTAACCTTGCTAACTATTTAACAGTTTATAGTTTATTCTGCCTGTAATAAGAAATCTTAAAACTTAATACTAATGAACTATCAACTGACTTACGGACTATTAAGTATTTACTTACATTTACTCACATCCTCCACTTCTCAAAAACACACACACACACACACACACACACACACACTATTCCAATTATAAGAATTCAAAGAGACATAGATAACACAGACGTATAAATGTAGTTTAAATGTAGTTTATTTTGGCTGTGATGATGAGTATGGAGGCGTATAAACATGTGCGCGCACACACACACACACACACACACACACACACACACACACACACACACACACACCTACCAGGGAGTCCAGTCTGTGTAATTTATAGCAGGATATAAAAGATGGTATGAGTGGCTGCTCTCAGCCACCTATAGCAGTGAAACCACTGTGCTTTTCCTTGGCCCTGCCCAGCGCTCTCTCCTCAAGTCCAAACCCATTCCAGCCCGTGGTCCTCTCTAATTTCACCCAAAGCAGCAGAAGCTTGAGCTGAAAAAGAGGAATCTGGCCCCCAAGTCCAGCAAACTATTCCCTTTTCCTGTCTCCCTCCTCTACCAGCGACCGCAGATCGACAGCTCTACGGCCAGCACTGGCCCAAAACTATGAGGGGTATTTTCAGCACTGTAATTTGAAGCACACATGGTATATACACACAGACACACACTCACATACAGAACCACACACTCAGCAAATACACAGACTTTGGGGATAGATCAAAAGATACAATACGACAGGAGAGAGGAGACACAAACACTCGCTACAGCACGTGTCCTTACATCCACAAAACAACTTGTCCCATTAGAATCAGGTCTGCAATTGTGCCTGCCTTTTTTCTCTCTTTGTGCTGGATCTGAGCAGGCGGGTAGCTCGGTGCAGGAAGGCAGGGCGGAGGCCTAACTACACGGAGACGAGAAAGAAACTCATCTGAAAACAAGAGGCCACTATGGGGATGCAGGGAGGGCAGAATCCAGAATAGCAAGGAGGGTAAAACACAGCTTTAATGCTAAATATAATTTTCATATTTGGTGTTTGATGATTCATCACGTTGTTATCCTTGCACAGTTTGTGCTCTGTATCTGATCTGGGTTCATTTCTCATTATTTAAAAAGATCTGTCACACTGATGAGACAACTTATATGTTAACAGAAGTGCCCTGATGTGTACTTTAGATTAATCAACAAGTTGCTGATTTAATATTTACAATTCATAAATGAAACAGAGAACAAAACAAAAGTGAAATCTGAAATCCAATCTGCTCTTCAGTGGTGGGACAAGGAGCAAAATGATGCCACATGTACGGACATGCACTCTCCCCGTGTGCCAGCTACCTAAATACAACCGTCTGCATGCTCGTGCACATACATACACACTTGCACTGATTACAGATGCAGTATATACTGTTACTCCTGTCCAAGACCTTAATTACCCTGCACAGTCTTATTTCCCATAAATACAGCAAGAGCAGAGCTGTAATTAGGGCCTATATTTACCCCACCTGGCTAGGGGAGAACACAGTTCAGTGCTGGCCACAGGGATGAGCCAGCCCCACTCAACTACGCTGCCATGGGTGGAACCAAGACACCAGTGGACACACATGAGCTGTGTCCCAGCTCAGGGGCTGGATCCTCGGAAGGATGGTGGGCATGTAGGTACATCAAGTTGTGGATGTAGAGGCTTACCTCATCAGTTTGTTTGAGGAACAGCCGTGTCTGTATGACACAAGCCTTTCAAGTTTACTTATGAAATCAACAAACAAACAGCCCTTTGTCACATGACACAACAGCTGGGTGTTACTGGTAAGTAAAGCTAAGCATACACTGTACGATTTGAGCCCGGCTTAAAGATGTTATTTAATTCCAACTCCTACTGTGCGTGTAAATTGTCTGAAATGTAAACCAAAGCACACGTTTTGTGTTCACACTGTGCGATCTGATCATCAAGCCACGACCCAAGTGCTCACACTGTTCGTGTAAAATAGACAATACAAAGATTCTTTTCAAAGCTCTGGGGCTGCAGGCAGGTAGAAGTTTGTTTACTAGCGGAAGTGTAGTTCATAATAATGTAACGACAGACATCCCAAAAAAAGGTTTAAAGGTCCATTTCTGCAAAAACGGGTCAGTTCAAGTTTTGACTCTGTCTGTGTCTAGCTGGGTGTAGGCTACAATGTACAATTGACTGAGTGAGAAAGAAGCAGTGACTTTGAGGAGTCGACTTGTATCTCTGCTTCTATTCAATGTCATTCATCCAAACATCCGACGGCCAGTCAGGAGCAGTTGATCACACTTGATCGGTCCTTGTTTTCCCCCTTAATTTCAGTCCAACTCCAAAATGAGTCTCAAAAATTGGGTCAGAATCGGGCTCAATCCTTTACAATGAATGCCCGACTCACATGGATGCTTCAAATTGTCAACCCTCTTGTTTTTCACCGTTTCATCGCTCACTAGAGTTGCAATTAGACCTGGGCGACATAACCACTATGTACAATATATCAATATATTTTTAAGCAAGATATAAATATAGACAACACCGTTTATATTGATATTGGGTCAGGTTGCATTACACAACGCATATCAGTGTGCATCTCTTCTCTCTCCTCACAGCTCCACCCCACTCAATCACTCACAAGTTCTCCAGCAACAGAGACACAGCGCTGCTATGTTGCACATGCTACGCTAAATCAGTCTGTGAGATGAATTAAATGACTGCAGCACATGTGCAATCCAGCGCTGCACTGCTAATTTGTGCGTGAGGTGGATCATAGCACGTCGCCGTTCTTCTTGGTAGTTGTAGTCTACTGTGAGACATGGAGACAGCGCCTGGATGGAGGCGACAGACGGGTTTAAAAAATACAGCAACAACACAAACGTTTCATATGCAAGACGTATATAAAGCAGACAAAGTGTCTCTGGCGCCTTCCCTCCCTCTGCCGCTGATGCTCTGTGCATAAATAAGATTAACAGTTTAAATAAATAAAAAGACTTAAATCATTTTCCAGCACTAGATTCATTTGAAAGGCCAGCAGATGGAAAATGACTTTTTATTCCCCCGATATTGTTAATTCTGTCAAACTACAATGGATATAGGCCTACTCGATACTTTTGTGTCCTGCTGTTCTGCAAACCTTTAAACCTCTGTAGCTCCAGTGCTGTGTGCAAAAATGTTAATGTACAGCCCTGCTATTTATATAATTTTTCCTTTACATATTGTGCAGCTGTATATTTTTAAAACAGGGAAAAAATCCCTGTCTTTGCATTTAATTTTGATCACAGTCTGCTTTCATAAAAGTGCTTGTGACATCTCAAATGTGGCTTTGACTTGCAGCTGAACATGTAGCCCACTTTGTAGAAAATACAGAGATATATATTGTGCATCGCCAGTCAGCCTGAAAACACTGAGATATGAATTTCTGTCCATACCTCCAGGCCCTAAATGCAACTCTAGAAAGTATCCCACTACCACTATCCCCATTCACATTTTAAGATGCTACGAATCATATCCAGCTACAAAAAAAAAAACATGATAAGCTGGCAGTTTTAATGGAAGTACAGAGAGTCGTTACGGTCTCATCTTGTCTCACTGGTGTGAACTGACAGGTTTCATAACACTGCAGACTGGCACATTTTAAGGTTTAATTCACCTTGTCGTGAATCTGTGCTCTAAATTGGGCTTTACATGCACACAGCACACTTTGTGTATTACAGGGATATAAAAACTCTTGCCGCCTCAAAAAACAAAAAATACTTTGCTTCACTTTAATGCTCTGGGGCTTTCGTGAGATATCCGTCCACAGAAATCCTCTCGTGGTTTCTCTTGATGAGGACAACGGACTGGCTCTCGTGTAAGAAGCCAAGCAGACCTCCAAGTGAGGTTACAAATAGCTCAAATAGCTTGGACACTTCTCTGCCTCTCTCTGTTTACTTTGTGGCCAGATTGGTCTTTCCCTTTCACATCCCATCCACAACAACAAACTGATCGAAATGTAAACTGGAGAAAATGGCAGCACTTCACTGTGCCCTCGCAGCAGGCGCAAACAAACCGTTTTGTGGAATCTCTTTGTAACCACTGATACAATGTGAAATGTTGTGTGAAGTTGTGTTTTATGGTGTTGAACATCGCTTTGCTGGTCTGTGGAAAGATTACAGCTTCACGCCCTTCTATGCATCCAAATTACTGGCCTCATCATGTTTCAGTGTGTTTAGGATTCATCGCCCGCACTCTCTAAACCATCCATCGGCAGATGGGGTGTTAATAGGAGTGGCAGTGGCTTTCCCATTCTCTACTGAGAGAGTCACGCATCTGAAAGCTGTCAGGATGAGGCTCTGCCCACTCTGTTCTCAGAGGACTCCAAACTGAGGCAGGACATTGAGATTTCAGAGAGATGGGCAGAGAGAACAAGAAAGAAAGAGAACGTAAAACCAAAAAGGGAAGAGCAACCCCCTAATAACTTTGATCTGGGTCTCAACCCTTGTTTGGTTTGAGGTGGTAAAGCCATGTGTGGGGTGCGGAGGAGGACAACACTGCTGACTCAGGCTTCTTCTCTCCTTGGTCCTCCTCTCCATGGCAGTGAGACCAGGAGGATTAATGAGAGCGGTAAAGAAAGAGAAAAAAAGAGCAGAGAGACTTGGCTCAATGGTCTCTCTGTGTCCTGGTGGCCCAGCAGTTTGAAGCAACCTTTTTTTTTTACACCACATACTATTTTTAAATTGACAATTTGTTATTAGTTATCCCATTTGTCTTCTTGTGGGCTCTGCCTTGATAGCGAGTTTGAAAATGACAGAGAAAGAGAGGGAGACAGAGAGAAACGGTACAAAGAGAGATAGAGTGAGCATAAAAACTAAACCAAACAAAAAAACAAAACAACTTTATTTGTCTTTCATTGTGGTTATGCACTAAATAAGAAAAATACATAGATCTCTCAGCAACAATCAGGCTGTGTCCACACATATTTCATGTACTGCTGAACAATGAAACAGACTGGTGTGTCACTTTGATTAATTAAAAGCCAGTACACTGTTGTTGGGGGATTTATGAATAAAAAAGCGGCACAAGCAAAAGCTACATAAAAATATTTTTGGTTGAACTATAACATTTCCTCATGGCCCAGTAGCAAATGTGCCATGGCCTGGCACAAGTTCACGACCCACAGTGGTGGAGGAAGTTTCAGACCATTTGCTTTGGTAAAAGTAGCAATAAAACAATTCAAAAATACTCTGCTACAAGTAAAAGCACTGCACTTATAATCTTACTTAATTAAAAGGTATGTATTAACAGCACAATGTACTGAAAGCTGTAGTTGGTAACTTTTATAAGCAATAACTTTTTTCATATTTGCTGAAATTGTCTCTATATTCACATAACTAAATGAAACAGATAATCATATCCCTCTGCCTACTTGTTGGAGTCATAATATAGTTTTTGCTTATTTTATCCTTACCTAAACACAAGGTAAAATATAAATATACACATGCAGTTATTAAACTGAACACAGGGTGGAGCATTCATGTGTGAAGGGCATATAGGTAAGCTCCATGTAATGGGAATCAGGCGTGGGGAACAGGATGCAAACAGCTTTTAACCGTGTATTGGTGTGTAAAAGTGAATTTGTTGAATGGAATAATGATCAAATATGGACAATGCTGTCAGTCTTCTATGGTATGGTGAATATGTATATATGGTTTTGAGAGGAAATGGATTGCCAAATCCAAAGAGATGACGCACACTGGAGTTTGGTTTACTCTTAGCTCAGAACACGCGTCCCGAACAAGTTTACCTGTTCGCCCCCCAGTGGCTTCTTAAGAAATTTTGTTTTGTTAAAAGTCACTGCATTCCTCTTTTAACCTGTAGCACTTCTTATGGCCTTACCGCAGGTCAACAAAACAACCAATCAGAGCTGAGGAATCTCTAATGCAGCTTTCAAACACTGTTCATGAACTGTAGTCAAACTGTCAAATATGAATCACGATTCTGTTACTGCATTGCCTATTTCTCACCTCAGATGTTTTCAGAAACATATTTTAGTGTACTGTTTAGCTGTAAAATGAGAAGGCTGGTCTGGCTGGTTGGCGGTGCTTGCTTCTTCTGTCAACTATTTACAAAAACTCTCATTCTACAGGTAAACAGGTCACTAAAATATGTTTCTAAAGCATCTGAAATAAGAAAGAAATAGGCAATGCAGTTACATAATCTTGATTCATATTTGATAAGCGCTTCCTAGTTTGACTGCAGTTCACAGAGCAATTGACATGATTGACAGCTGCACTAGAGACTCCACAGCTCTAGCTGGTTGTTTCTAGTGCATCACAGTGATTCCAGTGAATGCCGTTAGAGGCAGAAGGAAGAGGTGGAGGGACATGATTTTTTTCACAGACTGTCTCATGTACTTCTCTTAGAATATAATGACAGTTTCATCACATATGACACAAAGTTATTTCCAATAACTGTGGCTTTAAAGTATCAAAAGTAAAAGTCACTATACATACAAGGTGAACGTAGTTTAGTACAATATTTGCCTCTGAAATGAAGTGAGGTAGAACCATAAGGTTGTATAGAATTGAAATACTCTAAGTAATGTAAAAATTATCTTTACGTTGTACTGGAAGCACCGTGCAGGTTGTCCAGAAGGCGATTTGCGTTTCCTAAGACAGTTAAGGCATGACCCACCCTACTCTGCCTCACTCTGCCTCTGATTGGCTTACCTTGGCATTCTTACCATAACCTAATGGTTCTCAAACTTTTTCTGTTCGACTCCGCTTCAGAAGCCGAAAAAAGTTTGTGTCCCCCCACCCTACAATGTTTTATCTGTCATTAACAACAGGTGAAGCAACTAGTAAAGAATCCATCTTGAATTTTAGTGAAGTAAAAGTCAGCATAAATAAGATTTTTCCATACACATAAATCATATTTATTCAGCTTTGTTTCACTCCATATTTCCCCCCTGGTGATTTATGCCCCACCTGCTGTGGATATATACCCTAACCCTAACAAATTCCACTCTGAAACCTAACCAACTCAACCAAAGAGGGCAACAAGTACTAGTGGGAGAATACGATGTGTCATGCCTTTGGAAATGCAAATTCGCCCCCAGCAAAAACTGAAAGTTAAAACACATGTGTTTAAATCTGCCTTAGGACCCTTGTAAAATGTTTATTCTTTCTTTTTCCCCCCATACGGTCTGCTGCTCGCCACTGACAACAATTTAATGAAGTCAAAAATGCCATAGACTTGGTTGGAATGTCCCAGCAGCTCATCCCCACCACCAGTAACCACTGGGCTCTTACTGGAGACGCTGTTTCAGACAGACAGACTACCCAACACTGATTCAATCTAAACTAATGAGACCCTTTGGCTGCACAAAGTGATTTACATCCAACTTAAGTGCAATTTTATTTGAATTACTTCAATTTGTTAAACTGAGTATGTGGAATGACTGACGACCTGGGACAGCATTTATTCAGGCGATCTAGAGCGCCGCTGAAAAGCTGTGTTTGACATTCGCATTGCAAAGACACAGAGAGAGCCTTTGCAATGGAGAAAATTCAAACAGTCTGCTCAAAAGCAGTGTGTTAAGAAAGACCTCAACACCGACACACCTGATGTAAACATCCAGGTTCAAACACTGGAGTGGAGCCAGCCGACTCAGCTCATGTTACTAAAGCAAACACAGACGCGCATGCACCGTGCTCGCACTCTGTATTGTGAAGGCATACAGTTCAACAAGTGTGCCACAAAGAAAATAATCCTCATGTACCTTTCTCACTCCCGACTCCCTGTCAGAGTCAATGACATCACATACCTCTGAAACAGTACGGCATTCATGAAGGTGTCCAAAAACACATAGTGAACAACACATTTGGGGGGGGGGGGGGGGGGGGGGGCCCACATACACACACAAATATGCAGCCATCCTCCTTCTGACTTCCTTACAGGGTGATGTGCCTTCCAGGTATTTCTGTGGTCTAAAATGTAATCTGCTGCGGCATGTAGTGTTTTCGCAGGATTCGTCATATTTACAAATGAGAGAGTCCACGGCCTTAAGGCACACCACGTATCTCGGTAATTAAAACACCCTGGGAGGTCTGCTGCTGCAAAGTGTGAGAATATTTGCTCTACACCTCCTGGACTCTCACAACACTCGCCGACATCTTCATCTTCCCTCAACCTCATTGCCGCTGGTTGTGACGGAGTCCTTTTGGCTCAGGCCTGGCTGTCATTGGCGAGAGATTTCTGATGAGGGAAGGAGAGCGCGGTGAGAGTGGAGAGGTTCATGGTCATACTAGTTTAGTGTGGGATGGGTACCCGTGGGAAGATGAGAGCAGGGACCGCAGCTTGTGTAGCACATCCATAAATCAATAGATGAATCACTGAGAGTGGCCAGTGGTGAGCTGGGTTAGTGTCAACATGTTTATCACTCAATGCAGCATGGAAAAAACACACTTACAGTAAATGGCAGTGGGCTGACAGGGGCTAGTTTCCCCTATTGGTTCCCTTAAAAGGAACCTAATATGATCATTTCCAGTTCATATATGTATTTTGGGTTTCTACAACAACATGTTTACGGCTGAAATTAATTCCCTCCGTGGGGTGGCAGGGCTCAGCCTTAGAGATAGGGTGAGGAGCTCTGACATCCAGAGGGAGCTCGGAATAAAGCCGCTGGGCCTTCGCGACAAAGGGGCCAGTTGAGGTAGTTCGGGCATCTGATCAGGATGCCTCCTGGGCGCCTCCTTGTTCGAAGTTTTCTGGAGACATCCAACTGGTAGGAGGCCCCAGCGCAGACTTAGAAAACACTGGAGGGATTATATATCTCATCTAGCCTGAGAACACCTCGGGATCTCCTAGTAGGAGCTGGAAAATGTTCCTGGGGAGATGGACGTCTGGAGTGCTTTGCTCAGCCTTTCCCCCCACGCAGCAGATGGATGGATGTTTCCATGCTTTTAATGTTTAAAAAAACACTTTATTTTTCTAAAACTCTCTGTCCTGGAGTACCTGTTTTCAACTTTTGTGAAATACTCCATTTTAGCACCTGTCTCTTTAAACTCCACCCTCTGAAAATACCCAGTCTGCTCCGATTGGTCAGAGTTTATGAGCTTCCTGTATCTCAGCATTTCGGCATCATTTTTGCAGCCATGGGGAATGACTGTAACAGAGTATAGCCGCACTTTTTACTGTAAAAAAAAATCACAATCAATAGTTTCCAAACCAGTTCCAGCAGGAATTTGATCCAAAAACAGGGGGAAAGTAAGAACAACATCAACTAAAATTACATGTTTCTCTGACGTTAGCATGTGGTTACATGTAGCAGTGTAGGTGACTTAATGTAAACACTTGCAGTGGCAGGCCTGGAGCAGATAACCATAAAGAAATCCATCACAAGCTGACGTCAGCTGGTCGCGAAAGTAGGAAAAACATTGGAAACAGAGTATTCAGAAAGGCCCTTTAAATAGGGCTGCAGAAAGTTCTGTCTGTATATAAAGGGCTTTATCAGGGGACCTACCTGAACAGGAGTCAGCTGGGCTCTGGGGTCAAACACTCGCAACATCTTGTCCTAGACAGATGAAAAAAAAACAACAACATAAAAATACATACATCCAACAGTTGAATCTACATCTCTCTAAAACGCTGAACATTACATGAAGGTCTCATGAAGGTTGGATTTTTTGCAGGACTGTTGTGTTAGACTTTAGCCAGGTGTACCTAATAAACAGGCTGTATTAAGATGTGTAAAGAAGGTCAAAGAGAGTGTGCAAGGTCAAGATTTAAAGTTCTCACAAAGAACGAGGGAAAAAATATTAATGCTCATCAGTCAGCTGTTTTTTTGTGCATAAAAAACTAAAATGGGAAACTGAAATATGAAAACCACATATTAAAAACATTAATAACAGAGTCCCTCCACCTCAGTATAATTCAGTTAAAGAATAACACAAGCTCTCTTAAGTTTCCTTATTTATCAGCCTGATCTGACTGATTCATCGTCGGCAAATGCAATCCAGTGACCTCTCCAAAGCCTCATGTGCCGTGACCCCGGCCAGCCCCAGCACGCATTTGGCATCAATCACAGCGGCCAATCAGAGAGTCTCCTGCGTGATTGAGAGGAAATGGGGCCTAATGGGATCAGGCTGTGACCGGGACATGCATGTCTGCAGCCGTGTCACTCAATACCGCTGTGTGACTGTGATCACAGAGGACATACGGGGCTGATAGCAGGTAATAAGTATGAGGACTTAGACTAAACCACGATATACATGTCAGAGGGAATCAGGAGGCTGACAATGACACAGTCAGACACACACACACACACACACACACACACACGGAGGCACTGTGCAACATTTGGCCATACACAACATAAATACAGCATTTTATCATATCTGTGTGAGCTTCAGCTTCTCTTTGTCCTGTTCTCCACAGCATTCCAAGCAGGGATTCATTTGCCGTTTACTTGCTTGAGTAGCAAACGGGGGTTTCATAATGTACCCTTTTTTCCTCTGCCTCACTCCCTATCTGTGTGTTTGTGTAGCCCACCCACGAATATGATGCCCTAAGGCTCTGTCTGTCTTGAGGCCTCTGTGACCTAGGCCAAAGCTAAAGGCTCAGGGAGCAGTGCCAGAACAACACGAACACACACACACACACACACACACACACACACACACACACTAAAACCACATGACCTATGGATGAGAGCCCACCTGTCGCAAAAATGCCAAAATGTGGCTATAACTATCTCTGATCGGCGAGCATTCCCAGAATACCAGCAAAGAACACACACACATACTTGTACTCCTATCTTTGTGAGGACCCTCACTGACATAATGCATTCCCTAACCCCTCAACCTAACCTTTATCTAAACCTCACTGTGACCCACATGACAACCCTCAAACAAGTCTTTGAAGAGGTAAGACCAAAACGTCCTCACTTTCCAAAATGTCCTCACTCCGTTGGTTAAAAACATGTTCCGGTCCCTTAAAGGTCTACCTTAAAATGTTATTTATTCTGTATGCTCCTGAACCTGAGTGACGAATTCCGTTGTCCCATGTTTTTAACATGTTTGAATGACATAGACTGAACCTTGAACTATGAAGCAAGTAAAAGTGTACACACACACACACACAGGTTCTGGCAAATGAAACAATTAACAATTATTTACATTATCTCCTAATCTGCTGATTATTTTCTCAAGTAGTTATTAAACTGTTTTGTCAATATTTTGTCAGAAAATAGCGAAAAATGACCTTTAAAAAATCCCAACAGCCCAAACAGGCATTCTTAAATGTCTTCTTTTGTTGGAGCAACAGTCTAAAACCCAAAGATATTCAATTTACAACCGTAAAAGACAAAGAAAGGCATCGAATCCTCGCATTTAAGAAGCATTTCACTACTGGAAATATGGTCTTTTCATAGAACTACGCTACCCAGCCCAATAAACACTCTCATGCGACTGATATAATGCAAGCTCGTCTGTTTTAACACAGGATACAAAATGGTGGCCAGCTAGTTACAAAAGATTTTGAATTACAGTTAAAGGTAAAATATTTTTCTGTAAAAATGTGATGCAGAATCTCAGCTCTTATTTGATCACCACTGCTTTGTTTTACTGTTTGAGCTCAGTTTTTTCAGTTTCCCTTTTCTTTTTACAGCACAGGAATCTGTCTGGTGCCCACTTCCTGTTCACAAATTCTCACATTACAGCCAAACAGTGCACTAAAATATGTTTCTGAAAACTTCAACTCAACGTCAACTAACTAACCTCTACAACCAAACACGCTTTAGAATAACCAAACACACACATATCTACTGTACATATGTACAAACATACATTTGCCATATTAAGTTCACCCACTGGCATATCAACATAAGTGTTGTTGTGCAAATATCAACATGAGGGAGGAAACTATCTGGCTGTGCAAACACACAGATGAGGGGCTACTCACATATAGATGTGTCCACCAAGCAACCACACACACACTCAGACAAGCAAACACTCTCTCTTAAGCCTATGACAATAACCCCATGTCAACACACACACCCCAACTCAACTCATAAATGCACAGATGGAGGGCCCGGACAGCCGTGTGTGCATTTGTGTGTTTGTGTGTATCTGTGCTGAGACAGCAGCTGTTTAATCAAAGTGACGGAGCCTCATTCTCAAGCTGCTGTTAATGAGTTTTCACTGCGAGTTTGAAGCACACAACTTTCACATGTATGCAAAACACACACAGACGCTGGGAATCTTCAACTGGGGGGGGGGGGTCGCCCTCTCTCTCTTCACACTGCGATGCCAGCCGTCCCTGCTCAGTCTCCCACAGTTACCGGTGTCAAAGCCTGTTGTGATTGGCGGTTTAAGACTGCAGGTTCCTCATCACGATTATATCTCACTCTTCTCACCGGGGGCAATAAGCTGCGGAGCTCAGTTATAATCTGGCTTTCAAAAGTCAAGGTGGACCATGGACAATAAATCCAGTGACACCTCATTTCTAAACAGCATACTCGTACTCTCTGCTCGTACTACCTGTGGATTTGCCTTCCCTAAAATGAATGGCGCCTTTCTCCCTCCAACTGTGTCATAAATATACATCTCTCTAAGTCCAAACGAGGCCTGTTGTGATTCCTGCTCTTTGGGGTGGTGGTCTCCCCTTCATCTTGCCCCCCAGCACTGCGCCCCAATGTTTACCCTATGGGAGGGCCGGGGGATTGGACCCACATGTTGGCGGGTCCTATTTGCTTTAATAAGTTGGATTGGAGAGATTGAAAGGGGCCTTTTGGGTTAAATGACACCAAAGCCCAACAGGGCAAGAACCTCAGAGGCCCCCCGACTCTGATCTGGGCTCACATTTCCCCCTCCCCCCCATTTCTTTTCAGGTGCCTTGCTCTTTTTCTGAGGCTGATGGTAGGGGTGGTAGCTCTGGTGAGGATGATTATCCTGTCAAGGTAAATGTCATGATTTGGACGTAGCCTGTGATGGGTGGAGTAATTTGTTACTTGTCAGAGCAAAGACAAACAACGGGGATTGGACTGACAATCATACCTGTTAAGTACGCACATGTGGGAGATTTCTGTGTCAGAGTTGGTTCTCTCTCAAACACACGTATGTTCATCGCGCATTGTTTAAAGTATACACAAGAGGTCTCTGCCTCATTTTCACATCAATCAGTCTCTGTCTGGTTTCAGAAAGGATACAAATACAGAGTGCAGAGTGTCTACAGGTATCAGACACTTAGATTTAATGCTTTGTGGGGACTTTTTCAAGATATTTTTTAACCAAATTTAAGACAGATTTTTGAACAAATGATCTTTTTCTTATTCAAGCATGGCAGGTTAGTGTAAAGCTTAGTATTAGTGTTTTTGCGATACTGAAATTTCCAACTTAGGGTAAAATACTGTGAGAAATATCGATATTCTGTACTATTTTCGATACCAAACATTGGGGGTGTACAATTCAATGTCTTTATTAAAAGATAAATTAATCATAGGTACAGCATCTGAGGCTGACAAAAAAGGTTTGAACCTTTGAAGCTACAATCATTGCCATGGTAATCAACACCCAAATCAGTATTGAAATTCTGCGTTTTTTTGTTGGAGTTTTTTCTGGCTTTTTCACCAGTAAACTGGTAAAGAGATGGCAAATGTCAAACACGAATGAGCTCAGTCATTGACAAATAGGAATTGAAAGATGAATTAAATAAATTAGATCAAATGTTTGTGGTAATTAAGGCCTCACAAATTTAAATTTAAGACTGTTTAACTACTTTAAACTACACTTTAAGACATTTTAAGACACCTTGTTGTGAAATTCACTGTGGTGCACATTTGGAGTATAAAAATGAATTAACCTCCACTGATGAAAATGCCTCCAGCTCTTCCTATAAATATATATTCATGAAATTATCCCAGCTCGACTAATAAATTCCTTCATGCTCTGCCCCCTACTCATAAACCCATACCACCTCCCTCCTTCCTACTCCTACACAAAATATTAACAACCTAATGGAAAGCCCATCAAGCTGTGTGATTATTTCCTGATGACACAGATGAGAATGGGGCCATATGGGTGCATAAAAATTCCTGGGAGACTTTCTCTCCTCTTAGCTTTTCCCTGCATGCTGCGAAACTGCTGTAGGGCTGGGTATCATTTATATAATAAAGATACCAATACCAGTAGAGAACTTCATTAGATAGCTTTTCTTCTACTTCATTCGATACCCATCATGTGAATGGAAGCATTCAGTTGCCTTAAATGCCACCAGATGCCACAGGCATGTAGTAGAGCCATACTTTAAACGTTTTGGTTGCATCTTTGCAACTGCCAAATCCGTCAAATACACCCTGCTCGACTCCATGAGCTGAAGCTGCTACAGTAGTGGGCCAATCCCATGTCACATTAGATTAAACGTTTGTGGTGTCTGCCTGCGAGCAAAACCATACAAATATCAGATCTGGGTACAAAAAACAATTGAACTCAAGTATTGTTTCACTGGAGAAGTTTCAGTACTACTTGGTTTATTTTGGTCAATACCATAAAAGCTATCGGGTGCCAATACACAGCCCTATGCACATGCCAAAAAAAGTGATGGGTCAGCAGTTTCTGATTTGACATAAACTTGCATCAAAGGACTGGAGGGATCAATGGAGCAAACAGGGGTCAGGTGGGGTCGAGACAAAACAAAAGCCCCTATAGATGTAGCCTTCACACACACACACACACACACAGGGTTGCGCCCTTGTTGGTGCCCTAATTAACCAGTTAATGTACTTTCCAGTCTGACGAGGAAAATCTCCACAGGCTCTTTATCAACTGCGGCCAAGATTTCTTTCCCTGTCATCATTATTACTGCATTAAAACAAACTGGCTGTTACCCTTTACGTCATGGGGCTTTTTAAAGTTTATTCTTTTTCCCTCTAAAGAAGTGCTCACTAATTCCTAAATCAAATGTGTGATGTGATCCCCACCCTTTTAATGAGCATTACCCCTGTTGACATTTTATTAAAAAATAAACCCCATGTAAACAGATAACACGCAGCAGTGTCCAATGTGAGGCAGTCTGCGCTGAATGTGGGCCACTGGCTGCATCTAGTGGTCACACGCTGCAATTACAGCAACCAAACCTCAGGCTACACAGGAAGGAAGATGTTGTAAATCAAGAAAAATACGACTTTCACTTTGCCGTGGTGACACAAAGTGAAGCAATGTAGGTCGTTGCTATGTATGGACTATATGTGGTGCAGTGTGAGTTGTCGTCACCTTGCAGGAGGAAGCCAGCAGGGAGCCGTCCCGTTTCCAGCTCAGACTCTGCAGCTGGTCACCATGCTGCTCCAGAGCTGCAGACACACACACACCATCATTTAGAGATATGAGAGAGAGACAGGACTAGTGGGACAATGTCCACATAGGTCAGGAACAAAAAAGGAAAAGGAATGTATGATGCTACACACTGTGAACACAGAATGACACACATACACAGACAAGACATGACAGAAAACAACTGAGAGGTCACTGCAGGAGAAATGCAGGGGAGAGGTGAAGCCATAAAACAAGCTTACACACAATAATACAGAGTATGGGTGATTTAAGAAAGGATCTTATGACCCAATAGAGACATTATGAGCATGACACGTATTAGGCTGCGGTGCCATAAGTGAGCACAGCACGGCTTGTGTGAATTCTTCAGTTTCAATATGACACCAAACAGATGAAAAGAGATGAAAGGTGCACTTGTTAAGGCATTACACACCAAGAGAGTTGACATGATCTCAAACAATAAAACGCACTCATTCAAATATAGATTTCTGTCATTCAGACCTTGTTCCTCAACCACATATGAATGAGGAATGAGAGTGATGAAGGACAGCGTGTGGGGGGTACAGCTCATGAAAAGTTGGATCAGCAGTGAGCAGCAGCAGCCAGGCCAGCTGTCATGGGATGGGGGAGTGTTTGTGTGTGTGGAGGGGGGGGAAGGTTTGAGGCCAGAGGATAGTGACTGCATCCTGAGGCCAGTCCGGGGAGACTGGGACCAGGACAGCGAACCAAAACATTACCTCTGCTGCTCCGGCACTTAGACAGAGCCACAGGGCTGTAAAACGTAGGCAGTGTCAGTCAGACAGTCTCCAACGAAGAAAAGGAAACCAACCACTTCACTCCAAATGTATATATATATATATATATATTAATGTTGCACATAGAAACAGAACAGGCCACAACAAAAATTGAAGACTAACTGACAGAGACTGAAATGTTAAATGCAGACAGTGCATGATGTACGACAAAGACTTCGACAAAATTAATTTGGGTTGCGATGTGTGTTTTGATATAACAAGGTGTCCACAGGTATCACTTAAATTTAATGCTTTTAAAGACGTTTTGTCAACCAAATTTAAAAGGTCCAGTATGTATGATTTAAGGGATATATTGGAAGAAATAGAATAAAACAAAATAAGTATGTTTTCCTTAGTGTATAATCACCTGAAAATAAAAATCATTGTTATTTCGTTACCTTAGAATGAGCCGTTTATATCTACATAGTGAGCAGGTTCTTGTTTATAGAGATCGCCATGTTGCACCACCATGTTTCTACATAAGACCAACCAAGCACTGGCTCTACATTGGGCCATTCATGCTTTTGTGTTGGCCACTGTAGTTGGCAGCCCCTCTGCGACGAGAGTGCTGGAAAAACATTGATTTTTGTAATATAAAACTGCTTTATTCAGTGTTTTTACCAGCATAAAACACCAGTCTGTTTGTTCTAGAGATGCAGAGACCTCTGCGGATAAATCAGTTAAAACCTCTTGAACATCTAGGGCCGTATTCACAAAGCTTCCTAGCACAAGAAAATTCTTAGAATTGTGACGTTTTCTTAGAAATTTCCCTTAAAGTTAAGGCTAGGTCCTTGCAAAGATAAAAGTTTTTCACAAAGTGTCTTAACCCGTTAGGAGTAGGGAGGAGGACTTTTAGGAGCATTAAGAGTTTCTTAAGCAGAGGAGAAAATGGTGGAAACACAAAGAGGTCGGAGAAATATCCTCCAAACACTGGATGAATGCAATCATGCCAGAAATAAAATGATAACAACACTAAGATATTTGGAAAACTGGAAAAATGCACCAATGCAGCAGTGATGACTTGAGTCCATCTCAACCTTCCATCAGCAGAGTTATCACACTAACAATGACAACACTTTCACAGTCAGGAGCTCATTTCGTTTCCACTGGGTGTCCACACCTTGCAGGCCCACAAAAAGTCATGTCTGTGACAACCAATCACATCTGTTAAAAGAATGCATCATACCTCGAAACGGGGTCAACCACACTCACTAACGGTTTCTGTCCCTTCCTTGCTCAGAGTTGCTCTGTGAACTTTCCTGAATCACTCCTAAGCTAGGACTCCTTAGTAAAAATTTTAGGCTAAGTTAGGAGCTCTCTGAGAGTTTTTTCAGAATGTTTGAGAATACGGCCCCAGGTTTGTTTGCTTTGAAGAGGAAGAGACCTCTGCAGATAATGTGGCTCCTGGTAAAAACCTCCTGAAGAATGAACACTGAAGGAGTTCTAACTGGGAGAAGTATCAGCTGGTTGCAATCTGCAATCCTCACCAATAGATGCTACTAAATCCGACACATTCCTGTTTGAGCATTGCATTTAAGTATGAAGTTTAGTATATATTTGGTCCCATGCAGAGGTAATATGGTTATAAGAGTGAGTTAGGTTAATCTGCATTTTGTCAACAGGTAAGTCCAAGTATAAGGTAAAACAAAACAAAACAGTATTTCGTGCGGTGGTATGTTTGAAGGTTTGTAACATCAGAAATGTGAACTTTCACGCAGAAGATCTTGACTGGTTTTGACAATTAAAAGATGGATAAATGAAATTAGATACATTTTGGGCTTTTTTTTTTAGACCTCAGGAACTCTCATTTAAGTCTATTAAATGACTTTTAAGGCCTAGTATTTATCAAATTGAATTTAAGACTTACTTTTTAATGACCCGCAGACACCTTGTATAAACTGTGTGCTTCAATGTGTGTACATGCGCTGCTCACGTCGCCACCTGTAGCTACCTGCGAGTGGTGCATCCTGGCGGCTGGTGTCCCAAATCAGAGGGGACTTGGTGGCACCGACAGCCAGCAGGCCAGAGGAGGTGGGGTGGAAGAGCACCAGCTCCAGCCTGCCCTGACCGGGACGCAGGGTCAGCTCCGGACTGCTGGGCTGCTCCAGCTCTGGATCACACAGACGCCACAGCTTCACCTGAACACAGACAGAGAGAGGGACTTTAACTTTACCACATCTTAGAGTTCACCAGCAGAAACTTTTCTCCATCCTCTTCGATGGAAATAGTTCTCAAACCTCAGCTCCTTTGAACATTAAATGAAAGGGTTTTGATCTGCGGCTCTGACAGCTGTTTTCTGAAGCCACACCAGACAAGACAGGCTGGTGTGACTAACCCAGCAGCCAACTGATTCAGTTCGTGCTGCGGACATCTTGCCTTCCAGATGGAGCAGACCGGGAGGATCACGACAAGTCGAGATGCAGCATCACAGCCAGGGATATGGCGCAAGTCTCTAACTGTTCTATCTAAACGGTGCTACCGTACTGCATTAGTTGGGGTTTGGGTTCAGCTTTGGATTTCTTGTTAATGTTGACATATGACAGCAGATGAAATGATTGTGCATTAGATCATTTTAAGTTAATCAAAATACTCATATTTCACAAGTAGGAGCATTCGTTTAGTTTCACTCTAATTGGCTTGCTCAGCACAGCCCGGTTAATGAAACAATATACCCTGCTGGCAACAGATAAAAGGAATCGAAGTGCGCTCCAGATGCCGGGCACTGCAGACCACTCTAGTGTGTGTGTGTGTGTGGCAGTAGCTGCATGTGTTTGCACAGCTCCCTGAGGTAAACCGAGCTGCTGAGTCTGAGGATGCAGACCCACACTCAGCAGATTCCAGTAAGCTAGGGCACCTGTGGCCGAGGATAATGTGCTGAGAGGAGAGAGTCTTCAAAAGGTTTAAATAACAAAAAACTGGGCAGGTTCATATCCTAGCCCGAGCGCTGCCAGGAACAACAAAGCCCGAGAGGACGGAAAGAGGACTTACTATGTGTAAGTATTCGACAGCAAAATCAATATGAAGAAAGAGAAAAGGAATCTCACCATTTCATCTCCGGAGCATGTTGCCAGGAGACTTTCATCAAAAGGAGAGAAGTCCATATCAGTCACCAGATCTGACGGAGGGGAGGGAAAACAAATGGAAAATAAAAATTAGATCAGGGTCACAGCTGTCTGGCTTAATTTCCAGAGTGTCCTTGAGGGTCGGAGCAGTGACAGTTATGAAGAGGGACGCTACCTGAATGGCAGGAGATCTGCGTGACTGTCCACTGGCCATCTGAACCAGGTTTGACTGAGGACACGCCCAGCATACCTCCACCTGCAGACACAGAAAATGTCATTAATCATACTATTTAAATCTTCTCCTACACCTTTATAGTGTGGGAGAATTTTCAGAGTCACAATAGGGCACTGCAAATTAACCCATCTCCTATATCAGTGGTTCCCAACTGGTCCGGCCACAGGGTCCAGATTTCTCCTTAGTCATTATTTTACGGTCCACACAGTTTAACATATTGAGCACTGGTCACTTAATCACTCACTCTACAGCAGGAAACAGCACTTCAAAATAAAAGCTGTGCACCAGAAATTCACTGAACTTCTAAATAAAGTGGGTTTTTTTTTTTTTTTTACACATTTGACACATTCCTCATTCATGTGCGGTCCATTCAGAATGGAATGTGACCCACTTTTGGACTGCGACCCACCAGTTGGGAACCACTGTCCTAAACAATAAAGCTTCATCAAAGATAAGAACTGTGGCACTTTATACGAAAGCTCAGTAATAACATGGTAATAGTAGGGTAACAGTCTGATAATAAAGATGTAATAATAAGATAATACCATGTAATTAACAAAGTAATAACTATTAATGATGGGTATTAGGGATGGGAATTGATACGATTTTATTGATACCAATGTCATTATCAATTCTGCTTATGGGGTTAGATTCCTCATTGGTTCCCTTATTGATTTCTGGTCATTTTTTGAGGTGCAGTAGTTAGCGTTGTCGCCTCACAGCAAGAGGGTTCCTTGTTTGAACCCTGGGTGGGGGAGCCCTTCTGTGCGGAGTTTGCATGCTCTCCCCGTGTCAGCATGGGTTTTATCAGGGTACTCCAGCTTCCTCCCAAAGTCCAAAGACATGCACGTAGGTGGCCGTAGGTGTGAATGTGAGTGTGAATGGTTGTCTGTCTCTATGTGTCAGCCCTGCAAGAGTCTGGCGACCTGTCCAGGGTGTACCCCGCTTCTCGCTCAGTGTCAGCTGGGATAGGCTCCAGCCCCCCTGCGACCCCTAACAGAGTAAGCGGTTATGGTAAAAAATGAATAGCCAAAGAAAAAAATACAGCTCAGCCTTCTTGCATCATTTTCAAGAAATTAAAAGCAGCACTGCTGTGATCTTTCATCATGAAAAGACGCTACGCTTTGGACCATTTTGTCTTCCCACTATGGCTCCTTCTTGTCTCAAGGTTCCAGTAACATAGACGTATAAATTTGATGTCACTGTTTTGCAACGCACATCTGTCGGAAAAACATGTCAGCACCTATAAAAAGGAATTGATAACCTCTGAGGCATATGATTTCCATGGATTTCGCCTGTAACTTGTAACAAGGGGCCAGAAATAAAGGGTTATTATAGGGCAACACATTTAAAGATTTGAATGCAGTAACCTGCTAACAATAAAATTGCTATATTAGCACAATGTTTGGATTAAAATATTGTAATATGGTGACATTAATGGGGTTATAACGTTATATCAATGAGGAGGAAATACAGGTCAAGGGTACCTCTTTATCAAACTATCAAACCACTATTACCATGTTATAATCGAGCTGTAAAGTCCAACCCAAAACACAAAAAAATGATGTTGTTCTTCCAAGGAAATCCTCTGTCAGTCTGCCTGAAGCAAACGTTTCTGTTGTTGACCGCACTTTTACAGCCTTACCAGCCTGCTCGCTGTTGAAGGCCACCAGCTTGGAGCTCGCTTTGATGTGGTTCCCCTGGCAGGAGAAGGAGCCAGCTCGGACGTTGTTGATCCATCCCTGGATTTAAAAACGTGGAGAGCACGAGTAAGGGATTACAATGGATGAAACAAGGGTGTGATAAATGCACACAGATAATTGAGGTCAATCAACAAAACAGAGAGGAAAAGTCTTTCAAGCCCAAGAATCCTGGGTATTCACTTGACATGTCTACACAAGAGCACAATCAAGCAGCTGCAATGAAGAAAGAATCCAACTAAATAATATAAAGAAGCACACATGACCAAGTTGCCGTTACAGCTCGAATGAAACAAAGTGAACACTGAAATAAACAGGAAGGATCTAGCTGAGAGCATGCACAGATAAGTGCTACTAAATGAACAGAGTGTTGAGGAAGTGGAAGGGCTCCCTGCGTCGCACAGCAGAGAACTTTAGAAACCTCTTTCAGCATTAACAAGGCGAGAGCAGCGAGAGGACTGAGTGGCTGTACAACACGCTCCAGCAACTGCTGCTGCGCTGTCACAGACCAACCATAACAGACACTCGGCCCACAGAGGGCACTTCAGAAGCATGCGTTCATTTTAACAGGGTCTGTCAAAAGACAAGTTGACAACAAATGCAAATGTGTCCCTGGTGAGACACAAGCCCACGCTTCACTCTCAGTTTACGTTGGGAGTGAAATAACAATCCTGAACTTGTGTTTATCATCACGCCTGAGATTATTAGTCATTACTAGGGCTGTAAGGAAAACTCAGCATCCAGAAAAAAAAAAGCTGTATCTTGAGCTTCTTTTCCTGCATGGAAAAGACACTCTTTATATTATAAAAGGCTAGGACATGATTATATACTAAGGGGGACACACCCCTCTATATATTTAGATGTGCTCAAAATGTCCCTCCAGTATATCTATATAAAAAAGCCATGCTACAACAGGCAGCCACACACTGCCGTCCAAAATAATCATTAGCAAATGTCATCATAATCATAATAAACTTAAAAATGTGCCGCTATAGATGTTAACTTAAGTCGAGCCCAGATGAACATTGTCTCTTTCTGCTCACTTCTGGTCAGAAGGCTCATCCTGTGTATACGGTAGGACTCTTCACCTCCAACATATGGACACTGGATTAAGGATGTTATGTATTATTTACAATTGGAGAAAATCCCTTGTTTTTTTAAAGGATCAACAGCACGCTTCTTTGCCACCTGGCAGCCATTTTTAACTTTTTTAGCAAATATGAAACATGTAATACTCCCCTACTTCTGTCACACAGGTTAATTAATTTGTCGTCCCTTTTTTTTCCTTTTATTATTTTTTTCTAATTTATATTTATTTTTAAAATTATTTTTCTTTTTTCTATTTATGTATATATATTTGGAAAATTCTTTAATTTCATTTTTTTTGAGCTTATTTATTTATTTTTTGTTTTTGACTTTTATTTCCTTTCACTGGTCTGGCTTTCTCTGTTTGTTTCTGGGCTGGCGGGTGGGTGGGGTTGATTTCTGTCCTTGTTGGGTCTATGTTTGTTTGCTGATGCTTTGTGCACCTTAGTGAATTATCAATAATATCAATACAAATATCTAAACAAAATGCCACTATTATTACTACCAGTTCTAGTTTACAATGTATGGTTTGTGTTGCCGTACCTCAGCAGAAGCTGTGGGTCGGTACAATTGCGTCAAATGTATTAAAAAGTGGAAACTAGGATGTGATATGAGCTTCATGTGGGTTATATCATTGTTTTATTGTTATAGCTTTGAGTGAGCATGTGCCGACTGTGCATGCAGCCTGTTGCATTATATTTTTAACTCTTGAATGTATAGATTAATTCAACATACAATGCACATAACTGTACATATTTCTTATGTTTAGTCTAATTCTATTGTTGTTTTATTCTGCTGATGTAGTTAAATTTTCACACTTTTCACACTTTTAATTTTATATCTTATGTTCTAATGTTAAACACAGTAGCATAATGCACATTTCATATCCACCTAATTTTATTTTATTGATTTATATGTACACACTTTATGTCATACTCTTATTCTTACTTCATATAACTCTATTCTTCACATCGGAGCAACTGGATCGACTCATAATTTCCCCTCTGGGATCAATAAAGTATTTCTGAATCTGATTCTGATTTTGTGAAGTGTTAGTATGTCATGAAACGATCATGAAACGAGCCCAGTGTGTGCACATTTCTTGCACGGGCCCTCAACCATATCCTGGCTCTCTGAAACTGAACTTTGAGAACTCCTGATCTGAGATTTTTGTGTCAAAATGTTCCAAAATGGTCATTTTAGCCTTGCCTCCCCTTAATATATCAATTTGGGTCAATGTGTACAAGACCTGGTTTGAGTTTTCTGCATTTTCCTCAGGATTAAAGAGACAGACTGTGAATCCTTTCACAGGCCCATGATTAGAACGCACCTTGGCACCAAAAACAGTTATACTAACAGGGGACACCCCGTGCCAACCAAATAAGAGCTGACTAAATTAGACTCCTCCTGTGGCCACTCTTTGAGACCATGTGGAAAACTCAAACTGTTGTGAATAATCTGAGAAGGAGACATCCCTTGCCCCATTTCCTCTCTTCTACAGTGACATGTCAGCTCCTGTCACATGACTATCATCAGGCACAATCACACATATTGGGTCTGCTGAATGGAGGGCTGGTTTGATATTCACGGCAGCAAAGCACCACCTGCTGTCTCAAACCCCTGTGCAGAGATTGGGGAGATAGCAGGACCGTCTGCTGTCTGTAAATACCAGGCATTTTACTGCCTCGGTAAAAACAAGGTGAGGGATTACATAACCCACCTCAGCAGGGAAAGCTGCAGGCGTTTGCAACTTGAAACAAATGCACCCAGAAGATGAGGAAAAATGGCAGATTTGTATGCAAGACACTACACTCCCGTCCAGACATGTCGCCTCCTTTCTAGCCTCCAGCCTACAGGACAACAATCACTGACAGTGGCATCATGACAGGAGTATCACTTATCGCATTTACCAGTCAAATTTTTATCTTTCCCTTTCACTCACCCGCAGCAAATCTGTGCAGGTCCAACATAGCACCAAGCGTGCAGTCAAATTGTGCAACCCCACATTAAAACACAATGTCAGTCAGCTGTAGTAAAATAGCATGATGATGGGCGTCACTGCAACATCCTATGGAGGCTAGCAGCTCTGTGCAGCCACATGGCTCCTAGTTTCACTACTAGCCCAACAGTTCGTGTCAATACTGGTGTGTGAGTTAAGATTTTATGTCTCAATCAAGCAGCCTTCCAGATGCAGGAAGTTCAACATCCCTCACAGGCAGGCGTTCCCCCCCAAACACAACTTCAGTAGCACAGCTAATAACCCAAGCTAATGTTAGCTAGGAGAAGTGGGTCCGCAAAGACGCTCGCGAGCTACTCACATCTTTCTTGGCAATTTTCGGAGTGGTGTTTTTGAATTTGGAGGTCTTAAAGCGATTCATGCTGCCCTCTCAAATTGACTTTCGTGCCTTCCGGGTGTCTCTGTCGAGCTGGTTGGTACTCGGCAGAGGACTCCTGCTTACAGCTGACAGTTCAGGTTGGCCGCGCGGGGTGCGCTCGCTTTGGCTCGCGGAGCTGCCCGCTTGAGCGGAGTTAGCTTTTCTAACACGGGAGCACACCTTGCTCTGTCACGTGCTGCCCCGGGTATTAAAACACCTGCATCCTTTTACCTGACACTTGTGATGTAATGACACTCATAATGTTTGAATACTTAGAGTTAACTGTGTGTTGGAGCCACATGTCAATAGCTCATAAAAAGAAGATTTAAAGGGATAGTTCTTTTTTTTTTTTGAAGTAGTGTTGAATGGGATGCTTATCCATAGATAGTATATTACATACAGTAGATGTCAGTCGGCACACCCCCAGTTTGGAGAAGCAGGCCAGAGTCCAACATGGAAGCCAAGCAATATACTGCATGGGTTTACTCAGGGTGCTCCAGCTTCCTCCCACAGTCCAAAGACATGCATGTTAATTGGTGACCCTAAATTGCCCTTAGGTGTGAATGTGAGTGTGAATGGTTGTCTGTCTCTATATGTCAGCCCTGTGATAGTCTGGCTAGTGTACCCGGCCTCTCGCCCAGTGTCAGCTGGAATAGGCTCCAGCCCCCCTGCAACCCCCAAAATGATAAGTGGTTACAGAAAATGAATGAATGAATAAACAACTGTCTCTACCGCTAAGATGTGGCCAGAGAATTTAACTAACACACTTCATTTGCAAAGGATAAAATGTGCCGTGAAAGACAGGCTCCAACCATTCAAATAAAACCTGGAAACGCCTCATATCATATCTTGCAACCACTGCAACTGAGATGCAGGTATGGGAGGGTAGACCTGTGATTATGGGGATAATGGTTAAGCTTGTTATTGATTTCTTTTTTATTATCCTATGGTGATGTAATTGCATTTTATTTTTTACTACCTTATTCAGTTTTACCTTTGTCCCTATTACAACATTTGATCTCCTATTGATCTCAAGGTATCATGCGCAACTGTACTGTTCAGGAAAATGAGCCTTAAATGTAGGTGTGGAATATATGTGGAGTCTATCTGCTCAATAAAATCTATTTTAAAAAAAAAACAATATGAGTTTAAGTGTAAGCTATATTTACAACATTTTCACTGTTTTATCTTTATGTCAGACTGTGATCTACAACAGGAAAATGGAGCTATTTTAACGTTCTCTTCCAAGCCAGACTCCATTGAGAAAAATGGTGATTTAACACTGCTGAGCAAATGAGCTGCTGGTCTACCACTGTCTCGATCTGTTATTTTGTTTGTTTTATCGTGTGACTCTGGCATTTTAAAGTATTATTCAGATTCCCTAAAGTCACACAATAACACAAACTAACTAACTGAGCAAAGCAGTGACAGGCCAGCAGCTCCGTGTTCAAAGAACTAAGATAACTATTGTTTTTGTCAATGGAGTCTGGTGGCGTTGCAAGAGCATAGATGAGAAACTGAAGTCATCAATGGCTTTCCTGCTGGAATGGGCTCTCTAACGGAAATGTAAAGCTGTGAAAATACTCTCAGTATGGCATGCACTTAAAATGATAATGATTTTTTAGGTGGGACTTTTTTAAGGTGGCTAAAATACCGTAAAACTACAAATAAATGCCCAGTTCCTTTTACTAGCCTGGTGTGGATTTGGACAAATAAAGGCCTGTCTCAATTAGACCCCTGGTCTGGTTGCCAAGCTGTTCATTTTTATTGAAGTTCTTCAGATGGATAAAACAGGGTAGTTGGCTGCCTTAAATTATGTGTCCATGTCAATGATTCATAATTGATACATTATCTGAAGCCTAATTTATATACAAGTAATATTCAAACTGGTTTAAATAAACAATTGATTGCGTTTCCGAATTTAGCAACAGTTTTGTGTGAAAGGAATTAAAAGCCTGTCCCAAATACAGGCCTGTTGAATTAAATGAGCAAATAATAGCCCGGGCTATTAATTGTAGTTTTACTGTACATTTTGTTGCTGCCCGTCCACGGCAGCTTCTCTGTCGGCCTGCTTCTCCAAACTAGGGGCATGCCAACTTTTACTCTAAGTAATAAACTGACTATGGATGAGTACCTCATACAGCCCCACTTAAAAAAAAACACGAACTATCTCTTTAAGATAAACTTCTGCGACTCGTTTTTCTCGACAGAGCACCATCTTGACTAACAGAACATCTTTGCGCTCTAGGTGACGCCCACTCCGGTCCGCACATGCGCAGTGTGTCCCAGGCAGCGGCTACAGAAGGAATGATGGCGTCCTCGGCTGTCCGCCGCTCCTCACGCTGGATTACAGTAATTGTGTCCTCTGGACGTGTCAGGGCCGCCGGTGCTGCTGTCTGCTTCGGTCGTGGAGGTGTCCGCAGTGTCTCTACGCTGGGAGCGGAAAAACTATGGCGGGGAGGAAGCTCGGTGTGTGTCGGAGCAGGGAAAGCGTTGACATTGAGAGGGCTGTCAGGTGAGTGGTGTTTTACCCATATGGTGCCGGCCTAGGCTAGGCTAAGCTAGGCTAGGCTAGGCTAAATGTCTTGTAGTTTCTGGTTTACTCATGTGACGCAGGATAATACAACTAAGTTTACTCAGCTCGACAAGAGCTCAAGCTAGCTTTAAAGATAAGATGTGTTAGAAAATTATTTTATTAACGTAGTGTTAAAGATAGTTAACAGTATCTTATGCAACCAGTTTTGCTAACTTTGGTTTGCAGCCATCAAGTTGGATTTGCAAGGGTTGATACAGGTGTTTTCTGTTACCCACGACATCCTTACTCTGACTTAAAAAGGAGCCCAACTATAGACCTAATGCCACCTACCAACTGTGCGACTCCTAACCGCAAACAATGTCAATGGGGAGCCAAGAACATCATAACTTGTTTTGTTGTCAGCAGCTTTTCTCATTGCTGTTTGTGGAGCTGCAAGCATTTGTATTTCTAGAACCTTCCTGCAGGTCAGGTTGACTTGTAGGTCTGTCTTTACAAATATTTGTCATCCAGTTTGGTCTCAAAGTACATTCAGTAACAGTTCATAACAATGCAGGGGAGTCAATTTAGCTGACCTGGATGCAGCTTCAATATAGCTCCACTGTTCAACATGGTATTTACTTCTTCCTTTTACTCTGTTGTGACACTCTCTAGGCATCAAATCACCCAATGCTGTCTGCACATTGTCCTTCCACACAAGTGCCCCCGCCAGCAGCAAGCAGGACTACTACCAGGTCCTTGACGTGCCTCGCACTGCGACCCAGAAAGAGATCAAGAAAGCCTACTACCAGGTTTGCTCCTGCCTGACATACATTTACAGCTTGTCTTGGCTCCCAGATAACCAGTCATGACAGTAGCTGACAGTGTGTTTGTTGTCCCTCAGCTGGCCAAAAAGTACCACCCGGACACCAACAAAGACGACCCACAAGCCAAGGAGAAATTTGCTCAGCTGGCTGAAGCTTATGAGGTGCAGTCTTTACTCAAGCTTTCATTAATCTACGCACGTGTTTTCTGCTAAATCAATGAATAGTAATCATCAAGATTAAACAATGCTCCATGTGTCTTTCAGGTCCTGAGTGATGAAGGAAAGAGGAAGCAGTATGATGCGTATGGCTCAACAGGCTTTGATGCTGGTCAGGCTAGTGGAGGGCACCACTACTGGTCTGGACAGTCCAGCAGCGTGGACCCAGAGGAGCTCTTCCGTAAGATCTTTGGGGAATTCTCTGGAGGCCGTGGCTTTGGAGACTTCAATGCCATATTTGAGCAGCCGCAGGAGGTTAGTGGGATACTCTAAAATGGGAGCAAAAGCCAAGGAGTGCCTTTGATTTTTATTGGTGATGAATTTGTGATACCTTCTCTTTTCAACACAGTACATCATGGAGCTGACGTTCACTCAGGCAGCAAAGGGAGTCAACAAAGAGTTTTCTGTTAACGTAGAAGCAACCTGCCAGCGCTGTGATGGTAAAGGCCACGAGCCAGGCACCAAAGTCCAGCACTGCCACCACTGCAACGGCTCCGGCATGGTGAGAGCTCTGACACGCAGCCTTTTCTTAAAGCATATATTTGTAGTTTGTTGCGTCACTAAACACATGCATTGTCCACCCTGTAGGAGACAGTGAATACAGGACCGTTTGTGATGCGCTCCACGTGTCGTCGCTGTGGAGGCAAAGGCACAGTCATTTCAACACCCTGTCAGTCCTGCCGTGGGGTGGGGCAGACCAAGCAGAGGAAGAATGTGATGGTTCCTGTGCCTGCAGGTCAGTGTCATTTAATAGTCTCTTCTATTGTTTACACACTGTAAATACCTCCAAGGATATTTGATATTATCACTATTAATGAGTAAGAAAGGTCAGTTTATCAGCTGTTGTCAGAAGCAACTGCTGTCTTCCCTGCTGCATACATTTCTGAATTATTATATGGTATTAGCTTTTATTGTTTGCATATAAGGCTTTTTACAAAGGAGTGAAAATGAAAATGTATTGATCATGATAATGCACAATGCAGCATCACAGAGATTTGCGATCACCTGCTGCACCCTTCTAAAATGTAGTCTGCAATATGACACAACAACCGCCAGGGGATATTTTGGTGGCGCACTGGTGGAAATGGAACAGTATGTGAATGATAAATGAAAACAATAAACAGTTTTCGGGTGGTAACGTGTTCTGTGACATTGTAAATGTAATAATATCACCCGAAATCTTGTTGGTAATGCATTATATTACTTGGGTACTGCTAAAACGTGTATTACTGTCACACCCAACACTGTTTATACACACTTTGTTGCTTTTTATATCACATTATCCGACTTTCTGGTCTTAAACTGTGATTTTTTTCCCCCAAAATTAGGAGTTTAATCTAGTAATATTCTCTTTATTCTCATAGATTTATGACTGTATTCTCAAAGATTTTTTTTTTCTTTAACATGGCACTAATCCTCTTTTGTAGCTTTTAAACATTCTTTAGTGTCACATCATTATTATTATTATTATTATTATTATTATTATTATTATTATTATTAGAAACCTGATGTATAACCGCATTGTATCTGAAAGCTTCAGTTGCTAACTTTAATGAAAATAACTTTGTATCACTATATTCGGAAACACGTACACGAGACGTGTGACAAAAATCATGTCCCTCCTCCTCTTCCTACTGCCTTTGGCATTCGCTAGAATCAGACGTATCCAACATGGCAGCTGGGTCACAATCTTTCTCATTTCACAGCTAAACAGTACACTAAAATATGTTTCTGAAAACATTTTAGGTGAGAAATAGGCAATGCAGTAACAGAATTTTGATTCATATTTGATCAGCACTGCCTAGTTTGACAATTTGACTGCAGTTCTTGAGCAGTGATTGACATGATTGACAGCTGCACTGGAGACTCCTCCGCTCTGATTGGTTGTTTTTGTTCACATGTAGTAAGGCCATTTAGAAATGCTAACACGGAGATAGAGTAGGCAGAGAAGAAAAGTTTTTTTCACAAAGTATTTGTCTCATTCAGTGTTGTGTCAATTTTGTGACAGTTTCAGCAAATATGAAAAAAGATATTTGTTATAAAAGCTTCCAACTGTAGCTTTAAAACTCAAAATGTAAGTTGACTAAAAATGGCAGCCATATTTTCAGTTTCCGACAACCAAAAGCTGATGCATGGCTGCCAGCCTGGCAAGCACTTTTAAAAGTGTTGAGCCTTGCTGAGGCAACTCTAGGTTTTCTACATGCTTGGAAAGGGAGGGGTGAGAGAGGGGCTGTTCAGTTGGCTGGAATCTGCAACGTCACTATTGTATGCCAGTAAATCCTCCCCACTGGATCTTTAACTTAAATATAGATCACATGCACCACTTAACTGTGGTTTGTTTTTCATTTAAGGGGTGGAGGATGGCCAGACAGTCAGAATGCCAGTCGGCAAGAAGGAGATCTTCATCACATTCAGGGTGAGTATCTTCATCTACAAACCCAGGCCGGAAATAAATTAACTCTACATGAAGTGCCAGTTCACGTCAGAGCTGCTGTAATGGGATTGTCTTGTGTAATGTAGTATAGGTGTGTGGGCTAGTAAGAGGCATTGAGCCGTCTGAGCTCTTTGACTTTGAATTAACACAGTTCAGACAACCTGAGGAGCACTGGAAGTTTTGTTACCACGTATGATTGGTTGTAATGTGTTGCGGTTTGGTGTCCAGGTCCAGAAAAGTCCCGTGTTCAGGAGGGACGGTGCAGACATCCACTCTGATCTTCTTGTCTCCGTGGCACAAGCTATCCTGGGTGGCACGGCCAGGACACAGGGCCTTTATGAAACACTAAACTTATCAGTAAGTAGATGCACATTCTCAGGTTTGTTCTCTAGCGGGGAAACATTTCAAATACATACAGTGTTATAAATGACTCTCTTCTCTTCAGATCCCTGCAGGCATCCAGACAGATCAGAGGATCCGTTTGTCAGGGAAGGGGATTGCTCGTATCAGTGGCTACGGCTTCGGAGACCATTATGTACATGTCAAAATAAAAGTACCCAAGTAAGAGTCCACAGTCAAACACTTATCTTGTTCATCTTTTTTGCTCTAATAAAAATTCCAAATGGTATAAAAACTGTTTCCCAACCACAGTGACCATAAGATATTGTTTTTTTCTGCAGGACACTGACAGACAGGCAAAGAGCTCTGCTAATGAGCTACGCTGAGGACGAGACAGACGTGGAGGGGACAGTGAACGGAGTCACTAACACCACCACAGGTAAGAGGACAATGACATCCACCCTTACTTTTTCTTCTTACCCACTTGTCCCTGTAGTCCCACTACTTTGCTTGATATACTGATTCACTGAAATGGGGTTTTAGGAAAGGATGTTGTATTTAGTCATCGGCCCTGCTGATGCAGTGTAATCTCTGTCCAGGTGGGGGCAGCAGTGGTAAGCGGTCTGAGGCAGGGCAAAGAGTGCATAACAAGAACGAAGGAGAGTTGAAACAAGAGGGGGGCTTCTTCTCCAAATTAAAGAAATTGTTTAGTTCTTCGTGACAGCCACAAGCCAGGTAGGACTAGTGTTGATTTTTCCCAAATCACTCTCTATTTTCTGTTCTTCACAAATAAAATGTGATGCATTATCCACCATGTTCACATTTCCTGGATGGCTTTGCATTATCTGGTTTGTGGCTGTCACATAAAAGCACTGATGCAGGGGTGCATTCACCTGGATGTTCAGCCACTCTGGGATGTCCTAAATTGTCTGTTTTAAATGTCCTTTTTTTTTCAAAGTGGGACTGCATTGTCACTTCAATATAGATGAATAAAAAAAGAATTAAGTTAATTTCCCAGGAATCCATTTTACAGCTCTTTTCTTTTTCCTTTTGAAGTAGTAGCAGTAATTTATTTCGGTCTTTGTTAACAATTTTCCAAAAAAGAATGAACATAATGAAGAACAAATAGGCGTTAAATTCAAAGGAAAACAAAAGGGAAACAAGATGAAGATCGAAATGGTGGATGCTGAGGCTTAAGCTTATTTTACCTACCTTTTTTCAGAGCATATTCTCATAAGTAACTCATTCACTATGATGTACAAAAAAAACAAAACAAAACAGAAACGGCTTGTATTTGTTTACCACCTTATATTTGAATGTTTTTTTAATTTGCAAAGTGAACTATACATTTTTAATTTCTTGTCAACCAATAGACAAGTTCACCCCTTTGGCAGATACACATCTATTCTTCGTGTTTGTCTTTACCCTTGTTTTCTTAAATGCACCTGTTCCCCTAAATTCATACTTGCTCTCTAATTTTGAACCACTTCTCAATACAGTTAGAGGAAGGAAATTATTTTGTGCTTTGTTTGTTATATGTGCAGTTTTAAGATCAAATGGAGCGTTAGTAACAGTAGGTAAAGTATGGCACTATGAGAGAATTATACAGTATGTATACTGAGTTCTGAGTCAATGTATATATTTAGTTTGATATAATATTGCAGCGGTTTTTAGACATTTTTGCCTATATTTACGTAAAGTTTTCAGCATAATTTACAATCAGTTACAATGCCCAGAAATGTATTGTCACATATTTGTTCTAAGCATTTTTTAATCATATTTTTTTGTTTATTATTGAATTGCTGATTTCCAAATATTGTAAACTTTGTTTTACTTAATTTTAATGATAACCTCTTAATATTAAACTATTTCTTTAAGACTTCCAGCTATGTATCCACTGTATTCAGAAGCAGTTCCAAAATGTTCCTGGAGCAATTTAAGCTTGTGTCATCAGCAAATAAAACAACACTTAATAATTTAGATATTTTACAAATACGTTTTATTTGAACAGGTGAGGGCCCAGCACCTTACCTTGTGGAATCCCACAAGTAACCTTCAACAAATCTGATTCAAAATTATTTATATTTTACACATTGATATCTATTTATGTCTTGTTCTTTCGTCTTTTTAAAGGTAAAAGGTCATCCTGGAACTGAGAAGCTTCGTCAGTAGATCAGAGGGCAGAAGGGAGGACAGCGCAAGGCAAGCACAGCCACATTATAAAGGGACAGGTGGTTGAGGAGTATTGGGTGTCGGATGAGGCCTGCAAAGGTTTTGGAGGGATCAATATGGACCTACCTACACAGCCCTGCAGTGAGCAAGACGGAGGATCATCATCTCTGTTCTTCTGCTGAGGGGAGTCCACACAAGAGGATGTTCCACTGCACCAGTCACCTCTTCAGTCAGACGTCCATTGATGCAACAAAGACTTATCATGAACATAGCAGTTGGTGCATGTTGGATTTCTGTTGATCCCCTCAAAAAACTATAACGATAACAGAATTCATGTGCGTAGAAATAAATTATTGACAAAGAGTACAGATTCAGTCACAAATTTCATTTGGGATTAAATCAACCTCCTGTCATTAATCATTTTGTTTTGTATACTTTGTACACAGTGCTTGAATTTCCTCCTCAGTTCTCAGCAGTGCTGTCAGTCCTAACAGGTTGACTACATGTTTACCTTTGCGTTTAAATGTTGGACAGTGTCGAGGTGTGTCTGTAGTGGAAAGTTAAACTTTGGCTCGGGCTTTCCTGAACTGTGAAAACTAGTGAACTCTGTTCCTCTTTTAACCCTTTACATTATGCGAGAGAATTCTGCACCTTCATTACATTTGTACATAGGTAGTTGTGAATCATATAGATGCATCAATGTGTCACATAGAAGAGATATACTGGACATCTATAATAAAGCAATGGTCTAGGAAAAGCCTCTAAGAGTGTATTGACTCTGTCCAGACCAGTGGTTCCCAACTGGTGCAGCCACGGGGTCCAGATTTCTCCTTCGTCACTAGTTTAACGTCCACGCAGTTTAACATATTCAGCGTCATACTTGTGTTTGGACATGTCGTCAAGCTAGTTTGCTGTCTCTGTCAAGTAGCTGTCTATATGTCACTTACTTAACAGCAGGAAAAGGCACTTAAAAGTAAAAGCTCTGCGCCAGAAATTCACTGTATTTAAGAATAAAATGTGTTTTTTAAAAACTTAATACATTTGCGAGTCACTTGCTGTCCATTCAGAATGGACTTGCAACCCAGTTTTGGACCATGACCCATCATTTTGGAACCACTGGTCTTGACATTAATAAACATATTTATGTATGTTTTGCTCATTCTTATTTAGGTAGAATATAATGCAATCCAAAACACCAGTAAACTGCCTCCAACAAAGCCAGAGCATTAGAAATAAGGTAGAATAGATTGCAGAGCAGCTGTTAATGTGTAATGTTATATAATAACCTTACCTGCATTTTTACATTTGAATAAAGCTATTACCTTTATTTTAAAAGTGATGTTGTATGGACAATCTCCAATATTTTCTAAGCCCTGTGAGGCTGTACCACGTGATGAAGTCACACATAGGTGCTTTGAGCTAAGTGCTAGTTGTAGCATGCTAACTTGCTCATAGCAACAATACTAATATGCTTACCTGTAGCTAGCTGGTATAATGTTTACAAGCTAAGATTTGCTAATATGGACAAAATACAAAATTCACCTGAGGCTTATGTCAATGTCATCAGGATTCATCCTCTGGGGTCATGAACATCTGTACAAAATTTCAAAGCAAAACCATCTAATAGTTGAGATGTTACAGTGACATATAGTATAAGATATTATTATGGTTGAAATACTGGTGATGTGCTCCTGATGAATATGTGAAAGATTTATGGATGAATCTGGGATCTTTTTTTAACAATCCTCAAGACCCGAGGCAACCTCTTTCTCTCCTTTATCTCATTTCTAAACACTGCGCACGCACGAGGCCTGAAAGAGGCGTACGCCACTTCCCATGCAAAATATTGACGTATAAAAACAGACTTGTTGGCAGAAACTTTGACCCATGCCTACTAATATTTTGGAGTTGGCAAATGGCGGCGCAGACGGTGAGGTGGAAGCCTGATTGTAGAAATTGTTAAATATTTTTTGCCGCATGCCATCTCTGGCTTTTGTCTGTACGTAGATTTTTAGTATGGATTCTATGCATTGTTATATAAGATAGGTAGAGTGTGTTCTTCATATAGGCTGAGTCCTTTGCCAACCTGCAGCCCTGTCCCCTTCAGCTGTCCTATAATTTAGGCAAAAAGCCCTAAAATCTTAATAATCTTAATACCTCAAGGTTTATGCCAAGAAATGTATTAAATATGCATCAAAATGATCATCCATTAAGATGTTTGCTGTGATTAAAAACCCCAGTCCAATTGAATCACCTCTTATCAGCATGAGCAGAAAAACAGTTTATTTAATTAGACAGCACAACATACTCCTGTGGTTTCACTCTCACACAATGAGAGTATTCTAGTCAATACTATAAAGCTTTGTTCAGTTAGATACACAAAGGGATAAGGAGCTTAGTTAATGAAAACACAATTTAAAATCAGCATGAATTAGTCAAGCGTCCCACTTAAAACTTTAAGGTTTAATCCAATGACCTGAACTATCTACCTGCACTCCTGAGATTCAAGTAAGTGTCCCATCAGTATTTCCAAAAATACTGTAACAGTTTGACACGTCACACTGGCTTAAGAAAAAAAAAAAAAATTTTTAAAACACGGACGTTGAACTACAGGAGTACATTAGGGCAGTCCCTGTTGTATTGCCTTCTGACTGCCTGAACCTGAGACTCTCGAATGCAAAACGCACCACATAGTCATCACACGTCTGATCAAATCTTTCCTACTGTACACCCATTTATGTGTGATGTGCGAATACACACAGCACAGGAACCTGGTTACAATGTTTTCAGCAGGTTTCCTTTGGTACTATGTGAAGAAAACAGACCCAAGCAAAGGGAAAAAATACACTTCTTGGAAAGAAAGCAGAGTTAATAAACTGTCATTACTGTATCAGGATAAATATTTAACTTCAATAGCAAAACAGTGCAATAATACTGCATACAGTACACATACAGCATAATATATTCCTCCTTGTATGTGTTGAAAAAAGCTGTGCACGACTGGGAAAGTGGTTCCCAACATACAGTGATTACAGTTATAGTGATGATGGTATGTCCTTAACAAATGCTGAGCTGCTGAAGGACCTGCCTGTAAGTACCTAACCTGAAGTAGTTTGTAATAAACCACAACGCTCAGACACATTATAGAAGGACAATATCCTGTTACAACAGCTGCAATCATGACACATCAACTGTCTATTATAGGCTCCTGTGGCAGGTAAAACATAATCTATCAGTCATTCGTCTTTAAATCGACAACAGGCAGTTTTTTTTTAGAAATACAAGATGTTGTATCGCATAATTCTGAGACAGAAATAGTACATTTGAACATGCATCAATAGACTCAAACATCCGGTATATTCACTAGTATCTGAAGATTTTAATTAATCATACACTTGACAAAGTGTAGGTGTGCTATAGTTAAAAAAAAAGCCTCTGTTTCCTATCACCTGTCTCACAGTGCACATTTGAGGCCATGTTTGAATCATGAAATATGATCGTGGATTTTAAAAAAGAACATAATTGCAGTTCACTGTGTTTTTAATTTATCTTTGGAGCTTGAGTCGATGTATAGAAGTGAAAAGATACTGTTGTATTATTAACTTGTACATTACTTCCTGTCTCTTTGATGAAAAACACACAGGCCTGATTCAAAATCAACACAGCAAAAACATACTGCGCTGTTATACATACTGCATAACATAATGCATAGTGTGTTTCTTTCTAAGCTCACCGTGAACTCATTTTATCACTGTATAACCAATAAACATGGGCAGCATTTAAAAGTGGCCATGCTTTGTCAATTTGGCTCCTTCATTTAAAATTAGAAATTTAATTTTACAACAAATTAGCTTTTAACACTGTCAGAAAACAGCCTCAGAAGGTTTTGAGACATGACCACACCAACTCGATGGACACAGGATGGAAGGAAGTGCTGAAGAGGTAGTGAAATAAAGACAGGAGGATGAATTATACGTGGTGTTGCTGGATGGATAGATGGATGGATGGAAATGACGTCCTAATGGTCCTACACATCATTTCATTGGAATTCCATTGCTAAGAAACATAACCGAGTTTACTACAAACATGTCACATTAAATAAACCTGGACCCGTTCAGAATGTCTGTATGAAACTATAAAATGGTCTACAGCTCGCAGGAGTTTTCTAGTCTCCTTACGGTCCTTGCTTCTGAGCTCCTCCTCCCTCTCTCTTACAGCAGCAGAGTGACAGGGTGATGGCTGGATCACATCAGGTACCACGCAGCCAGTCCAGCCAGAGCAGCGAACCAAGTGGCAAACAGGACCTGTCCCGTTGGGTGTCGGAGTACGGCCATGGCGAGCTGGCAGGCGTATGCTGTTCCACCCGATGCAGCTGTGACACAGAGAGAGCACAAAAACACACTTAAAGAGAATCCTCATATTTATAAAAGCTTTATCGTGGGTTCATTGTCATTTATAAATATCATACGATGGCACAATGTTTACAGAGAGAAGAGCGTACCCATTTTAGCAGCATAATAGGGACACTTGCTGATGTCTCCACCCATTGCTCCATGGACGGGCATGCCAGCATCTAAAACATCTTCTGGGATGGTTTTACCGATTTCTTCCAACTCCTCAAACACCTGCCAACACCAAACAGACAGTATGTAAGGTTATCAAGCTTGTTCTTGGATAAACAATCAGACAGGAATGTCTGCTTTTGGGTAATTCAGCAAAGAAAACACCTGACAAATCCATCATTTATAATCACACTAATGTAAAAGTTGTCTGTTTCCACTTTAAGGGAAGTTGTTCTCATGCATCTCAGCCAAACTGCATTTCAAATACCATTTAATTTGTGTAACAGGGAGGATTAAAGTGGCGAAATACACGCAAGACCTTCAATATGTCTTTAAAATCCTGTAAATGTTCAAAGCAGGCACAGGAACACCTTTACTGCAAGAAAATCCTCATTTAACCTCTCCACCATCACCACCAGGGAACACATCGCCCACTAGTGTTTCCAAACATAGCTTCTTCTTTTCTCTATCTCTCCAACCTCCATTTCTCATCCCTGGCTTCTTACCTCCATGTTGAACTGGAAGGCCTTGACAGCCTCTTCTACCAGCCTCTTCTTTGTTCCCATGTCCAGTTCTAGCTCGTTCATGCGACTGCGGTACAGCTGCTTGAATGCTTTGGCGCTGTGGATGCCATCAAACTGATAGAATTCCAGGCCTTCCCCTGTGGGCGGCAGCTTCATGGCTCTTTGCGCCACCTTCTTCAGCACCTGGCCCCCGGAGAGGTCCCCCATGTAGCGCGTGTATGCGTGGGCCACCAGCAGCACCGGGTCCTCCTGCCCTACTTCATGAATACGGTCCACATAGCGTTGGGTGGCCTGGGAGCAGCTGATCTGGCTCTGCCAGTCAGGGCCGTAAAAGTACTCAAGATCACGAGCCAGGGCCTCGTGGCGGTGCAGCTCAGTGGGAAAGTATAAAGGGGCGAAGTGGGGGTGGTCCTTGTTCCTTTCGATCTCCTCCTCCATGGCTGTGTAAGTATAGTAGAGCGCAACGGCACCAAGCTGGGGAAGCAAGAAAGAAAAGTTGTCTCCTTCTGTCAGTTTTCTTTGCTTTGCTGGTTACCTACATGTTTATTAGATTTATTTACTCATCGTGTTTGTTTTGTATAGCACTTTATGACATCACATTGCAACAATTTCTCCTGATCTTCTTCAGACTGACCTTGAAGAGCTCTTTGCGAATGCGTCCCCTGAGGAAATCTTTCACAAACTGGGTGTTCTCAGCCTTTTCATGAACCTCCTTGGTCCCTGCTGCCAGCACCTCAGACAGATCCTCAGGACTGGGAAAGAAACGAGACAAATGGGAGGTGTAATGTGTGTTTGACAGAACCATAACAACAAACATGATTATTTTGTAATCCTATTTCACCGTCTCAAAGGTAATGCTGTTACAAAACTGGTGGGAGACTTACCTGAGGGGGTCTTCTTTCTCCTCATATACAGGCCCTGCTCCATTGGACACAGCGGCAGCTGTTTCCATCTTCTCTGCTGACATAAGTGGTGTTTTCCTGTCTGAATCAGTGTGAGACATTATATTTACATTAAAATTATATAGCATTAGTCATATTTAAGTTTCACCACACTTCACTCTGCAAGGCATATATAGTAGTGACTTGTGTTCGCTGTACAATGCATCATTACTATGATCCATACTAGATCCTGCTGTCTAAACATGTCACTTGAGTCAAGATTGCGTAACTGGTTTCCAAAATAAACAAGGGACCAATGACAGGCTGCGGTGTTCCCTATGGTTCTAGAGGTGTGAGCCAAAACAATAACAACACACAGGAGCAACATACAGTATATAGGATAGAGCAGTGGCTCCCGAATGGGGGGTCGCAGTCCAAAAGTGGTTTGTGGGTCCATGTGAATCGACCACAAGTGACTCTTGCGAATGTGTCAGGTTTGTAAAAAAAAAAAAAAAACAATGACAGTGAATTTTTTATTTTGAAGTGCCACTTCCTGCTGTAGAGTGAGTGAATAATGTAGACAGCAAACTAGCTCCACAACATGGCCAAACACAAGTATGACGCTGAATATATTAAACTGTGTGGACCTTGAACTAATGACTACGAAGAACTCTGGACCCCATGCTTGGACCAATTGGGAACCACTGCTAAAGAGCACATTATCAATTACAGCAGAATCAAGGAGAAAGGCTCATAATCATCAAATTATGGCTGACAGTGTTTCACCTACATTATTTGACCTCTGCCAACACCACTATCTTTTCAGACTCCCTCTGGATGATAAGATAAATCACTGCCTCTAGCCACAAACAACAGATAGTCAAACAGTGTATATTCAATCACAGTATCTATTAACCCTTACCCAAGAGACAGCAGAGCTTTAATCAGGAAAAAAGGGGAGCTGATATCACCCCACTCCTTCCCACTGTGGCTGTTGTCCCTGAGATGATGGTCAAAGGAAAGCTGTCTTCTGCCAGTTATTCTGCTGCCTTTGTGACCTTATTTACTCTGAGAGGAAGATAGGGCAACGTGAGGGTGAAAGCTGATAGTCTGGCAGCTGGGGGCTGGCTTGGTTTACATAGCAAAGGCTGCTTTAAACAACACTCTGGCTTGAACTACATGAGCAAAGCCAAACAAAAAGGAGCACGTACAACAACAGCACAGGCCTTCTGGCGTTTACCACAAGTCTCAAAGCATAGCTGGTGATGTATGAGGCGAGTTAGTGAAGTGAAATAAATCAGGTCTGCTCCTCAACTTCATCAGCAACCATAATCTCAAGCTGCTTTTAATCGAGACACGATTAAATGCCCTGTTTGTTACACCTGGCGGTCACGTCACCTAACTTGCTAGGAGCATCATTTGGACAACAACAGCTAACTTTGCTGGATGACGCTAGCTAAGTGAGCTAATAGCTAGCTAGCATTTATAACAAGCTAACAAACTTCGAGCAGCGTCACATTACATCACCAGTTCAATACGTTTATTTACCCGTCATATTAAATGTTAAAGGGTTAGAAGGCTTTGGTTTCATAGTGACATTACAAACCTTTACCCCACCACTGTGCAGAGCGGTCCAGTTTACAACAAATCAGGCTGGAGGTCCAGGACGGAACTGCACGTCCAACTCCGCCCCCACCAGGCTGCTGGCTGTCAGGTGCTCCTCCATAGGAAGTGCTGAGGATGCAAACTGCAAAACAGCAGCTACTAAGGTACAGCTATTACTAGGCTGCTACTATTAATACTATTACTGCTATAATTACTGCTACTACTTGGCTGCTACTACTACTTATACTGCTATCACTACTACTACCACTACTACTACTTGGCTGCTACTACTATTACTACATATTATGCCACTACAACTATTACCACTACTACTAGGCTGCTACTATTACTATTTCTACTACTTGGCTGCTACTACTATTACTAACGTTACTACATATTATGCCACTACAACTATTACCAATACTACTAGGCTGCTACTATTACTATTACCACTACTACTACTATATTATGCTACTACTACTATTACTACTACTACTATTAGGCTGCTACTACTATTACTACTACTACTAGGCTGCTACTACTACTATTACCACTACTACTAGGCTGCTGCTACTATTACTACTACTACTACTACTATTAGGCTGCTACTACTATTACTACGACTACTAGGCTGCTACTATTACTATTACTATTACTTACTTGGCTGCTATTACTATTACTACTTCTATTAGGCTGCTACTACTATTATTACTACTATTAGGCTGCTACTACTATTACTACTACTACTACTACTACTAGGCTGCTATTACTTTTACTACTACTACTACTTGGCTGCTACTACTATTACTACTACATATTATGCCACTACAACTATTACCACTACTACTAGGCTGCTACTACTACTATTACTACTACTATTAGGCTGCTACTACTATTACTACTACTACTAGGCTGCTACTACTATTACTACTATTATTACTACTACTACATTATGCCACTATTATGATTACCACTACTACTAGGCTGCTACTATTACTATTACTACTACTTGGCTGCTACTACTATTACTACTACTATTAGGCTGCTACTACTATTATTATTACTACTATTAGGCTGCTACTACTATTACTACTACATATTATGCCACTACAACTATTACTACTACTTGGCCGCAACTACTATTACTACTACTATTAGGCTGCTACTACTACTACTACTACTACTACTACTACTACTACTACTATTAGGCTGCTACTACTATTACTACTACTTGGCTGCTGCTACTACTATTACTACTGTTAGGCTGCTACTACTATTATTAGTACTATTAGGCTGCTGCTACTACTATTACTACTACTACTACTACTAGGCTGCTACTATTACTATTACTACTACTTGGCTGCTGCTACTACTATTACTACTACTAATAGGCTGCTACTACTACTAATAGGCTGCTATTACTACTACTAGGCTGCTACTAATACTATTAATAGGCTGCTATTACTAATAGGCTGCTACTACTACTACTACTAATAGGCTGCTATTACTACTAATAGGCTGCTACTAATACTATTAATAGGCTGCTATTACTACTAATAGGCTGCTGCTGCTGCTGCTGCTGCTGCTACTACTACTACTAGGCTGCTATTACTTTTACTACTACTACTACTACTACTACTGCTACTACTACTACGAGGCTGCTACTACTATTACTACTACTACTAGGCTGCTACTACTATTATTACTACTATTAGGTTGCTACTACTATTACTACTACTACTACTACTAGGCTGCTACTACTACTAATAATAGGCTGCTATTACTATTACTACTAGGCTGCTACTGCTACTACTGCTACTACTATCATCTCAGGAGAATTTGCCAGGGGTCCAAGACTCCTCCTGCCAAACTATTTGGAAACTATTTGGAGATTTTAAAAGATTAAATGGAAGTCAGTCTGTAATTTTGATAACCAGTATTGTGTCACCAACAAAATAAGAGAAGTCGTATATAAAATTATACATTTGATTTAGTCACTCTCAAGATTCAGGAAAAAAATAATTATAATATAACAATAATTCTATAAGGTTACAAAGTGCTTCACAAAGTGCATGAAAATAAGACAACAATAAGAATACAATATTTAAGAACATAAGGAAATCAAATCAAAAAGTACAAATCAGGCATTAAAAGGAAAAGCTTTATTATAAAATTATGTTTTAAGCAATGATTTAAAAATGGGTAATGTGTTAGCCATTATTTCCAACATGATACTGACGGAAGTGTTCCAGATGAAAGCAAGAGCCTAAAAGTTATTACAGTGTTAGGCATCTTAACCCTTGCATCATACATATTAAGGAAATTACAAGTAGTATGATGTTCAAATGTGAAATGTCTTTGTTCATGAAAAATTGGTATAGGGGTCTGCGTCTCGATTGAGTGCAGGGGAGGATGTTGGAGCTGAAAGGTAAAGATGACCAACAGCAAAGTCACAGTGGTGAAAAGGAAGGGAAAGTACAAGGAATTCAAAAATCTGCTCACATTTCCTCTTTTTTGATCACAAGATCAATTGTTACTAGTAACACTGTTATGTAACACTGGCATGACTTTAGCCATTAGGAGTTCCATCTACACACAACCCAAAAAGGGTCACTTACTTACATGACAATACCAAGATAAAGGCAAGGATAACTGGACAGACTAAGTAAGTCATAAAGGTGTTCACATGACCAAACATACCACTTGGATGGAAATAAGTCAAAGACCTTATGTGACAACTAGTGTTGGAGGAACTACTTCAAAAGCCTAGCATTGTAAACTACCAATTACTTCACACTGGCAGAAGCTGAACTACAGCAAAGCTGACCTAGGGAAAAATCTAGTTTGGATAACTAAAGCTACTTAGAAAAAATGTAGTTCAAACTACTTTGTAAAAAAAAAAAAAAAGAATCGACAGTGTGCATGTGATATGAAATTAGAACAACAAACAAAAAAGGCACATGACAAAAATGCCACCTTATTAAGTTTATTGCAAAAAGTGTCCACTTGTTTACAGCTCATACATAAACCAAAAAAATAAAGTATCCCGCTCAAGCCACAAGGGCACTGAATCATGACCCTGCCTTATCATGCCTTAAACATAGACATTTATTTATGACTACCACTGCTATATAATGACAGAACTGACAATTATTACATTTTTCTGAAATCATACTTACTAAATTGGTTTGGTTTTGCATACAATGTCCATCAGTCAGACACATGCCTTCCAGAAACTAGGGCAGGTGAGGGTGTAAAGCCAAGCAGGATTACCCAGTTAGCCAGGAAACTTTTAAAATAGCATGCAATAACTTCTCTGACCATTGTAAATAAATAGCAATAATCAATAGTTGGGTCAGTTGTGATCAAAGGGGGTTCAGTTACAAAGAAGCAATGGTAAAATAAAAATATAAAATAATGCCTTTCTTTTTATGTCCCAAAATTGTTTGTAGTTTCAGTTATTAACTACACAAAAAAGTAATTTAACTACTTGGATCATTGCACAGATGAACTACCAGCAAGCCGCTATAAAATGTAGTTAAACTACTACTTTAATTACATGTAGTTAACTACTCTTCAACACTGGTGGCTACTACAACTAGTACCCGGACCCAGGCCCTTGAACGCAAACTGTCAGGTGCCCCCCTGCCCTCTACCTGAAAAATGTCACTCTAATTAACAGGTACCGACCACAAAGAGATGCAAAACTACCACAAACAGACACAAAATTACCATAACGACTACAAAAAGTCTGTATGTCTTGCCTCTTTGTAAGAGAGGGGCAGGGTCCTTTTGCATATCTGTGCCCAGGGGCCTGTTGTCTTATAATCCGCCCATGCGACTACACTACCTAAGCAACGTATTTAACTTCAGTTCAGACCGAAGAAGAGAAAAAGCCTGCATGCACTCAAACTGCAACTTAATTTACATTTCGAACCAGTTTGATACATCAGTGAGATGATGGCAAGACATGATAACAGCATGATCAAATATTTAGCCTAAATAAAAACGAAATGGAAACAGGTACAGTGAAAAGCCATGTTTGTATGAAACACACACTAATTAAGACATTTAGAGACTTGTCCAGAACAAACCGTGTCTCTGAAGGTTGTGCCAATACATAAGAGATACTGATGTTTTAGCAGCATGCTCTTGAAACAACACATGCTTTCTACAAGTGCGTGCTTCATATCTTTGAGGGCCACATATTGACCTATCAGATGACAACCTTGAGCTGTCGACACAAGCTTATGCAGAACCGACACGAATGCCAAGTGTGCAAGTTTACATGTAACATTACTCTAGTGTGCTGTATTTTACTGGTAGGCCTAATATTGCATCATATGACACATCCCAAGAAGCCAAAAACCTCAAAATCATAACCAGGACAAAGATACAAGCACACACCAGCAGCTTAGAAGATAATAACCACAAGATGGCATTCCCACCAAGCAAATACCATGGTTAGGCAAGTTTCTGTTTCACAGCTTCATCGTTGTTGTTTTTTTGGCTAATCTAATGTAATAAGCAATTTTTCATACTGAAAGCACACAAATTGTGTAATATTAATAGACTGTTTGCTTATATGAACAATGAGATGTTTCTGTTTGTTCCTGAAAAAACAACTGATCATTCTCAAAAGTGAAAATTCAATGTTCCTAATTTCTCCTTCATATCAAACCCTCTGGCAACAGCCTCTGTCGCTTTCTAAGGCCTCACTAAAATGATTACATAGTGAGTGTTAGTTCGTGCATAACCACATAACAACATGCAATTATCTCCATTATGACAGTGTTAATTGCAGTGTTGTTAAATCAGTTTATAGTGACCCTGGGTCAACCTCTTTTCTCTTTCCTCCTTACAGGGGCACAGGTTTCGTTTCAACATTGGGGTGGACACTTAATTTCCTGCATTTTGGTGAATATTTCTGCTCTAAGTTGTGCCTTTTCTGCGTCACTTTATATGTAAAGGTCTTTAATTTTGTCAAAATAAAAGTCCTCTGCTAACTTGCATGTTTTTATTTTGGGGGAGGGGGACAAATGATCATGTTGTAGACATCGAGGGAGACGTGTCCCCTGCGTCACCCCTGAAATCTACACCTATGCCACCTTTCCACTTGGGCGCAACCTGAACCTGAACCCTGCAATAGATAGTTATGTTCTACAATGTTTTTTTCAGTGTTTTTAGATTTTAAATTAATAATTTAACAGAACCAATAACTAGGGAAAATATGATAAAGCTGCCTATATAGGGTTAAACTAAAGAGTTTGGCATCTGGATCCAGAACAGTTGAGTCAAACACATTTTAAAAACTGAAGGAACAATAAATTAAAGATTTTTTTTGTGAGAGGTAAAAGGGGGGAGAGTTGGAGCAGGGCACATAATGATCTTGACAGGGTGTACTGTGAACACAGGGTGTACTGTGTAATTACAATGAGTGCTTCCAGATTAACAGGTGTTTGTCCTGAGCCGCCCCAAACACAAAGGCAACCAGAATCTTTGAGCTGAGCCCAAACATGTTGGTTTTCATGTCATCTTGTTTACAACATGCTGTTGAGGTAATCTGCCAAATGCAAATCCTAGTTCAATCCTGATTTTCCAGGTGTTTCTGTGTACATTTGATTCACACATGCTGTTCATGAATCATGTATGAGGTGATTGTTTGCCGATTTGTCCATCAGTTAATGACTGTAGGCGGCGTGTATGTTGTGTGTGTGTAAGCATGTCCATGCATGCATGTGGGTGACAGAAAGTGTATTTGTGTGTGAATGTCAGAATCTGATATTAGTCTGGCAGCCGGCTGATATCAGATGCTTGGTTGGCGGGGCAGCTGAGTCCCGCCCCCCCCCCTCCCCTTGTTCTGCGGAGCCGCAGGAGGCTGGTGGGGGGGGGGAAGATAACAAGATGATTCACTTCCCTCCAACAGAGCCAGCAAGCTGTTGCCATTACATTAAATTGCTTTGGGAATTGATTCTGTGCCACTAATGCAGTTCAATAATAAAGGAGGGGGGCTCAGTCAAAAAACTCAGATGAGGGGAAGATTGGCAAACGTCATACCCTCTTGGATGGTAATTTGTCCATTTACAGAAGAGAAAGTCACAAAACAATTTTTTTTGGCAGTCGTGTTCCCTGAAATGATTCTTTGACTCTGTTTTGCTGCCATTTGGTTCTGTTTGTCACTCTCATCTGTTGAGGACCCCATATGTGATATGTTGATGACTTGGAGGGCTTTCAGATGCTGCATTAAAAACACTCACATAAACACACGCCATAAGAAAAGCAGCAGGAGGTCCGTGACACTTGTCATCTGATGCTTCAGATCACATTATGGCAAGAGCAGAGAGAATGTGTGCAGTGAAAACTAAGTTAAATTGACCTTTTTAAAGCAAATTTTGATTTGTCAAGCACCTGTGTAACTACAAACATCATCAAATACAATGCATTGAAACAGATGCTGGACTGCAGCATTATTAAAGGGGAACTACACCCATTTTCTTAAATTCATACATGTAATTTCTGTGGTCTAAGACAGTCAAAACATTAGTAAACCTGAACAACTCGCTCCCAAATCCAAAAGCTAGGGTGCTAAACCTAAAATGTGTGATGTCATTGGGTAAAAAGTCTGGAGCTGCTCTACAGACAACTAGAAAAGCACTGAGAGAGTGCAGACCTCCCTACCACCAAGTAGGTGATATTCCCTCCCCCTTTGCATCAGATCTTGCAGCCTGCATCACAATTAGGTTATTATCACTATCATTATTAGGTTATATATGCCTTCACCATGGAGACACTGGTGTATTTATTTGGTTTTTATTTTGTACCAACACAGAATATAATGTTTTTTTGTATTTTTCACTTTCTTTTTTTCCAACACAGAACATTAATTTCAACTTTAGAATTACAACAATATTTAGCAAGTAGAACAAGACATGCTTTCCGGCCACCAGATAGCGCTATTTTCACCGTCTTTAGAAATTGGAATTGCTGCTGAGGCTGTCAGACGATAGACTTTTTTATTTATTATTTTATCCACTTTGCTTCAACCAATCACCACCAAAATTTTATCATCTGTTCCTTGTCCCATTATCCACCTTTCCTGAAAATGTCATCAAAATCTGTTCATAACTTTTTGAGTTATTTTGCAGACAAACAGACCAACGCTGGCAAAAACATAACCTCCTTGATGGAGGTAATGAATGGGGAAGGTGTTATACATGACACGGAGAGCACCCAGGGAAATGTTTTGAGTATATGGTTACATTTTCTGTTTGAGAGCTGAGAGCACTAGAGCTTATTTGGGGATATAAGAATGAAAGCAAATATTCTATGGGTCCACAAAATCAGGCTCCCATTCGTTGTCTGTGGAGCAGACTTATACTTGATGACGTCACAAGTTTGAGATTGACCCATTCATGTTTTGCCTGAATAATCGGAAAAATTTGTTATCGAGTGGGAAAATTCATGTGAGTTGCAACAACAACTTGGAAAGTCAGCAAAATTTTTGGTACGAGAGTTGAAGAGTTGAGGTCATAGGCAGAAATGTGGTGAATAAAAGTGAATATGCAGCAGGGTGGTGCAGTGGTTAGCATTGTTGTGTCACAGCAAGAGGGTTCCTAGTTCAAATTCCAGGGTGGGGGAATCATGTGGAGCCTGCATATTCTCCCTATGTCAGCGTGGGTTTTCTCCAGATACTCCAGCTTCCTCCCACAGCACAAATACATGCAGGTTAGGCTAACTGGTGACTCTAAATTGTCCGTAGGTGTGAATGTGAGCGTGAATGGTTGTCTGTCTCTATGTGTCAGCCCTTTGATAGTCTGATGACCTGTCCAGGGTGTACCCTGCCTCTCGCCCAGTGTCGCTGGGATAGGCTCCAGCTCCCCCACGACCCCTAACAGGATAAGCGGTTACGGAAAAATGAATATAAATATTTGTTAGAAAAGTTATACATTAGCCATTAGTCAGGTAAAGCAGTATAGTTTTAGAGGATGTTCAGGTGCAGCAACAAGTCTTGGAAATCTCTTTGTAATATAAAGTTTCAAACCGTTATCAAGGTGTTGTTTAAAGGCTCTGGGAAATAAAGTACAACACATCTTCATTGTAGCGTCCATGTTGTTTCCACATTAAAGCTCATGAACAAGTTGTCCCAGCTCAAGTTTCTTAGGTTATCATTTCTATTTCATTCATTCATGTTGTTTCCTGTTTGACCTTAAAACTCACATCTCCTCATCTCAGATCATTTCACTTCCTGCTCCTGTGTGTTTTCGCTCCTTATTGATGACTTCACCTGTGTCTGATTGTCTGTCCTGCCCTGATTAGCCTCACCTGTGCCTCATTATCCTTCCCCTCACCAGAGTAATTAGTGTGTCTTGTTTTCTCTCAGTGCCAGTTTGTCCTAGCTGCCTTTTTTAGGTGGTGTCCCCCTCTGAGTTCATTAGTTCCACACTGGTGAACAAGGTCTTTGAATCTTGTTAATTTTGGATCAATAAAGAAAAGACAGTCATCTGATAGTAGCAGGACTATTAAGATTCAGATCAGCAAGATTTATTCAGGAACTGGAGTGTTATGTGCAAGATAAAGAGACTTTTGACAAGGAGAATAAAAAGGTGATACTCACAGATAGAGACAAAGCTTATCCTGCTCTTCTCAGTAAAGCAGGAGATAAGATGGTGCCAGGCCAGAATGTGCAACAATCAAACTATAAGCAATAGCAGACCTTTGCAGAAAATGCATATGTGTAATTAATTACATTACTTACAGGTTTATTCCATTTTGATGAGCCAGTAAGCCAGCATGCACAACACTGGGGTCTCAGCTAAATGTGATGCAGTCATAATTAATGTTATTAGTTACAGTTCTGCTTAAGAAGCCAGTGTTTCTGCTAAAAAGAAAAATCAGTAAGTGTGAATGTACAGAACATGTATTTACTTAGTCTTATAATCACAATCTCCCAGGTTACACTGCAGGACAGCACACTCCATGGTGTGAGGAGCAAGTGTTGTTGTTAATTCAGTATCCATACTGAAAGCTGTGAAGTCAACCTACTTCAGCGGGGCTTACGTGGGAAACCACTTCAGACGAGCGCACAGATCAAATGCAAAAATTTTGTCTGTGCATTGACGTCTGCATATGAATCATTCTGCCTCAGTATTGAGGCTTGGTTTGATCATTTACAATGTAACGTGAAACAGCAAATTATCCTTGTTAGTCATATCCTGTTCTAATGACTGTCACTCGCAGGGACAGAAATTGTCCAAAAGTAGGCTACTTGGGAACATAATCACAAAATGTAATGAGTGTTGTCATTGAATTGGTAAAGCGGTGCTCTTTAGAGTAATCATTTGCAACTGGTAATTCACACTTTTATGAGTCAAGTGTATGAGCAGGACCTGATTAATAAAAGGTGCAAGCAGAGTCTTCAGATTGATTCCTTTGCTCACACACTTCTCTGGAGATAACAGTGACACTGAATTTCAAAGATTGTCGCACAATTTATGTAACCTTACATCTAATGCTATGTAGGCTGGGAGGCAGGCCCAGCCCTTGGGATATTTTCTGCTGTTAGCCTATACTTTGGGCCATCACATGCTGATAACAAGAACCCCTAACTCGAGGCCATTTGGTCTCAGGGAGCCCCAAAACCCCCCTTTTCGAACATGTTTCTGGCAAAATGATGTAAATGCAAATATTAAGATACTACAATAGCATAAATAGTCCTATGAGTATGAAATCTGGCATGGAATATCCTGAAACAAAGGGGAAAGCAGCACAGTAAAATTTTGGGGCTTACTCATATTCTGTCTTAAAATATCACCCACAACCCCAAAAGAAAAAGAATTCACTGTCCACTTCACAAATTCTCATCAAAAATTAGTATTTCCAGCACTTTATGTAAATACCACTGCCTCACTTGCATATAGAAACCCCTCAAGTTCATAAGTTTCAAGCGGAGTCCAAGATGACCTTTCTATCTTCAAATTTACTTCCTGTGGCCTAAATTCTTCACTATATACCTCGAATCAGACAAAAACAAATTTTCAGTCACTAGCCTTCCAGATAAATTTCTTGTCAGCAATGTGAACCCATATATATTGAGCTTTATGTTAGAAATGTACAATATGGGTCCCCAGTATTTAGAAACTGTTGGATGCTAACCAGCAGATGCGGGGAAATTTGCCTACTTAGCATAGTTAGCATCAATGGACACAATCACATATATGGACAATATTTCAGCAACTGTTTGGACAACAGTGGAGGGGTTTTAGGGGGTTACTGACCATGCTGAATCCATTTGACCTTTTCAAATTCAAAATGGCAACCCCTTTTCTGGGACATGTTTCTGGTGAAATTATGTAAATGCAAATATTAGGGCATTATGATGGCATAAATAGTGATACAAGTATGAAATTTGGCACGGAGTACCCTGACACAAAGGGGAAAGTAGCAAAAAAAGATTCTGGGGCTTACTTGTACATAGAGAACTTCTACTTAGATTTTAGCCAAGGTTGAGTTTGCTATCTTGAAAATTACACTTGATTTGGCCTAAATCTGTCACTATACCTCAAATCAGAGAAAACTGAATTTTCAGTCACTAACCTCCCAGGGAGTCTACTTGCCAGCAATGTGGATCTGAAAGTGCTGAGTTCCCCAAAGTTTTATAATAGAAATGTACAGAATGGGTGCCCAGCATTTAGAAACTGCCGGATGCTAACTTGAATGTGCTGGTAACTTTGCATAATTAGCACTGATTAGCATAATCACCTAACAGACTATATTTCAGCAACCGATTTGACCAGTGTTGGAGTGGTTTGGGGGGTTACTGAAGATGCTGAATCCATTTGTGACATTTTCAATATTCAGAAAAGCTGTTGTAGCCACATGTAGCCATAGCCTATTTCAATTCCCAGGGGGGCTGATTTTGATTAAATTGAAGTGGATTTATAAGTTTTAGAGGACGCTGAATCGACTGAATTTTGTCTACATAGCAAGTATGAAATAATTAAAACAATTCAGTTCACTTTAAAACTGTAGTGTATTATAATGAAAACAATTCAAGATGTAGAACAGTTTAATTTACGGAACATCACACTCTGAGGTGACTCAAAATTGGGTATTGGAGGTAACAAAGGCAAGTACCATAACAAACAACAGTAATATGACTATAACTAAATAATAATGTCCTCATAAAACAGAAAAGGGAGCATAATAAAAATATAAAACATGTAAAATACACGAGTCCTGCAACAGAAAACGTTACATGAGGTAGTCTACCTTAAAGACTGCTGTCATAGCAACATGGGAGCGCAGCGTGCCTAGTAACCACGACAGCTCTCGCGAGAAGTGAGAACTTCGCTGTGGAGATGAAGCTAAAAGTTATTTTATATCGTGTTTAGCCAGTTTTAACCGTAGATGTATTTATGTGCTAATAAATGCATGACAAGTGTCATAAGGTGATAGGGTTTTAACATCTTAAAAGTGCTTTACAGTAACTTTTTTCACCATGAAAGGAGGAATGTGACTTCCGCATCCGCTTTACTTTTCGCGGGTCAGCACGAAACAACCAGCGTTAAATGTTATTTCTAAGGGGATATGTCAAACATTGAGGTATTCAGTACCTTTGTGGCTGACTTTAACTGTCTAGAAACTTTTGTTAACGTTGATAAAAGAGTTTTAAACCCACCGTTTCTTGCGTATTGACACGGCAGAGCATTGAAGTCACCACAGTGTGACAGTCAGACACAAGCATGTCACTGCTGTCCACGGTAGAACGAGCTATCAAGTCCTGCAAAGCTGAACAAGCCAAGATTAACGACAATATTCAACTCTACAGAGAACTACTACACACCCTGTAAGTACTGTACATCTCAGATATTAACAACACCATTTTATTAACGCTCACGATTTCACCTCTGCTTCCAGACTCATGTAAAAGAAAGTCAGTTTACAACTTCATGAATATTGTGACAAAGACCAACTATTTATACACTGCTAGTATGCAAGTTAACGTATATGTGCATGCAAAGTACATAAATATATGTAGATGTTTAATGTTATGTTCTATTAGCTTCAATTTGTGTCTCTCGTGCGTTGATACTCTCATGTATGTAAACTGGGGTTAATGGTCTCTAAAACATTCAGTAAAGTCCTAGAGATGAGGTAGTGATTTAATTAATGGTGAAATCATCAAGTCCTTATGAAATCAGAACATTTTTATAAAATACATCAGATATTCAAGTTTTATACATTTCATAAGAGCATCTGCAAGTGGGGGCACGCATCTGGCGCTGTGGCTTAGTTGGTTAAAGCGCCTGTCTAGTAAACAGGAGATCCTGGGTTCGAATCCCAGCAGTGCCTTTTCCACTGCTCAAAAGCTCCCCTGCATCTCCCTGCAAACCACAGAGGCAAACGCAGTGCATAAGTTGTGTAAGTGAGATGTTCTCCAGGTCGTGCAACTAATTAGAATTGATTATGGTCAACAGCAATAAGTGAGAAATTACTGCGAGCTGCATTATGTGCTGATAAGAGAGAGCTTTGAGATTTATAACCAACTGTAAGCCGCTAACTCATCACTGTATACTGTATTCGTGGTTTAGCTGTCTCTCTTTATAATTTCATAGACTTTTTCATTAGAACACGCTTTTATGGTCTGTACCGAGGGTACATACAGAGTTTGGTGAGCAAGCATTAATGTAAGCAGCTCCTTATATGTGGAATCTTCTGCAGGAGGACACTCTTTGGTTCCTCTCGGCTGTTTCAAAGCACTGATGCAGGATTTTTGCACACAATCTTTTACATGCCAATGTCACAGTGTATCTTAGCTGGTCTTTCGAATCATGTGTAGTTGCCCTTTTTGTTCTTGTGAAACAGTTGCTTTCTAGTATACATGATCATACTTTGTGGCTTTTCTTTGTAGTAATCTTACTTTGTGTTTTATATTGCTTGGAGCTGCACATTTTTATTCTGTGTTTTTGTTTTATGTTGTCTGTCTGTAACTTATATTGCTGCCTTTCTTGGCCAGGACACTCTTGAAAAAGAGATTTTTAATTTCAAGAGGTTTTTCTGGTTGGATAAAGGTTAAATAAAAATCAATAAAAATTAGCTTATTAGTGACATGTATGATATGGAAGATGTGAAATATATGAATGAGGTCATTTGTGTCGCTAACATAGCCAAATTCAAAGGATCTATATACAAAATGGTGGCTTATCTTTCATGTTTATGTTAGAAATATACATTGGAGGATATATTGTTATATGAGTGTTTTTAAACTCAATTCAACATGAGCCCCAATAATTCACTGTCATTGGACATCTGTGGTGAACTACATGCATTAACAGTGGATGGTAAAAGTACATTTAAATTCTATTAACAGAAAAGTCCAACAAAACTAAGTTTCATACAGAAGTGCAATTTGTTTTTTGACATTGTGAGACATGTAGGTTGTGCAAATATTATTTATTATTATGAATTGTTGTTGCCTTAGTTTTCTTAATTGTGCTCCTCTGGTTAAATTGACTGTGTAGTCACATGAAGTGTTTTCCCACAGAACACCGCAACCACAGACAGGCTCTGATGAGTGTGCAGATGATGATGCTACAGGTAATTTAAAAAATAGTGGTTTGTCAGATATAATGTACATTCATAAATAGATAAAAAAGATGTTGCTACATGTTAAAAATATTTTCTTTTTAAAAAAGGGTATAAAACATCACGTTATATATGAAAAAAATAAATTGTTCACTGTAGCATTTTTTGTAAACACAGCTAATTTGAGAGAGATGGGAGCAGTCATGTGCAAATGTTATGACTGCGCCCGCTGTTAATAATCACACCTCTCTTTCATTCTTGTCATCAAGGAGATCATGATCTAAAGAGACTAATGGTTCATTGATATAATGAAACTGTAACCACACATTTGCACGCTCCTATCTTTAGACACAGTTACCTCACCAGGGGAGAGAGAAGATATGGAACTGCTTGAGCGAGCCCTGGAGAAAGCCCTTCAGGTCCGCACTGGCACCGGATCCTCTAAAAAAGACTCAAACAAGCAATCTGCACATCGAAAGGAACCTAGCACTACAGCTGTCACATCCAAAGAGGGAATGCAGACATCTGTGTCTTGTAAAGGAAATCTGACAACCACTAGATTAACTTCCAGATCTGCCAGTGTTGACAGAAAAGAGCACAAAAAGTCGGGTAAGTGAGCATCCTCCACACTCAATCTTCAGTGAGTTTCAATTGTGGACATTACAAAACAACAATTATAGAAATACACCACCCCCCAAATGACCACTTGTATATCAATTACACACCCAGTTATGCTGGGGTCATGGAGAAAACTGCTGGCCTTGATCTGTGGTGCACCTGTGGTGTTTTAAAAGGTTAGTTCGGGTTTAGCAAAGTCACACAGTAATGCAAACCACTTCTTTGTTCACTGTGGAAGCATTCATGAATTCAACGTAACAATGGGCTGAGTAATTGATACACAAATGGTAATTTGGGGGGTGTACTATTCCTTTAATGGAAACATAATCCAGGACTGTCCCGTCTCTTCAGCTGGGATTGCATGTCACCAGGCAGCAAGGAAGTCACGGCAGGCTGTCTCAGCATCTGGCTCTCTTGATCGGGGTCAGTTACACACCTCAGCTCTCCACTCCAAAAACAAGATTGTTAGAAGCAATGTGCTGAGTGGAAATGATCAGGGTAAAGCTGCAGCTATACCCACTCCGTCAGACACCACAGTGCCCGTTTCACATAGAGAATCTGGAGCTCAAAGTTTACTTCGAGAGGACGGGTATGTTTTTACATTACTAGACCATGATATAAAACACCATTTGTCAGTCACAGTCAGAAAGGGGTTAACATTTGTTTTCTGTTTGCCTTTGCTCCATGGCAGGAAAGCTTCTGATCCAACAGCGAAATGGAAATCCCTAAGGAGCAAGCAGAACAGGTGGTCAATATTAGTCTGTTAATATTGTGAACATTTTACAGCTGATTCCACAGATTGTGTGCGGGGCACTTAGTTTCCCTCTCTAAATTATCTTTAGGTTATGGGACAAAGTCGTTGCCCTACAAAGGAAACCTGCGCCTGGGAGGAGTCACTTCATGGAGAGAATGACAGCTACGGTATCCTTCCTTTTCTAGTGAAGCCTGTCAAAATGGGCTGGGAAGCCTCAGACATGTTTTCCATGTTGCGTAATGTTGAGATTGGAGATATACTCTAGTGTTACAGTTAGTTAAAGGTCCCGTATCACGCTCATTTTCAGGTTCATACCTGTATTTTGGGTTTTTACTAGAATGTGTTTACATATTTTAATGTTCAAAAAACACATAATTTTTCTCATACTGTCTGCCTTAACATACCTGTATTCACCCTTTGTCTAAAACGCTTCATTTTGGCGCCGATTTTTTAAGACCCCCCCCCCCCTCCCAAAAAGCCAAGTTTACTCTGATTGGTCAGTCTCTGTGCCAACATTGCAGCTGAGGGAATGACTGTAACGGCACTGTAGTGGCACTTTCTGTCTTAAAAGACTGTTTCACTAGAACTGCATTGCTTGGCAACAGCTTGGGTCCGTGTTTACTTAATGTCAGCCGATGTCATTCATAATCCCTGCAAAGCATGGCAACAAGAAATGCAAAAGGACTCATTTGGAATGAGTATGTCTTAAGTTTGAAACTGTCGATATCATCCTGAGACCTCGGCTTCTGTTTAGTGCGGATTTTAAATGTCTCCGAGTTATCTGGGATCAGTACGACCTGATGAGTATAAAAAAATAAGTGTTGTCCTTGAAGAGGAAGTAGTTTTTTAGAAAAAATGATGTCCTCATATGGGGACGATGGGTTTATTTTTAATATTTACTAGTATGTAATAAAACAATACAATATTAAAGTCCCAATACCCCAATAATCATTAATAAACAAGTTTAACCATAATATGTGATCAGGTGTTTGGACCCTGTCCACTTTTGTGCTGGGATCATCTGTAGACTGACTTGGCAGAGATGGCTGCCATCTTGTTTTTACATAGATTAGTGTATTGTGGTCTTACTACCACTAGATGGCACAGAAAAGTGTCCACGAACAAGGACAACAGACTGAAGTTTAAGGTACAGCAAACACAGGATGTGATGTCCTCACATGAGGATGCAGGGTCTCAGGAGAATATAGTGTAGTTGTGACATCACAACTTCAGGGAGATCCTGATGACTCATATAATATTGAGTGTTTTGATGCTGTCACAGTATTTATATAGCACCTTTAACCTGCTTTGTATTAAAAAAAAAGACATGGAAATTTGAGGCAACCTGTAGCTGAACAGGTAGAACGGTGACCCATGTAGGCTGAGCCCTTTGCATCACCCTGGATTCGATTCCCTTTCCCTTTACTACATTTCATCCCCATTCTCTCTCACACTTTCCTGTCTCCAGCTGTTCTATAATGAAGGCCAAAGGCCAAAAATAAATCTGACTTTTTACTCTGTTGCACCTTTAAAGTTCCCAGTGATGGAAATTAGCAATGTTTCTGCATTAATTTGATTCACTCTCTTTCATTCCCCCTGTGCAGCCTGATACCTGGTGTGTTGTCCTTGACCCTGTCTCTCTGACACCTCCAGTTCCCCAAGGATTGGCCATGTGGTTGCCCAGATCACACCAGGGCTCTGGTTGACAGACTCACTCAACAAGGGCATGACCTCACCCAGCACTGCCAGACAAAGGAGCTTCTGGCCAAACAGACGGCAGAAGCAGCCGCAGAGCCGGGTAAAAAAGGCTGAGCAGATTACACATACAAGAGTACAAAATTAGGAGTGGAGGAATGAGGAGGGATGAAGGCCATTGATGACACAAGTGTGTGGGTGTGAAAATGATAATTTGGGAGGAAACTGCACAGGGAGTTGGCAGGAAGTGACTTTTGAGAGCTATTCAGACTCATCAGGGACGAGCCTGTGCCAGTCACATTCAGGACCCTAAAAAGAGCAGTTGAGATCATTAACAATTGCACTTCCTACAATCGTGAGACTAATCAACACAGTGGAATTAAACCAAACAGCTCCACAATCCTCTGTAATAATGTTGCTGATAAAATTCTGCATTTTTGTTATTGTGTATTTCTAAACAGGTCTTATGACAAATAAATATGACTCATCTCTGACACTTGAAAGGTTGCCAATGACAGCAGCACAGCTCCAGACCTTTGCACACCAAGCAAAACAAGGTAGGAAATAATCTTGTTTCACCACAACATAAACCACCGTTTCAAACCACATGTTCCCTCTTTTAAAAACTACATGTCAACCCGACTGTGGTTATATCAAGCTGGTCATGAGCAGAACAAAATTCATCATTAAAAATGATTTATTCCACAGCACAGACTTGCATAATTAAGAGGACACTGGTAGAGAAATCACGAGCCTATGTTTGAGTTATCATCTCTGGGTATCAGGGTATCTCTTACTCACTACCTACAGTATGTAACATGGTATAATTTCCATTACCTCCAACGATACTGTCATAATGAAACTGACTGCCCAGGGATTTTCCATTCACACCACTCAAATGACTGTATCACCTTCAGGGAGCAAGTTTTGTTTATGTTTACCAGTTATAGCTCCAGTGCAGCACAAGTATGTTGCTAAAGCCAGTGTGAGAGAGAAGTTTCCAGTCATTTCTAACTCCCTGCTTAGCCCACACACATCCACGTGTTGATGTGAGCACATGCATCCAACGTGGCATCTCACATCCAGCAAGTATTTTATTTCAGGGGGTTTTATTTCCAAGAGAGGGATTAATCGTTTATTGCGTTTTAACAGTGTTTGAGATATGATTGTGATGAATGCAGTGCGCTAACGAGCTAATGCAGCTTCTCCATCTTGGCGTATGGAAAATGAAAACAGAGCCGCAGTGAAACCTCAGTGCCAGATCACTACTTTCCTTGGCCCATGACAGATCCACCACCCCCCACCCTGTGACGGTGGGGTTTTAAAAGCTGTCTATCCTGACGTGGCTAGTCAAGGGCCTAGCTATTTAAAGCTGAGGCAGCAGAGCAGAAAAACGTTTTAGGGTACGGTTGCTCACGCTCACGCTCTAAAAATAACTGTATTTTCCGTCAGAGTGGGAAGCATGGGATCGATGGAGGCCAGAGGGAGGTTGTCTTTGCCCCGCTGGGGCGAGTGGTGTGTGGGGAGATGGGATGATTGCACCCCTGCCCCTGACTATAACCTACACGACAGAGGCAGAGCTCAGAGAACTGGAAACGCTGAGGATGAGGGTAGCACTGCTGCAACAGGAGATTCACTTAGAGCAGGTAAGCGTTAGGCACTTTAGGAGTCACTGTTAGGCACTGTTGAGTCACTACCTCATAATTATATGCTAACAGTCTCTTCTTCTTTATGACAGGCTCTGTTGGACACTGTGTCCCCTCAGCTTTCGTCTATAGCACCGGGGCCTGGATGTCCCAACCTCAGTGTGCTTAGAGACATCTACTCCCTGCTGGGAGAAGGAGGGCAACGTTTCCCTGCCATAGTCCTGGACTCTGAGCCTGACTGACTACAGAGCATATTACACTTAGTTACCAGTTTATTAAATACTCTGTTCACCTCCTTTTTACACACATAAGAGGAAGAGAATATTACCTTTCAGTATCTCAGTATAAGGCAATCCCCCTCTGACACTGTCAATAAAACTAGGACATAAAGCTCACAAACATAAAATGAATAGACCCTTTTCACAGCAGACATTTTGACCTGTCATAGCATGAAAAGCACAGGCCTTATTAGTGTCACTAATGATGGCTCTGCTCTTTTCAAGAGCGCCAGTGAATGTGACAGCGAGCCGGCATGCACAATACCAGGACCCTGAAATCAAAGTGGCTAAATAGAATTAACCTCATTATGTACACCTGTGCTTTTCCTACTGTGACATGTCAAAATGTCCTCTGTTAAAAAGATCATTATGTTGGTTGCTTTAGGCTGTACCTAATTAAGTGGTAACTCAGTGTTGTTCTTTAATCGAGGATCAAGGTGATTATTGTGAAGAATTCATGTTTGTGTGTGTGTGTGTGTGTGTGTATGTGTGTGTGTGTTGTGACTGTATTTATTCAGTGTCTGATCCCATACAGTAACCCATGAATGAAAAAAAGGAAATTATGTGGTTGTTTCTCATTTTTCTTGAATAAAGAAACATTTAGTTTAGATTTAGAACTTTGTTTTTTCAGTTTAGTTCATCTTTTTTTTTTTTCTTTTTTTTTGGGGGGTGAATTAATGTGACGGGAAAAGAGATATATAGAAAATAAATAGACAAACAATATGTAAAGCAGTCCAGCAGCAGAGAATAGATTAGATTAGGTAGGGTATGTGTGGGTAGTATTTAGTGATCCTGGACAGGTTGGTGTGTGGAGTAAGGGGCAAGACGTGATGTGTGACAGTCAGAAAGAAGACTATTAACGTTAGAGTGACAATGAATATATGATATAATAACACTATCAAAATAATAGTATAATACTTAAGTAATACAATACTGATTAACATTGCGTTCATACAGTAATGAGGAGTGAGGCCATCTATTAAAAATGTTGGCATACATTTACTTCATGACATCAAGTTGTGGCAAATATTTTTTACAGTCTGGATATTTCTAACTCCAGTTGGTCCAGTTCAGTGCTATTTTTATGTTTAAATTACATGTTGATTTAGTTGGCTGTTATGTAACTGCACTACATAACATTTAATATCCAGAATGAGGTGTCATGGGAAAAACTTAACCCGAGGTCAGTAATGGAGCTCTTTCTCCACACTGAGTGTAACCAGCAGGTGGCACTCATCTTACAGAGGAAGTGACCATAGAACACACCAGCAGGTACCTAATGTGGTTTTAGTTATTACTGTTGCATCAGAGGCAATCAGTAAATTGCCAGTTGAGTTGAATCCGTGACCTAGAATTAAGGCTGGTTTTTATGAGTAATTTTTTAAAGTTGCTAATCAGTGTGCTGCAAGACTATCAGCATGCTGGTTTGTGGATTTAAGTGATTTAAAGGAACAATGGAGGCGCTTCGTCCTATTTTAATCCCGTTTTCCATCGAAAGCAGCAGGGATGCCGTGACTTCAAACTCATCCTCCATGTGTTCCAATTTCTTCCTACTGTCTGGCAAATCAGGGTTTCTGAAGAGCTCGCAGTGTGAGTGTGTTTGTTAGTCATGAGACAGACCTGCAACCTTTCCAGCGTGTTTCGCTTCACTGCTAACCTCCTAGTACTCCACCATAATGCTTCTCCATATGATGCGTTAGAGCTCCATGCTGGGCTTTTATAAATCTGGCGTGCTTTGAATGATATATAACACACGTTGGAGTGAGATAATTGGTGGTTTTGCCCGCCACAAATGCTATGTGAGGGTGTATGTGAGATACAGAAGGGCTTGGAGAGGCCTAAAGGGCTCGTGCCCACAGATGACGTGTGGATGGCAAGGGCTGTGCCAGACTGGGCGACAGGTGGCGCTGGGTTCACACAGCAGGACGTGGGTGTTTGAGCCCTGCTGCACCAGCCCTCGCACAAACGGAGGGACATGCACACTCAAAGCCGGCTGAGTCACAAAGATGCCTGGGGGCCTGGCTCTCTGCATGCTGCAAGCTGGAAATGGCATGTTTCCCTGAGGAGGGGAATAACAAGATTCTAAAAGGGAGAGGACTATTTCAGCTTTACATTGTTACCTGTGTGTAAAACAGCAGGAGAACGATGACCGGGGCTCCTGGTTTGAGTCAGAAATGCACTCACACATGTTCCCAAGATCTCCAGCACACCAGGAGTGTCTCACCACTCGTGGGCTGCAGCCAAGTTATCTGTACGAGACTGTGGAAATGTGCTGCGAGCTTCTTGTCCGCCCATACAGTCTTGGATCAGTGTGTGTGAAGGGAGCAAAGGAGGAGGCAGGGAAGCATCCTTGAGATCACGTCAACACCACAAACAGGTCCCACAGGGAGTGGCTCCTACGCAACTCAGCCTTCCTGTGACCTGCATACATCAGCTGCTGGCTGGCTCTGGCTGTCACCAGCAGAGCTCTTCCACTCCCACCAGCGTGGCCTGGCCCTGCCCAGGTTACCCATGTCTCACGCCTTTGTCCCGTTTTTCTCACGCTTCTTTTTGTCACATAAGGCAATTTTACTTTCCATGGAAGAAGCCTCATTTTCTTTCCCATGTGTCACTGCTGTGCGCCACATCACGCAGCGAAGGACGGAGTTGAATAGGCTTTTCTTTGTTGTACACATTCCTTCCTACTTGTTCACTTTTTTCACTATCTGCACTTTTTTTTTAGCCTTATTCCGCTGCAGTGCTGGAGCCTTAGTAGAAATCCACAGAAACCGAACAGCGCTACCAAGAATCCACTTCTCTCCCTCAAATGCCCATTGAACATCTCTTTTCTTTCGCACCCCACCCCTCACAAACACATTCCTCACTTCCCCTCTTTTACTCCTCTTGTGCTCATCTACAGCTCTGTTGCTGAGTGAGCTACAGCAGTGATTGTTAAGTCAGTGAGGTCATCAGTTAGGCTGCATTAGGGTTCATTATTTGATTTCCCCCACCATTCAGCCAGTCAAAGCCAGCTTCCCTCATCAAGTTTAGTTATTCTGTCAAGGCAGAGAAAACAAACTCAAGAGCAGCTGTCTTGTTCATACGGAGACATTTATATGAGAATATTAGGTATCTCTGATAATGTGTGCATTGCGGCCATCAAAGAGCAAAAATGCTTTGACTGAATAGACACCTGTTGCTTAACAGAAGTCATGCCGGTGTTATACAAATGCAGATGTTTTTTAAACTCATGATTAAATCTTATATGTTGCTGAGTTGACCCTAACTCACATCTCTCTTCTTTAGACATTCAAGATATCATGGACTCTGGGTTTCTACCACAACGGTTCAAGAGATGAATTGTCAGACCTGTTGTGGGGTCAAATATTTTTTTGGGGTAAAGCTTTCTTTATATTTAAGAGGCATGTTGTCTCATAAAACATGTGCTAATGTGTTAAAGGAACAGTTTACCCCAAAATCCAAAATCCATATTTTTCCTCTTACCTGTAGTGCTATGTATCAGTCTAGATTGTTAAAGTGTAAGTTGCCCAATTGGCCATAAAGATGTCTGCCTTCTCTTGAACAGAATGGAACCAGATGGGGCTCGACTTATGGTGTTTAAAGTGCCAAGAAATGCACTCTAAAAACTCAACAGCAATGTCTCTTTCCAGAAATTATGACCCGGCTACTCAAAATAATCCACAGACCTTGTTGTGAGCAGTTTAATTTAGGAACTAATGTCCTTCTACCGAACTCAACTACAGACCCTAGCACCGTACAGAAGGAAGCATGCATCTACTCATGGACGAGAGGCTTGTGATTGTGACGGCATGAGATGTAAACATCAGTGGCGTCCGGCTTGGCTGAGCTGTAACGTTAGCTAGCTCAGTGACGCAATAGATGCACATACAGTAACACAGTTGATGGGTGTGGTAGAAGTAAAATAGTTCCTACGTGAAACTGCTCACAACAAGGTCTGTGGATTATCTTGAGTAACTGGGTCATGATTTCTGGAAAGAGACATTGCTGTTGAGTTTTTCAAGTATAATTTTTTTGGCACTTTGTGCAACACAAGCCGAGTGCCATCTAGTTCCATTCTGTTCAAGAGAAGGCAGACATCTCTACAGCCAATATCTCCAACACTCAGCAACTCACACCAAAACTTTTTAGATTAACAAAAAGCACTATAGGAAAGAGGAAAAATATGTCTTTTTGATATTGGGGTGAACTGCTCCTTTAAATACACTTGAAACCACTGTGTGCTTCCCTGAAAATTGTAGGTAATGGTACACATAAATTCCAAAGCCATTCAGCAACAAATTGACATAATCAATATTAACTTCACAGCTAATTTTCCAAATGCTTGTAAAGAAACAGATCAAATGTCCTCATAGTAAATCTAGTAATGCCTGAAGATAAAAAAAATATCAACATTCAGCTGCGCACACATTTGTCCTTTCCTAACGTAGCTTTTCGGACGACGGGGGAGTGAGATAAGCAAGTTTGTTAGAAGAGAGCTGTCCGGATTGATTTTCTTCTCATGGAAGACAGAGATGCTGGGAGATTAACTATTAGGTTGCCTTCCATGCAGAAAGGACTGGCACTGGCAGTGTGTGTGGGTGGGAGAGCAGTGGGGGCTGTGTGCGTTTTTCGTGAGTGCAGTTCCGTCACATGTGGACATGCTCATTAGTGTATTTACACTTACATTATGGAGGTATTGTATATTTGATGTCCTCCTGCAAATCATTGTATTCGGGTTTCTGCATGCACGTGAAAGGAAGATTATGTGGGTGGTCACAGGATTTATGTTTGTTTGATGTATGCACAAGAAGTGGTGCAATGGGAACACTATTACTGTATATATTGCCATATGAAGGTGACGTATGCTGTTGTGGTGCAGGGTGAGATGGACAAAGTAACTTTCTAATTTAAGATGAGGGATTCCCCTTTCTACTCTGATTTCAAGTCAGCAGTAGGCCCCTGTATTCCACAGGGGAGGCTTCTATACTGCAGGAAAACAACACAAAAATGACTGCAATTGAGAGGCAGTGATGGGGAGATGAAGAAAAGAGGGAGCAGTCAACTCTTCTCCCCTCCCCCTTCCTGTGCTTCATCAACCCCTATTCTCTCTGCTTCAATGTTTGACGTCACACAAAAAAAGACCAATCAGAGCGCATGGACTTCCCTGTTTTTCTTCCTTAGCTCCTCCCCTTCCCATGGTCCCTTATATATCCCCCGCCACTACACTCGGCAGAGTGTACAATGTGCTGCCAGAGAGCCAGCAGGCGGTGCACAGAGAAACGACAAGAGAGGGAGGGAGAGAAGGGGAAAGTGTGAGTGGATTTCAGCGCTGACTTAGAAGCCTTCATCTGACACGCTCCAGTCATTCCTCCGGTCTCATCTAGACCTCCCTCTCCTCCCTCTTTCTTTCTCTGTCTGCCTTCCTTTATTTCCTTCTGTTTCTCCAGGCCAGAGCTGACTGCGAGCGTCATCCGTGAGGCCAGCGCTGCAGCCTGGTTTCAGGATCCACCAGCCCACACCATCAGGATGGGCTGCACAACGGGCCACCTGGCTTGCCAAACCCAGCCCCAGACCAGCACGGGACAAGAGGGTCAGTCCCTGGAGGCTGGCGGTGCCAAAGTCCCTGAGGTGCTCTCCTCTCTTGAGCGTCTGTCCCAGGCCACTGGAGGCATGGAGAAGTCCTGGTACCGCTGCATCTTTCCCTTTGGAATCATCTCTTTGGTGATCGGTGTGGCAGGAACTGGGGTTACCTACACCTATAACGACTTGCCTCAGACTCAAGTGGTGTCAGTTGTGTTACTTGTCATGGGTCTTTTGCTGTTGCTGATGGCCACCGCCTGTTGGACTGTCCACAAGAAGAAGAGAAGGAAAAAGAAAGAGGGAGGCTCGTTCACCTCTGAGCAGTGTCCCCTGTGAAGCACATGGGGAAAACAGTGGTAGGAACTTGAAAGCAGAGACATACTCAGGGCTGGGAGCTCAAGAGTTGGCTAAAGAAGCCGCCATTTCACCTCCTCCCAGCGCCGAATCCCCTCTATTCTTTATCACAGAGTTTGGCTCAGCTCATGCCGGAGAGAACTTGAGTTGAGAAATCATAGAGCGTGCAAGGACCGATAGACAGGACACTGAGTATTTGTTTAGTCTGTAAAGTTTGGACCATTTTGGATTGGCAAGGAGGGATCACCAATGCCTCACACACTCTTTTATCATCTGACAGCAGGTGTCCAGTGTCAAAACAACCTCAGAGGAGACACACACACAAATATGCATTGCACACTACATGCATATTTACACGCACGGACACACGGCCCCTCGCAGTCCTCACTCACATATGCACTGGCAGTCACAGCAGGAGCTTGCACAGACACCTAACACGCTATGCAGAGCTGCTGCTGGAGTCAACGCTGGCGTCACTAGGCACGTCAGTCACAGCATTCCTCCTGCCAGGACAGGTGACTCTCCAAGAGGCCAGAAGTGGGCCAAAGACGGCAACCCGATACCCAGCCGAAAGAGCAGCGCACCCGCGTCAGCGGCCAGCGTCATTCACTCGTCCTGTGACACTGCAGCAATGTGTTGAGGGCTTTTTTTACGCAATGGGAGAGTGGAACTTGAGTCCAGCAGGATCTTGCTGGCATCTGTGTGGACGATGAGCTGGAGAGGGCAGAGGACCTGCTGGGGAAGTGGAAGGTGTTTGTGTGTGCTCAAATTAAGATTCTAGTGAATCGAAAGACTGTTGGACTTCACTACTAAGGAACAACAGATTTGCACATATAGCCATGTCCACGTCAAGCAAGAGAAACTCCTAGAACAGCAGCATACTCTGAAAGGCCTTTTGTAGCTTCAGCTTCACATTACAAAGGAGTGGGGCACTGACTTCTGACTGACTGATTGCCCTCCTGTCAATGTGCGAGCATTTACGCCCAGCCTAGTATCTTCATGGGGCACCTCAACCCCACACAGGGCAGGCCAGGATTATTGAAGGACACTACCCGAGGGGACATGCCACTGCAGGGACACTTTGACTGATCCTGCTCCCCTAGGGCCCCTCCCTCTTGGTGCCTTGAGCAAGCACTCATGGAAAAAGGCTCTGTCGCATTCCCCTGTTTCCATCTGAACCCCTGAGAATTTCCCCCCTTGTTCTCTCTCTCTTTCTCTCTCTCCCCTCATCCATCCCATATGCCTTCCTCCATCCTACATCCTGTGTCTGACTTGATCCCTCTCATTTCCCAAATGTGACATAGCCCAGGAGGAAGTGTGTGCAGCCTTTTGATATTCAAATTAAGACACACACATACATTTAATTTTAAGCCTCATAGTCCACAGATATTTGTCTGTATCACTGTGTGCCAAAGAGAGTGCATTATTTTCTTTCTCACAGTGGAAAGAATATTGACTGAGAGTGAGTGACAAATCCCTTTGTCAGTCTGAAGATATGGTACAAGGCTGTTTCTCTAGTGAATACTGATTCATGTTTGTGCTGTAAGTGACTCTGGGGTTTCCCTTTCATGTACTTTTTCCTTTCTGAAAGAACGAGTGAATGTAGCTGCGCTCAGCTCCACATCTGTGAATAGGTGCTTTCTGTTGGTGTGTGGTCTCACGGGATGAGACGCACAATGGCATTTGATTCTTGTCTTAAATATTCTCATTTCTGTCACTGAATGTAACACTGGATGGCAAATGCAAATCACAGAAGTAGAAAGTACAACACGCAGAATGTACAGAAATTAAGTCTAGCCTGTTTGTCCCTATGTGTTCGAGCACTCCTTTATCCTTGAGAACTGTCATTGATCTTTGTTGCATCGATTCTGGCTGTCAGATTAGTGACGCTTGTTGCCGAGTAAAATGTGTCTATGCATTCAGAGGTAGCAGTTAATAACACACAATGCCAAAGACCGACCTGGAGGCCATCTGCTTCAATAGACATGCAATCAATCAGTCCTTTCTCAGTCAGTGTGCATTTAGATGTTCTGTTGCATACTGATTGTCTGCCAAACTCTGTTAGTTTAAACAGAGGGGAGGAGGGGGAAGTAAGGAGTTAACGGAGGAAGACAAAAGCAGAACCTGGGAAGTCATTCCTTTCACTTTAATGTGGGAGTGGGGACCTGTCCTTGCAGTTAGATTAGGATCAGCCATCCTGAACAGAGCAGTATTATTCTTAGGGGATATGGTGCATCACTGGCGGCAGCAGCAGTGAACATGCCAAGTTAACCAGAGTGTAGTAAGTCTCTGAACCTTAATCTACTGACAAAATAGGACTAACATAGATCAGTCTGTATTCTCAAGCACCTGCATACCATGCGGCTACATCAGCCCTTAATCTCTTTCAAGTCAGAGGAAAAGCTCGTAAAGAGTATTTATGAGTATGGTCTTTGTTAGCTCAGCACAATGTAGTACATTATAGCTGCATACAAGCTGTATTACAACAGTGTGTTGACACTACACATCGACGGCAGGTGACCAGAATCTGCTTGTTAGAGATGTGATGTGATTTCCCTTCTGCCTTCTGAAAAAAAAATTAAAAGGGAAAATCTACCTCTCTGCTGCGGGGGAAATACATCCCTCACCCGGCGGACAGCCATGCTGTTTGCCAATGCTGTTCATCACTCCAGCGAGTGACACAAAATATTGTTTGTCTGTGTGCCCTCTAATATTTGGTGCTGTATATATGACAATTTTATATTTCTACTGTATATTTCTACTTACATGTACATTTTAATTGTTGTATTAAATAAATGTTATGTGAACACGTCGGTCTGTGAGGTTCTAGTTTGTAGCGTGAGGTGAAACACAAGTGTTAAATGTAACTTTGTGTTAAAGGGACAGTTCACCCCCAAATCAAAAACACATATTTTTCCTCTTCATTGTAGTGCTATTGATCAGTACAGATTGTTTTGATGTGAGTTGCTGAGTGTTGGAGATATCGGCTGTCTTCTCTCGAATATAATGGAACTAGATGGCACTCAACAGCAATGTCTCTGTTCCAGAAATCATGAGCTGGTTACTAAAGATAATCCACAGATCTAGCTGTGAGCAGCTTGATGTATGAACTGTTTTATTTTTCACCTGTCAACCGCATCACCGTGCAGAAGGAAACGTGCTCCCACTCATGGGCAAGAAGCTCGTTCTTGTGACAGCACAACATGTAAACTGTCACAGCCTGGCTCAAGGGAAGGTCAAAGAGGAGAGGACACATGTGACTTTTAACTTAGCATTTATATAATGGGATATAAGTTTAACCTGTGCAATATAAATGTAAATCAGTTACATCAGTAGTGTTTAGCGTGTTGTTTGAGTGTATAGCTGAGGAGCTATATAAGCTGCTGGAGCTGAGCTGGGACGTTAGCTAGCTTAGTGCTAGGTGAGCTGGCAGTAGATGCACGTTTCCTTCTGCATAGTGATACTGTTGGTGGGTGTAGTTCGGTGAAAAGAAAAATAGTTCCTACATAAAACTGCTCACAACGAGGTCTGCGGATTGTCTTGAAGAAACCGGCTCATGATTTCTGTAAAGAGACATCGCTGTTGAGTTTTTCAAATGTATGTTTTTTGGTGTCTTGAGCACCACGAGCCGAGTGCCATCTAGTTCTGTTATATTCAAAAGAAGGCCGCCATCTCAACACCTGGTATCTCCACCACATGGCAATGCACATCATAACAATATAGGTAGATAAACAGCACTACAGGCAAGAGGAAAAATCGATCTGGTAAAACTTATTGAGAGATGGGTAGTGGATTGTGAGGGTCAATGGACTAATACAGTGTTGATTCTATTTTAAACAGTGTGCACATCAATTGTAAATGTGTTAAACTCTTTACACAGAACATTAAAAAACATCTTTTGTTGACAAGACCACCTCTGCTTCCCCTGTACTTTAAATTTCTATCCTGTATATAGACACGTTGCCATGTGCTGCCCTGCCAGCTTGGATGACTTGGTCAGACACCCAGAGATATGTGTGATCCTTTGGTTGTTAGGAAAACAGACTGGCCAGCATGGAGCAGAAGGCATGACACCCCCTACTGGCAAAGTGATGAAACAGGCAATCTACCCTCACGGTGACAAACATATTCTGCGTGTTAATAACATACAGGCGCGCTCAGTTCACCAGGAGGTTATTTTATTTTATTAAGTATAAACACATTTTATCATTCACTGGTAACAGAGCTGGGAAACAGCCGTGGGTGTGGAGGGAACAGTGTTTAGGTCTGGATAAAGGGTGTGGAGGCCAACAGGGGGCAAAGTGCAGATGGGGTGGAAGTGGTCAGTTGGATTGCTCGGGTCAGCACAGATTACAGGAAACCAGATGGGAGCAACTCATCCGCCTCTCAATCTCCAGAGCTTGCCTTCGAACCCGAAGCATTCGGCGCTATTTGGGTTTTATCATACTTTGAATTATACAAAACTGACATCAGTTTAAAAAGCAAAACCAGAAAGACACGGCAGCACGACATGATATCATGAAGTCTGGACTCCGGCCATACTGGGGCCTGATGACTGTATATATGTTTTGTTCACATTCCTGATCAACAGCATCTGTGCTAAAGACAATTCTGTCTGTGTAGTTAGTCACTGCCTGCCTGCTGTTGCTTCTAAATGATGCTTTTGTAGTAGGATGGGTACGTTTAAAATCTGCTTCAGATATTACGACAGCTGTTTTGGAGACAGATGTTTATGTGAATCACACATGCCTGGCCAGACAGTCAAATTAAATCACCAGCAAAATGAGATTAAAACGCAGTCTCAGTGTAGGTATTGTAATAGGAGCAAATGTGATGAGAAGCAATTTGATTTAATAATCACTCACAAACCTGAGAGCACTGGGATAATATAACACTGTCACACGCTCTGAACACTGATTATTTTTGATTGTTTCTGGATGAACATGAGTAGGAGACACTGGCAATTACCAACAAGCAAAAAAGTTTTTTCTGTCCCCCCTCCTATGAATCACCTCTCCTTCCCATCCTCTCTTAATATCCTGCCTCTCTTTCTATTTTAAAAGTCAGTCAGTGTTTCAATCTACAAAAGTTCCTTCGCCAATGTGTTCTGCTCGGTGTTCCGTTAATTAATACCTTGCTGCAACAGGGCAGCTCTTTATGAACGTGTGAAGTCATCGCACTCCCATCTACCTCCCAGATCAAACACAGTTACTTCCTGTGGTAGGCAGCAGCTTTATATTGACACGTCTTTTCAGAGAAATTATGCGAAGGAATAATGACTGCTCAGGGAGCAAAATGATAGACCTGGCTCCCGTGGTTTTAAGAGCACACTGTGCACGCTTTTATTGCTGTAATTAGTTTCAGTTTAGGTTAAATGCACCAACCAGTCACTTTTCCCCAGCCATTATACTGGTCGCTTTGGGTTTTGCTGAGAAAATGGCTGAAGTTTCTATGGAAACAGTAACTGCATCCAAATGAGGATGCCACAGCCTCTGCCCTGTCTGAGGTCACTCAGCTACAGGATAATTTGATCACACAACACCTCCAGTAAATGCAGTGGGAAATACACGCCTCAATGAACACAGGGACAAAATGGCAGAGATGTATTTTCTTTATTCACCGTCACACGTGCACATTTACAGAGGAGTGACAGATACAATGCAGAGGATACAGAAATATTTTCTTCTATTCTTCTAGAGGCAGGGGTCGATGTTGAACAAAAGTAGGTGATGAAGAGATAGGGGATGATGCAGATCAGTTGTGAGGCTGAAAGGAATAAATTATTACTATTGGTAGTGTTCTCTCTGCTCCTTTATGGCCCAGCCAAGAGAGTCGTCTATTTACTCACAATGGGGACCCGACACAATGGTCTTAATCATCCCGGCCTTAATCATTTGTAATTTCCTCAAAGGCGACTGCATCACAGGCCAAAACCAATCTGTTGCTTTCGTTTACATCTCTGCTTGCTCACACAAATATTGATGAATTGTAAAGTGTGTGTGTGTGATGTGCAAAAGAACAAGGCAACTGACGTCATGATTTCTTATTGTGCTCCATTACAAGGAACACATCAATGATGTTGTTTGCTCCACTGACGTTTTCATGCTTTTTTATAACCTTTGACTCACATACTTCTGTCTCTTTAATAACCTATAACCCTACCAGCATTGTAACTGAATGCGCACTTCCCTGCTTTTATATCCCGTTGCTCAGTTTGCAAATGTTAACGTGCATTTGGCATGATACTACAATTTTCTTTCCTACTCTCTTTTCTTTTGAAATGAACCCTTTAATGTCCACATTGAGAAAACAGCAATGGATTTCCTTGGGGCAATAATAATAACAAAAATCAATGTTTTTTTTTTTTATATAGGCTACTACCAAACAGTTGAGATGTCACTTCATGGTAGGAAAAAAATCAAAATGATAAATCATGTACTGTTATAGTGCTAGCAATATATTAGTGTACCAACATAGATCAATTTGTTGCCAAGGAATTAGCAGTTCTACCAGTACTAGTATTATTTCCATGTATTCATTTTAGATATTTGCCACTACAGTAATTTGAAAAAACCTTAGAAATTGTGAAAAAAATCATACTGACATATTTTTTTCATCAAATATATAATGGGATAACATTAAATATTAATAAAAGTGAATATTCATCCTTTTTTTATTTACTAAAAAAATGTAGATTTATTATCTTAGCATCATTACCTTTACAATGAACGGACAATTCAACTGTTTGCTTGAGGCTTTAAACAGTAAAAAATAATACTTATGAAATTATTTCAGTAAGTATTTATTAGATAACATTAAATGTATAATTTAACAACAATTAATAATTCAAAGTTTTTGTATTTCATAGCACATAATCAAATGTAATAACATTAGCTTAGCTTTACTAACTTTACCATAAAAGGACTACTGAACTGAACTTTTTTTTTGTGTGTGAAATTGACCCTTACTAGACTTTTATTTTTTGTATAATGTTACAGAAATCTGTTCAGTTAGACCTCTAAAATTCAACATCTTGAAAAAAATCCCACCATGCAGTCCTCGGGTCTGGAGTGACTATTTTTGTAACTAACTTCTTAGGTGAAGTGAAAAGGCATACTATTTTAAGGCATAGCGACACCTAGTGGATTTCTTTAGCACAACATACCTAAACCAAATGGTAGAGATAGCTTAATTAGGTTAAGTTCAACACATTTTTCATTAAGATAGTGACTTAAAATGTGCTCTGACAAATGGCTGAGTGGAACGTTAAAGGGTTTTAAGCTTCAAGAATAGTTTCACTCATTCACATATTTATTTTTTTTTAAAAAAGGTGGTGAACGTGGGGCATTTTTGAACTTGCTTTAAATACATTTGACTTGACACAGTATTTTAAAATGCATTCTAAATTAATTAGGAGTGATTTACAAGCATTGCAATGTAGAATAGGTGTTTAAAAAACATTTAAGGAGGAATGACTTACAGAGATATAACTAAAACTGTGTAATGAATAAATAAAATGTAGGAAAAAAAATTGATTTTACAATATGTTTGGCCAAAACAGACAAAAATCCAACAATGTACTCTTAGGGATGAAACAATTTGTTGCTTTTCCAACCAAAATTTGCCGTCTTTCAGTGTGTCCAGCTGACAGACACAAAAAAATCATTTATTTATTAATTTTTTTAAAGATATTTTTTGGGGCATTTTTAGCCTTTAATGGATAAGACAGACAAGCGTGAAAGGGGGAGAAAGAGGGAGTGACAGGCAGCAAAGGGCCACAGGCTGGAGTGGAACCCGGGCCGCTGCAGCAACAGCCTTATACATGGGCGCCTGCTCTACCACTAAGCCACTGACGCCCCAGAAAAAACATATTTAACAGTAAACGGAGCGCCCCAGGGCTGACATTTTTCTGTTGGCCCACACAGACGTTAGCTGCACACTATTCCCTTGTCAAAAAGCCTCTGGAATTTTTGCATTGGATTTTGGAATACTGCCAAAAATTAGCTCTGTGGAAAACAAAGGTCTGTGATGTTTCCACGTTTTGTTCAGCAAGATAATCTTCACAAATGAACACCACTTTCTTGATTATTGAAGCCTAAATGCAATCGCCAGAGGTAAAATGCTAATGTTGGGCTACAAACAAACTATTCTAAGGTCACATAAGGTCACCACCATAACAAGACTACAAAGCCATGTTCGGCATGGCTATGCGTGATGATGTTCTGTAGTCTTCTTTAGCCACTTGTTAGCAACTGCCTTTTTTAAGACACATAGAAGCTACAAGGGTCACAAGTGGGGTATTTACTGACATATTTTATGTTGTAAGATAAAACGTGAAAGTCTCTTAGGCTTGTGTGAACCACAGACCTTATTTCAGGCACCTAACTTTTCAAAAAAACATTGACTTTGAGATGAGGGGACTATGAGTAGTAAAATGCAAAGTATTCATAGGATTCATTCCTGGGGCACTCTATGTGGCACAAGGGGCAGGTATTGACATTAGCCCCTTTTTACGCTGCCTGTTTAGAGCGGGAATATCACGCTGTTATGCCGCCTCGCTTTGCTTTGCTTTTTATGAGGTATGATCGCGGAAAAGTAGAGCAAGGTTGTCTTGCCTCTGAGCTGGGAACGGAGGTGAAATGACTTCTCTTCGCTGCAGGTGGCCCGCAGAATAGGATCATAGGGGTGTAACGTTGTGACGACATGTTATGTGTGTGACAGATGTGTGATAGATTCAAAAAGTAGCTGTTAGCAGTTAGCAACTACCTCAAAGAAAGAGGAAGAGCAGTGGCCGAAAATGTCTGCAAATTGGGAAAACAATGCGGTCAGGGAGCTCATTACCCTCCGAATAGAGGATGAAATCAGCCGCCATATAACAGGGATAGAAAACATTTTGTGATATTATGCCTTTGTTATTGTTTAGAAACCGCTGCCGACGCCTTAGTTATATGTCACACTAGTGGTCCACACTTCTGTGTTACATGTCACACCCATCATGCCTCTTTTGATTCCACAAAGCCACGTTGCAGTGTATAATCACACCGGAGCGGTATAATACCACCGTTGTTTAAAAGTGCAAAGGAGACATAAAGAAGGAACTTAATAGCAGCTCTATAGCGGGATCTCTGTGTAAAATGGGGTACAAGGGGCAGGTATTGACATAAACACAAATCTACTACTCTAGATCTGTGCGCCTGTCCCTTTAAACGGGGTACCTTTAAACGGCTTCTCCTGTTCAACTACACTACCCACAATCCACGTATAGAGGCGGATCTGTAGTCTGACTTCGTAATCAGGTCAACCAATCATGTCCATCCACTTACGAGCGCGTAGTTCGAAATGGCGTCACGTTGTCCAATCGTCTTCTGCTATTTTACAGTTTATGAAATCCGGCCAATCGGCGTCACCGCTCCTGACGCTGGCCAATCACAAGGCTGCTGTGTAGTAGTTGGGCGGCACCTAGCCAGACCAGTTAGCTTCGTTGTGGCGTTTAAACGTTAAGCGCGGGCGGTCCTAGAGTAGCTTTGGGGCGGGTCCAACAAGTGAGGACGCGTGCTTGAATTTGAATTGAGCACGAGCTTACAACTTGTTAAGATATTAGTCAACTACTACAGCCCAACAGAGCCAGTGAGCAGTGCTCTAACACTGTATACCTTATTTTCTGGGGAAATAGCTTGTTATCGTGTGTGGTTAAAGTTTGCTAGCATCGCCGTGACGTTTAAATCGCCTCCCAGTGTTGTAGCTACAGGCATCGCTGTTTCAGGGGAGATCACTGCACTTGCAATGAAAGCGGGCGGTAAGTAAATTGAGTCAACTTTAGCTAGCTTTAATATCGAGAAATGTCCGTGTGACTTATGTAAAGCGAATATGTGTGAACGTGTGTTTAAATGCTAACATTAGCAGATTGACAGAGTTAGCGGTGGTTACTAGCTCATAGCCAGCTCAAACGTTAACCGGGGTAGCCATGCATTACTCCTGTAAGTAGTTTCAAATGGATACGTTAATGCAGCTAATATTAAAATAGGCGTTTATGTTCCTGTCACGTTTCGAGTTTGTTGTAATTAAAAACGATAACATAATGTTAAACTTCATGAAATGTATATGTAATGTAACGTTATGCATTTGAAGCACAGGAGGGAAATTTGGGCGCTCACTTGGTTTGACTTTCCCAAGGCAGATGCTCATTTCGCCATCTATAGATATCTATTAATGCTTACAGCACTTGATTAAATTATGTTGCTTATTTTGACACCTTAGCTAATTAACTTTCTACAGATTTAAACTTTAAGCAGTCAAATAGAGGGTTTGATCAGACCACCCGGAGATACTTTACGTTAGGCGTTTTGAATATGGAGCCATAACCTTCACCTTGCTGAGCCTGGTTATCAGCTAGCCTAGCATGTTGTTGGCCTGCTGTAAATGAAGCTCAAATATTTGTTTGACAATAATGTGAGAATTAGTTTGTAAACCTTGCACTGAGATGTGAAATGCTTTTGGGGGTTTTGTTTGTGCACTTCATATGTGTTTAACACTATGCTGCGTTTTGCACTGAGTATGTGAACCATGCTAAAGAATGGGGAACTTGGTGTTTAGGTGTACCAAGAGACTAACTTTTGACTTCTCTTCCTGTCAGTAGTCCACTGCCGTTGTTCAAAATGCTACTCGGTTCCAGCAAGGAAGCGGGTCCGTAAGCGAACTCCAGACCTGACTCTGCTGTCTCTACCCGAGGAGGTCCTCCTCTGTGTGCTCCAGTGCCTCTCTGCTGAGGACCTGCTGTCTGTCAGAGCAGTGAGTAAACGCACTGTAACACTGCTACACAACCTCTAGCATGTATGTGCTATGTTATCCCAGATTTGCTCTGGCTCCAGCATCTTGGCACCACCTGATTTAATAGGTCAGATGTCTCTGGTATTGATGGACTAATTGTCTCGACCTCTGTTACAGGTTCACTCCCAGCTGCGGGACATTGTTGACAACCACTCTAGTGTATGGGCCAGGGTCAGTTTCAGGGACACGTGGCCATCCCCCAACACCTTATGGCTATTTGAAAGGTACAGTCACTTTTGTCAAATAAATAAAACTCCTGAAATTGGTGTATTGCTTTACCTCTGTATGGATTTTCACCTGAAACATCTCTCTTTTTTCAGGGCTGCTGAGAAAGGGAATTTTGAAGCCGCTGTGAAACTGGGCATCGCTTATTTGTACAATGAAGGACGTAAGTTAAACACAACAGAAGTATCTTGCGAGTACATCTTGGTTAAATAAAAGTCAAATGAAACCCTTTTAGATGATGATTGAAGTAATAACAACTCCACACTTGCGCCTTGTTTCTCCTCACCAGCGTTGTTGAGTGATGAGGGGCGAGCGGATGTGTGTGGTCGCAAGGCTTCCCACTTCTTCAGCCTGGCAGAGAGCCTGCACTCTCCCACGACAGATCCGTTCATCTGGGTGTTTATCCGTCCCCCGTGGTCGCCCACCGGCAGCTGCTGCAAGGCCGTGGTGTTCGACCATCTAAAGGCCGAATGTGATAAAAACGCAGTAGGTTTGGCTATTGGCATTTTAAAGAACAGAAAAATGTGCTTCCTTTTTAACCAACATATGTGGATAATAAAGCTGCATTCATTTTATTAGCTTGCGTCCACAACTAATAAGCAATAATTAGAGATGTACTGATACCACTTTTTCCTTCCCAATTCCAATCCCTGAACCTTAGGTATCTGCCGATACCGAGTACCGATCCGATACCAGCGCGTAAAATAAAAATGGATGGGATATGAATTGTTGTATGGCTCAACTCCTAAAACTCTATGTAAAATATTAAGAAATACAGTACATACATAATAGTAGAATGAATGACATAAAACTTTTTTATTATTATTATTATCCAGTGTTGACACAGATCAAGACACAGGTGCAGCCACACATTTGGTAAAAAAGACATTTTAAAGGCTATAGTAGAATGCTTTTTAAACTCCGCTCCGTTTTGTTTCCTGTAGCGTGCGTATGCGTAATGACGTGAGGCATTACGTGGTATCGGATTGGTCATAGGCTGTACTCACCGATACCGCATTTTAGGCAGCATCGGAAGCATTTCCGATACTGGTATCAGTATCAGTACAGCTCTAAAAATGTTCATCCCAGTTTCTCAAAGTCCAAAGCTATGTCTTTAAATGTCTCGTTTTATCAGTCCAAATCCCACATATATTCAGTTTAAGACAAAGTAACACAAAAAGAAATTTCCATATTTAACAGTTAATCGGTCATCAGAATAGTTGCAGATTAATTTTCAGTTGATTGATTAGATGACTTGTCGTTGCAGCTCTAATGCCAGTATATAAATGATTTCAAATTTTCACCATTTAATGTTTTTCCTCTCTACAGGAGAAGAGAGGACCCTTGTTGCACTGTTTGGCCAGAGTTTTGCAGCTGTTTGAAGTGAGTGTGGGTGTGGTTAGCTCCATTTCTATTAGCCTCTAATTCAAGTGTATAGCTGTGTGCCACAGTTATTAACAGCACAGATGGGATAGTTGTTGTTTTCCCCTTCCCTCGTATATCACTGGTGTTGCAATATCCCCCGTTGATTGCTCCTATTAACAGCCCTGCTGTGCTTTGTTATTTATTACTATGACAGATTACATCACACTGCTTACACAGAACTCTTTTTTTATATTTCAGGATCATGACTAATACACTTTTTGTGTCGATGAGACAATGTTTGACTGCTTTCTTCATGTCTAGGTACAGAACAGTTTTGTCCGTTTGATAAGTAAGATCTGTTGTTCACACCTGGACTTGTGTTACCTTTTTCAGGGTGATGAAAGACGCTCTGATGCCATATCCATGTTGGAGGAGTCATCACACGCTGGATGTCTACAGAGCTCCTACCTGCTTTGGGAACACAGCCGCAGAGCAGCTGTGAGTCCAAAAACCTCATTGAGTTTTCTAATCAGTGGCCAACTCATGGTTACATTGACCTTATTGATTTGGGCTTCCCTGCAGTTTCTCCATGTCACACTGGACCACTGGCACATTTATTTATAGCAGAGGTCACACAGGAACTCACTGATAAAAAGTTGGAGACTAAAGGCCTTTGCACACAAAGTCTGTATTTTTGCATGTGTTTTTAATGACTGCATGCTGAGTCTCTATTTGTCATGAGATTTGTAATATGAAAGATTGCTTCTCTCCACTGAAGCTGCCTTCCTAGGAAGTCGCCACTCTCTGTCCACATAAATTTCATTTGGCACTGTGGCTGCCTGAGTTATGGCGTGATACTGTGCAGCTATTAAATTGCACTCTGCTGTAAGCTTCATCATTACTGTTGTGCATTTCTGGATAGGCTGACATTACCTCCTCTTTGTCGTGGACAATTTCAAAAAGGTCATTGCTTCTCTTTGTGGGGCGGCTGTGGCTCAGAGGTAGAGCGGGTCGTCCACCAATCAAAAGATCAGCGGTTTGATCCCGGGCTCCTCCAGGCTGCATGTCAAAGTATCCTTGAGCAAGATACTGAACCCCTAATTGCTCCCGATGGCTATTCCAATGGTGTGTGAGTGTGTTAAAAAACTGAGTAGCAGGTGGCACCTTGTATGGTAGCCTCGGCCACCAGTGTATGAATGTGTGTGTGAATGGGTGAACGTGACTCGTAGTGTAAAAAGCGCTTTGAGTTTTCACTAGATGACTAGAAAGGCGCTATACAAATGCAGGTCCATTTACCATTTACCATTCTCTAGATTGTTCTTCGTGTTCCCTGTTCCTGTCGCTTGTTGTGGATGCATGTGTGTCACCATTACACCACATTTTCATCAGTGCTTCTCGGTCAAACAACTCTCGAAAGGCTTTTGACGTAAGCAAAAAAACGCAGAATATCAAACCTGTTCTGAGAACTTTAATGACACGTGAAAGTTTTGTAAATGTGATTGACACCATTTATTTTTTAAATGTGTAGCAATTACAGATGAATAATACAGACTTGGTGTGCAAGGGCCTCACACTAACATGTTTTATTGCTTGTAGAAAATATTTTGCAAGTATATTTGATTAAAAAATGGGTCAAACAAAAGATTTCTACACATGAATGTTCATGTATTTGTGTTTGAATCTCAGATGGCAGATCCAGGCAGGTACCTCCAGTGTATCCGAACCCTCAGGGACTACGCTGGCAAAGGATCCTGGGAGGCTCAGGTGTGTATGTGATTGAAGACAGAATTGCTGTTATAATGAAGCAGCAGGTGACTCAATGTACTCCTGTGCATTTTCAATCTTGATTGATGGCCTTCTTTGTCTTTATTTGCCCACTGTTGTCCACTGTGATGTTACCAAAGACAGTGAAGTGTCTTTTGACAGCTTTTTATCAGTCGTGGTTTTGTTTCATTTCTCTTTTTCATTTCCCACCGCTCCATTTGTCCAGAGATAGAAGATATTCCTAGTGAGCACTATTTCCTTCCTAAAGTGCTGTCACTTTATCAAGCTGCACCACTGAATCACAAAAATATGACTCATCCAAAGTCACAGGCTCATCACAGCAGCAAACTATTGCAGAGCTTAACCGTATTGTTGTCTTTGTGGTGTGATCCAATTTGACAAGCTGCCGAGCCACTCTGGATAATTTGTTCAACGCACTGTCTTTTCCCTCTCCTCAGCTCTCCCTGGCTAAAGTGTGCAGCAGCGGGAATCCCCTGGGCCTGGAGTCGAAAGCCTGTTCTGACTTAGTGGCTCAGCTCTTTAGTTCCTCTAACCCGGCATCACGACACTGCTCTCAGGGCATCCTCAGACGAGGCATCAAGGACACTATGAGGTAGACGGAAACTCCTTCATGATATTACTGGCATCATTACAGTCTCGTGGTGAATAATATCTTTCGAGACAATTGAATGTTCCTGTTAGTCATTATAATGACTCGCTTTGTTTTGATCATCTTGGCCTTATTTAATGACATTACCGAAGAGCCATCGTGGCTGATTTAAGATCAGATAATGTTTTGTGGCTCTAAAGCACACGGGTTAATGACTTCAATATTTTGCCTCTTGTTCCACTGTAATGCACTTTCTGTATTTTAATTTTTTTCCACTGGATTTTTGAGTCATTATTCCTGTTTTTGATGCACATGACCTTCAATTTCTACTCGTCTCTGTCTCTTCCTGCCCGTCCAGGTACATCCTGGTGGACTGGCTTGTGGAGGTGACCACCATGAAGGATTTCTCCAGCCTGACGCTGCATGTGACAGTGGGTTGTGTGGACCGCTACCTGGCTCTGCGCTCTGTCCCCAAGGCTCGCCTTCAGTTATTGGGAATTGCCTGCATGGTAGTTTGTACACGGTGAGCATGCACACATGCCTCTTCTACTACAACATGTTTACATGCGTTAATATTCAAAAACCACTATTTTCCTCATACTGTCTGTGCTGGAGCACCTGACTTCTGACTGTGGCGCTCAGTTTTAGCGCCTGTCTCTTTAAGCCCCCGGACAACCAGACATGTTTCAACAGGAATATGTTTCGAAACGGGGAGAAATAATCAACATCATCAACCAAGATTACATGTTTCCCTGATGTTAGTATGCAGCTACATGCTGCAGTGTAATTGTAGCTCAGGAATGACTGTATGTAGTATCACTTTCTCCCCTTAAAGGTCACCAATAAAAGCTTCTAAACGCTTCCTGTAGGACTATAATCAGAAAACGGGGAGAAAATGCAGCTTGAGCAACCAAGATTACATGTTAGAGCAGGAGCAGATGACAATATAGAGAAATCTGTCATGAGCTGACGTCAGCTTGTCGCCAAGGTAGAACAGAACGCTGGAAACAGTGTTCAGAACAATCTAAAGCCTGAGGTTTTCACCTACAGAGGTTACTTTTACATATGTTCCCCTTGTTATTTGAACGTTCTGCCACTTTTAATATGAACATATGACATTTTAACATTACAGACATAAGGAAAAGCTAAATAGGGCCTCTTTGATGTAGTTGTTGTGTCTTTTGTGAAACTAAAAATCATTTTATGGCTGGTTTTGAAGGGGGAAAAAAAATATCCAGATTTGTATTTTGTTGAAAATATACAAATATATTTTAACTTTTCATTTCAGCTATATGAGTAAAGAAATCCTGACCATACGTGAAGCTGTCTGGCTCACAGACAACACCTACAAATACGAGGACCTGGTTCGAATGATGGGGGAGGTTGTCTCTGTGCTGGAGGGAAAGATCAGGGTGAGTACAACAATTATCCTCAAGTAATGCGGAGTATTTAAGTGCCATGAAAGAGTTTTCTCGGGTGAATTAAGAACTGAATGTAAAGGGTAATTTTATGCACTTCCCATCAGAGCCCCACGCTGCTGGACTACGGGGAGGTGCTGCTGTCTCTGCTCCCTCTGGAGAGGCGGACCACTCACCTATTCAGCTACATCTGTGAGCTGTCACTGCTCTACTCTGCTCTCGCCACACCGCCACCTTCCAAACTGGCCTGCGCTGTGCTACTGCTTACAAGAGCACTACATCACTATGGTAATAACATGCACTGAAACACATTTAGAACACAAGATGCATCGTGTCACCTGTTAAACACTGACATGTAATGCAAATAATCATGACAAACTTAGAGTTTACAGTTTGAGTTGAGTGTTTATTTTCACCTTGACTTATGTCTTCTGTCTCCCTCTGCAGCTCCACTCTGGCCCAGCCAGTTAGTTGACTACACAGGTTTCTCCAAGCAAGACCTCACCACCCTAGCTGTGCTGCTCTATGTCAAGTGGTAAGTGTTTGTGTTTTATGTGTGTGTGTTTTGACGCAATTGGTAGCCAAGCAATTCATTTCTCTCATCATCCTCTCTCAGTCTGTCTGGTCACATTCAGCACACCCACGTCTTTTCTTTTTCCTGAGCTCAGTTAGATGAGTCCAGCTCCACTAATAGGTACTTTGTTATCATGACCTCGGACGAGCGAGAGCCAGCATAGAAATTGGATCTATTCTTGAACAGCACATAGAAATACACTTCAGGTGTTGTGACCTCAGCAAGGTTAAGTGTCTCCTTGAGACCAATGTAATCCGTTCAGAATTAGGTTCCTGAAGTGGTTATATCTGTAGAGAAAAGAAGAAAAAAACATTTTATTCTTTGAATAGGTGCAGTCTGTTTGGTAACCGCCCACATGTAGCTACCTATTAGCTTAGCCAGGTTAGCAAATGAAATGGGCTCTGACTGACGTAGTGTGTTTCTCAGTTGATTACTCGTATGCAGCACAGTCCCTGCTGAACCACAGCATTATCCAGCCTGCATATTTGTTATTGTTGTGTACTGTGTATTTAAATTATAGGTTGCATTTTGTAGAACTATGATGTCATTGTAAAATCCTTCAGATCGTAAGTTTGCTCTAATAATCATCCATGCAATCCACACAAAAGCCAACTGTTGCCAAGGAAAGTTGTGAACTGTTTTTATTTTGCCTTGCCTTCTACATGCAGTTACTTTCCACCATAGCAAGGGAAAGAAGATGACGCTGATGAGCTTAGTACCAATAAAACAAGTGTTCTGATAGCATGGTTTAACATGGTGGGTCCCAAAAGATCCCGTGGTTGGTTTTCTTTCTTTTCTTTTTTTTTTTCTTTATCCTAACATGTTTTCTTGCCATCATCTCGTGACGATTGAGATTCAGTTTTTGACCCCTATTTTGGGTTTAACAAATAAGAGCATCTCCTATAGATGTTATTTGACACCAGTGTTTGGCAGCATGTTAAAAATCCGTCGCTGTAATCCCATTACTTTCCTGGCTTTACCATTGCATTTTCAGTAGGTAGCCAGATTGATAGCCTCTGGTGTCCACTGTCCACATTATGTAAGTCTAAAAAAAATGAATTAAATTGTATTTATATAGTCCAATATCACAAATTAGAATTTGCCTTAGTTGGCTTTACAGTTTGTACATCATAAGACACCCTCTGTCCTTGGACCCTCACAGCATATGAGAAAACACTCCCCCAAAAACCCTTCAAATGTGGAAAAATGGAAGAAACCTCAGGAAGAGAAACTGATCCCTCTTCCAGGGCGGACAGACATGCAGTAGATAGTTTAGACAATTCTTAGGACAAAATGATACATAGAGAGAATAATCAAAAGTATATGATTAAAGACTCGCTTAAAGCATCAATAATTCGCATCATTTATTCAACCATTATTTTACTGTACAGCAGCTTTTGAAAGCCTTTATTCTGCATGGGGAAACATGAATATATTTTTACTCTAAGCTACAGAAAATGCCACTGAAAACATTCTAGTCCATTGTCTATTTTGTAACTGTACCTCGGCTCACACAGGACTCCTGCTTCGCCGTGCTTTCCTCCATGAAAAGAGATAATAGGAATTGATTGGTGACGTGTAGCCTGTTTTCAGCATGCTCATATGACCACATTGGATTGCATTGGGGGGGGGGGGGGGGGGGGGGGGGGGGGGTGTAAATAATTATCAGTGAATCACGACTGAGTCACAGAAACGTGCCTCAGGGTGAGTCACTTTGATAGGTGAGCATCGTATCGACAAACCATAATTCTCAAATGGAAAAGTAACAAGATTTTGGCCCCAAGAGTGGATTATAGAGATGCAGTAAGGAAGGTAGATCAAACTCAGTCCTTTACCCCGCACTTTTTGTCTCTCCTCAGTTTCAGTCAAGACATTCCCAAAGATTACAGGCACGTGTCTCTAACTGGCGTTAAGCAACGGTTTGAAGATGACGCCTACCAGCACATCAGCAAAGAAAAGGTACTTTATTTTTATTTATTTATTTTTTAATGCAGGTATGGGGACATAAAACAAACACAATTCTGAATTTCTTTCATCGTGTCTCTGAAACTGGTCACTGACATTATATAATTGTCTCTACAAGGTGATGGATTTTAAAGAGCTGTGTCAGATCCTGGAGATTCCAGAGGTGGAGCCTCAGATGGAGCCCGCCAGTCCCACTGGTCAACCAGCAGACATCCACACCTTCCTCGCCTCTCCATCCAGCACAAACAAGAGGTAATTCAGTTACACACACGTTCCCCAGTACAACACATTAAGGGTTTCATGTTTTAAAAAAAAAAAAAAAAACAGTAAATGGACAGCATTTCCTGGTCATACATATTTCTGCACCATCATGGCAGCTGTGCGATGACTTTGACGGAGAATAGAGGCACTTTCTATCAATAAAAGCTTCTTAACCAAAATGTGGACATGTTCCAGCAGGAATATGATCTGGTTGTGGGGAGAACATTACAACATCTGCAACCAAGATTACATGTTTCCCTGATGTTAGCATGTAGCTACATGTTGCTTGTTTGTAATGTGAACACTTGCAGTAGTGAGCCTGGAGCAGATGACCATAGAAAGAAATCCATCACGAGCTGACATCAGCTTTTCTTCAAAGTAGAGAAAAATATCGGAAACAAGAGTATTCAGAACTGTCTGCTCACAAGGATTACTTTTACATACGTTTGTCTCATTATTTGAAATTTTGAACACATTTAATGTAAATGTCCAACATTTTATCAATATATGAATGGCAGAAAATGAGGCCCCCTCTAAATATATACAAAATACTGATGCGTATGCTATGTAATACAATAAACACTTGGGTAGTGTTGTGTATAATGTAATATAGCCTGCTGGGCCCAAGAAAATGTAATGGGACCCACTGAAATTTTTCCATTTCCTTTATTACATAGACCTGCTGTGAGCACTCTAAGGCTTGCTGTGCTTGCGTGGCTTTCTAATGGCACTGGGCTACTGAGCCACTGTCACTTTTTATCCCCTATGGTCATTAATTTTTTCTCACTCTATCTCAAGTTATCTTCTTACAATAAGAGCCTGGACCGTGCGGAGGGAGGCAATGTTAGTATTTATTTATTTTGGGTCTATTATGCTTTTGTAAGTGTGGTGAGTAGGACTGGACAAAATGGAGAAAATCAAGTATCAAAATATTTTTTGACCTGATAACTTTATCAGTATTGCAGTGATATTTTAGGGTGGACTATTAGTGCTTTGACAAAATATTAACACACTGAGATTTTTGATAAATTATAATCGGTAATGTGGATGTAATGACTAAGTGGGCAAGACGAACAATAGAACAGAAAGGGCAGTCTGATAGCTTCAGAAAATTATATCATTTTACTGTAATGCAGCCTTTAAAATTAAGAAAAGACGACACCTGCAGTATTCAAAATCTAAGATGTTATCTAGTGTCATATCACGATATCGATATAGTGTCAATCTAATATTGATATACTGCCCAGCCCTTGCGGAGAATTTTAGTTTGAGCTTGGCAATGTGGTCAAAGCAAAATCTAGAGATATTTTTGTCTGATTGTCTTGATAACAATGCGAAAAGTCACATTACATATAATGATCAATAACGACACTTATTTTTTACTGGTATCAGTCTTCTTAGCACTTTCTTGCACAGTATTTGATTTAAATAAGACGTAGGTGTCAAAAAAATCTGTAGTTTTTGGCCAGACAATTCAATTATTGATCACTGCTCCCAGCACAAACATTTGAATCACTTAAGAAAATTGTATCAAATGACTGACAGCATTTTCAGGTCAGGTAAAGACACTGTTAAAGGTCAATTATGAAGGATTTAGTGCCATCTAGTGGTGAGTTTGCAGATTGCAACCAACTGAAACTTCTCCCATGTGCCAAGTGTCTTGAACATCTAGAGCCAGTGTTTGGTTTGTCCATTCTGGGCCACTGTAGAGCAAAATGGTCTCTGAATGAGCACCCACAAAGTATGTTGATATAAATGGCTAATTTTAAGGTAGCAAAAACACAGCTGTTCTTATTTTAAAGTGATTGTAAATTAATGAAAACATTGTTATGAATATTGTTTACCATTTATGCCAATGCATGCCCCTAAATCCTACACACTGGACCTTTTAAAGCTACGATACATGGCAGTATGACTATAACCAAAACCCCAGATGCAAATGTCTCACCATTTTTCTTTTTATATTCATAGACTGTAGCTCCCGGCTTTGCAACATATTGTACATAAAATCAAAAGAATCTTAGTATATAGAGCTCTTACATGACAGGACGTTGCAAGACACGTGTGCCTCCTCCTCCTTGCTCATTTAGCAGTCCTTATTGTCGTGAGTCTCCTGTGCTGCGTAACAGACATGCGAAAGCATCTTGCCCAAGGGTGTTTGTTTGTGCCATCTGTGACTCACTGTAACATGTTGCTGGTCGCCTTTCTCCCCAGGAGACGCGATGAGGGGATGCAGGCTGAAAGAGCCAGCTTTGTGGCCACGCCTACAGCCGAGCTGTCCAATCAGGAGGAGAGGCTGCTGGGCGACATCCTGGACTGGAGCCTGGACACTTCCTGTTCGGGTTATGAGGGGGACCAGGAGGAGGAGAGCGAGGGAGAGAAAGACGGTGATTGTAAGTGTTGAGAAAAAGAATGGAAAGGGGGTGGGCACACTTAATTCAGGGTGATACTGGCAGAGATTAAAAAGTGTTTTTCTGTGGAGCATATAATAATAATAATAATAATTCCATATATAGAGGAGAATAATGTATGAGTCAGTCTCTCAGTAGGACATTAAGTAACTGGAGATGATGCAGCAGTTGTGACGTCTAGCATAATAAACCAGCACATTAATTTAGGCCTTCATCGTATGCAGGCTTACTGTCATGGACAAATGAGGATGGATGGCGGTAGCTGTGCATTAGTGTCTGTAGTTTGTGTAAACTTTGTCTAAAATAATTCATTGTTATAAACTCTGTCCATTCTCTTCCAATAGATTCCTTGATGTCCATCAACCTGCACCCACTGTCAGATGCAGAGGGAGGACTAGAGCACTGCAGAGCCTTGTCCAGCGATGAAGACAGCTTCTCTGAAATGGAAAGAGAAGTGAGCAAGGATTGGCAAGACCAGAAATCCCTCTTCATCTCTGCCGACCTTCACAGTTCAGGATACTCCTCTGTCCAGAGTGCCAGCCCCTCATCCACATGCTCCTCCTCCCTCCTGCCTTGCACATTCAAGACCTTTACCACTTCCCTGGGCGCAGCCTCCGCCAACGCCCAGCCAGGCTTCCGCCTTCTGGTGCCCATGCAGAGGCCCCGGGGCACCTCTAGCAAACAAGTGAAGAGGAAGAACTCAGCAGCTCATAGTGGAGGTGAGGTGGAAAGGGAAGAGGAGGAAGAGGAAGGAGACATGCATTCTGCCAGTGCGGGGTTTCTGAGCCTATAGACAGTGGTTATTGACTGACTTATCATCCTCCAGCACTTTCTCTAGTTCTCCATGCTGTTCCTCATTCCTGTCAGTCTGCACTGATTCACCACTCGCCAGAAGATCAAGAGACTTTTAGGTTAAGGACAAGTAAGTAAGGGAAAATAAATGAATCGCCTAGAAACTTGCCTTTCTATTACATTACATTTCATTTGCATGTTTACAGGCAGGGCACGATGAAATACCTCCCATAAATCAAGGCTCGCACTCAGCTCTGAAACCACTGGAACATGACTTGACTTTCCTCAGGACCGCTTGCATTGTTTTTACAGCCTCCTACAACAACCTCAATTTCCGATCGTGTTCGTTTTAGAAGAAATTAAACCTCATGAACTTGATGTTTTTGGGGAAAAGTGTTCATTGTTAAAACCTTAAACATAGCTGTCACGTTATTATGATTGTTTTGGTTATCATAGTTTCTGATATGCACTGTCTGTACAAGACTGTCTTGTATTTGAATGTCATCTATAGGTGACTACTGTCATTGATGGAAATAGCTGCAACTGAAGCCTAAAAAAAATATATGATTGTATGAATTCCTCTTAAGTTTTGTCCTTAGTTCTACATGTGTTTGCCAAAGGTACTGTGGTGGTGTCGTTTGTGTTTTCACGGGCATCATAACTAGAAACAGAGCTGTGAAATGAGTCTTTTAGTAGTCTGCATCTTCTAGAGTCTATAACCACCTGTTGTGCTGTTAAAATTCTGATCGATATTACTTTAAAAGACCTATAGCACACTAATCCCATCAGGAACAGCTGATGTTAGCTGTTGAGATACTGACACACTATATGTTCAGTAAGGTGTGCTGATAATGGAGCTGATCAAGAATCACCAGCTGGATGAGTTTCGTACAAACCTCAGCGTATCCTCCAAATGTTTAATGCTGCATTAACTATTCTAAAATTTAACAAAGCAATCGATGCAACATGAAACCATAATGCTGATACAGTTGTACTCAACCCACTTTTCCTCCCATCTGAATTAGGTCTAGCACTTTTATCATCACAGAAGAAGCGCAATTCAATGAAACGCAACCATTTCAACGCTCGAACAATCAATACTAAAGTATTTTCGAATGGATTTGCTTTGCCTTCTTGGAGCGAAAGGGAAGTTCAGACACTAACAGGAAACTATCACCTGATGGGGTTTCGGAAGTACTGTAGTGCACAGTGTTTTAATGTCTGTGACTGACTGTAAATACATTTTTAAACTGTTACACCAGACTGGTTATCGCCTGTGTTTTATAAATGTACATAGTACGATATGTATAAATGGAGAAAGACAAAGAACATGCCACTACTACTTGAATTGTTTTTGCTTTATTCCAAAAAAGGCAGTTTTCTTTGTGAAACTTTTCTACAGTACAGTGTTGTTGTTTTTTAATAGACCTATGATATGAATATGTAATTTTGTTAAAATAAAACAAGCCATCATGCAAGTTTGCTTTCACAGTTACTCTTTGTGCCTTTGCCATCACACAGACACACATTTTAATTAGTAATATATTTACCCAGAATGATTGTTCCTGGATTTCTTTGAGCGAGATTGAGTTTTGTAATAAGAATCAATGGGCTTATTGCAGTCAGCCTTATTGCGCTTTTCCCCTAACAAGCTGTTTTTCTTACACTTAATGAGAATCATAGGCAACATCAACAAAGAAAATGTTTCCTCCAGAAGAAAATGTAATTAAAAGTTGCATCTAAGTTGTGTTTAACAGTTCATCATAAGACCTTCTCATAATTTAAATACAGTAGCTCTTTTGAAACTCTTTGGGATTTAAGGAATATAATAATAGATTTTGTTATATAGCCCTTTTCAAAAGTTTTTACAAAGTGCTTTCCAAGATCATGAAAACATAAAGCAAGAGTAAAAACAATAGGGGAACTGTAAACCGACTAAGTGGTGAAATATATACACCTAACCATGCCCCCATGTCTTCTATTGTGGCAATGGCTCTGCTATTAAAGGGACACTCCTGCAATTTTACCCATAAAGTTCAGTTCACTTGTTTTGAGGAGTCCACTGTCTGACAGAAAAATAACACAAAGACCTTAAGGCTGTGTTACAAATGACAGGTGTTGAGTTTTAAAGATGATAATGTTTACCTAATCAAATGACACTATTGCATTAGGGACTCTATTGGGTGTGACTGTGAGGATGAATGGTTGTCTGTCTCTATGTATCAGCCCTGTAATAGTCTGGCAACCTGTCCAGGGTGTACCCCACCTCTTGTCCAATGCCAGCTGGGATAGGCTCAAACCCTCAAGAGGATGAGGAAATACAGAAAATGGATGGATGCATGGATTTTACATTAGGGGGATTGTGGGAGCTTGATGATACAGACTATTCAATTCAATTTTCAATTCAATTTTATTTATAAAGCCCAATATCACAAATCACAATTTGCCTCACAGGGCTTTACAGCATACGACATCCCTCTGTCCTTTGGACCCTCGCAGCGGTTAAGGAAAAACTCCCCCCAAAAAACCCTTTAACGGGGAAAAAAATGGTAGAAACCTCAGGAAGAGCAACTGAGGAGGGATCCCTCTTCCAGGACGGACAGACGTGCAATAGATGTCGTACAGAACAGATCAGCATAATAAATTAACAGTAATCCGTATGACACAATGAGACAGAAAGAGAGAGAGACAGAGAATGAGAGAGAGAGAGATGCAGGTAATGACAGTAGCTTACAACAACATTATTGAAAGTAATAATATTATGGTTATATCTCTGGCTACTGTGGTACAATATGTTGAAAGTATGTATTAATATCTGGCAGTATACTTGTGTGACAATAGTCATGTGTGTATAATAACAGTAGAAGTATGACTAATGACTAATGATGGCAGCAGCAGCAGGAGGCATCTGGCAGGACCACGGCAGCAGCACAACCACACACGTCACACTATCCAGGCACCGCCGCGATATGAGTTAATCTGAGAGACAGTGGAGCACAAAGGCTCTGGAGAAGAAGCCGAGTTAGTGACATCCAGAATGGCCGAGTAAGCAAGATGCAGTAATAGGATACGAGAGAGAGAGAGAGAGAAGGAGAGAAGGTGCCCGGTGTATTATAAGGGGGGTCCTCCGGCAGACTAGGCCTAAGTCAGCCTAACTAGGGGCTGGTACAGGGCAAGCCTGAGCCAGCCCTAACTATAAGCTTTATCAAAGAGGAAAGTCTTAAATCTAGTCTTAAATGTGGAGACGGTGTCTGCCTCCCGGACCGTAACAGGAAGATGATTCCACAGGAGAGGAGCCTGATAGCTGAAGGCTCTGGCTCCTGATCTACTTTTGGAGACTTCAGGGACCACGAGTAACCCTGCGTTCTCAGAGCGCAGTGTTCTGGTGGGATAATATGGCACTATGAGCTCACTAAGATATGACGGAGCTTGACCATTTAGAGCTTTATAAGTTAACAGTAGGATTTTAAATTCAATTCTGGATTTTACAGGGAGCCAGTGCAGAGAAGCTAAAACAGGAGAAATATGATCTCGTTTCTTAGTTCCTGTTAGTACATGTGCTGCTGCATTCTGAATTAGCTGGAGAGTTTTTAAGGACTTACTAGAGCTACCAGATAATAGAGAGTTACAGTAATCCAGCCTTGAGGTAACAAAAGCGTGGACCAATTTTTCTGAATCTTTTCGGGTCAGGATAGGCCTAATTTTCGCAATATTACGCAGATGAAAAAATGCAGTCCGTGAGGTTTGTTTTAAATGAGAATTAAAAGACAAATCTTGATCAAATATTACTCCGAGGTTTCTTACGGTAGTGCTAGAGGCCAGAGCAATGCCATCTAGAGAAACTAGATCATCAGATAAAGAGTCTCTGAGTTGTTTGGGGCCAAGAACAATAACTTCAGTTTTGTCTGAATTTAACACCAGGAAATTTGTGCTCATCCAAGTTTTTATGTCTTTAAGGCAGTTATGGAGTTTAGTTAATTGATTACTTTCTTCTGGCTTCATCGATAAATACAACTGAGTATCATCCGCATAACAATGGAAATTTATAGAGTGATTTCTAATGATGTTACCTAAAGGAAGCATATATAGAGTAAATAGGATTGGTCCGAGCACAGAACCTTGCAGAACTCCAAAACAAACTTTGGTACGTAAGGATGATTCATTATGAACGTCAACAAACTGAAAACGATCAGATAAATAAGATTTTAACCAGCTTAGTGCAGAACCTTTCAGGCCAATTAAGTGCTCCAGTCTCTGCAGTAGAATTTGATGGTCAATTGTGTCAAACGCCGCACTAAGATCTAATAAAACAAGTACAGAGACAAGTCCTTTGTCTGAAGCAATCAGAAGGTCATTTGTAATTTGTAATTTTAACTAGACTAATTGAAGTCAGTATATAGCAGCTGCAATCGTTTTCACCATTCTTGTTTAAATCTGTCTCCTGTAAATCCACCATCTTATTGAAAGAGCAACAGAGAGTGCAACTTAAATGAGAAACATTTAAAAAAGGAAGCATTTTTCCTGGATAAATGGGCCAGCATCGCTAGAGCTAAAGGTGTACTGTACACCAGGGGTGTCAAACTCATTTTAGTTCATTAGCCACCATCCATCCGTCCTTTTTCAACTGCTTATCCAAAGCCAAGTCGCAGGGGCAGCACGCCGAGCAAAGCACCCCAGACGTCTCTCTCCCCAGCAACGCTTTCCAGCTCCTCTTGGGGGACCCTGAAGTGTTCCCAGGCCAGATGAGATACATAGGCCCAATTCCAATCCGGCCCCTAAAGACTCAAGTCCTGAACCCTCACTGACTTAACTGACGTCAGCTGTAAGTGATTGAGTGTGAGAGTCTGAAAGGGCTCCGTATGCTACAAATAGGAATGGGACAGCACTTACCCCCCTCTCTACAAAATGTTGTTGACACTGGCGGCTCTGGGTGTGATCATTTATCGGTTATTGTCAGCATATATTCCACACACAAAGAATATATATCTATATGTATCTATAGATATCTCTCTCTCTCTCTCTCTCTATATATATATATATATATATATATATATATATCTATAGATATAGCTATAGGCTATTCTTTGTGTGTGGAATATAACCACTGGTATTCCTCTGACTCTTGTGTGTTTATGTACCATCTTAAATCCTTGTTAATGTAATGTTTCATTGTTTATCTATCAGTTTTTTTCGCTCTCCTTCCATAATATTACCGTTTGCATACAGTACAGGCCAAAAGTTTGGACACACCTTCTCATTCAATGCGTTTTCTTTATTTTCATGACTATTTAAATTGTAGATTCTCACTGAAGGCATCAAAACTATGAATGAACACATGTGGAGTTATGTACTTAACAAAAAAAGGTGAAATAACTGAAAACATGTTTTATATTCTAGTTTCTTCAAAATAGCCACCCTTTGCTCTGATTACTGCTTTGCACACTCTTGGCATTCTCTCCATGAGCTTCAAGAGGTAGTCACCTGAAATGGTTTTCCAACAGTCTTGAAGGAGTTCCCAGAGGTGTTTAGCACTTGTTGGCCCCTTTGCCTTCACTCTGCGGTCCAGCTCACCCCAAATCATCTCGATTGGGTTCAGGTCCGGTGACTGTGGAGGCCAGGTCATCTGCCGCAGCACTCCATCACTCTCCTTCTTGGTCAAATAGCCCTTACACAGCCTGGAGGTGTGTTTGGGGTCATTGTCCTGTTGAAAAATAAATGATCGTCCAACTAAACGCAAACCGGATGGGATGGCATGTCGCTGCAGGATGCTGTGGTAGCCATGCTGGTTCAGTGTGCCTTCAATTTTGAATAAATCCCCAACAGTGTCACCAGCAAAACACCCCCACACCATCACACCTCCTCCTCCATGCTTCACAGTGGGAACCAGGCATGTGGAATCCATCCGTTCACCTTTTCTGCGTCTCACAAAGACACGGCGCTTGGAACCAAAGATCTCAAATTTGGACTCATCAGACCAAAGCACAGATTTCCACTGGTCTAATGTCCATTCCTTGTGTTTCTTGGCCCAAACAAATCTCTTCTGCTTGTTGCCTCTCCTTAGCAGTGGTTTCCTAGCAGCTATTTGACCATGAAGGCCTGATTGGCGCAGTCTCCTCTTAACAGTTGTTCTAGAGATGGGTCTGCTGCTAGAACTCTGTGTGGCATTCATCTGGTCTCTGATCTGAGCTGCTGTTAACTTGCCATTTCTGAGGCTGGTGACTCGGATGAACTTATCCTCAGAATCAGAGGTGACTCTTGGTCTTCCTTTCCTGGGTCAGTCCTCATGTGTGCCAGTTTTGTTGTAGCGCTTGATGGTTTTTGCGACTCCACTTTGGGACACATTTAAAGTTTTTGCAATTTTCCGGACTGACTGACCTTCATTTCTTAAAGTAATGATGGCCACTCGTTTTTCTTTAGTTAGCTGATTGGTTCTTGCCATAATATGAATTTTAACAGTTGTCCAATAGGGCTGTCGGCTGTGTATTAACCTGACTTCTGCACAACACAACTGATGGTCCCAACCCCATTGATAAAGCAAGAAATTCCACTAATTAACCCTGATAAGGCACACCTGTGAAGTGGAAACCATTTCAGGTGACTACCTCTTGAAGCTCATGGAGAGAATGCCAAGAGTGTGCAAAGCAGTAATCAGAGCAAAGGGTGGCTATTTTGAAGAAACTAGAATATAAAACATGTTTTCAGTTATTTCACCTTTTTTTGTTAAGTACATAACTCCACAAGTGTTCATTCATAGTTTTGATGCCTTCAGTGAGAATCTACAATGTAAATAGTCATGAAAATAAAGAAAACGCATTGAATGAGAAGGTGTGTCCAAACTTTTGGCCTGTACTGTATCTGCCGACCATGTTTTCGTTTTTTTTTTTATAACACTTCCGGTGTTCCGAGGACAACCCCTGTATTTGACGTCACAACGCTATGAACTGTGGGTAATTTCCTTACCGTAAGTCCGCATTGATGCTGACCTACGGTAAGGGGGCATAAAGGGCTCACTCACTGACTCACTGACTCACTGACTTGACGATTTGACAATGGGGACAGCCCTCACACACTCACGCGCTTAACATGAATGCGCCTCTAAGTCAGTGAGTCTGTAAGGGATCGGATTGGAATTGGGCCATAATCCCTCAAGCGTGTTCTGGGTCTGCCCCGAGGCCTCCTACCAGTGGGATGTGTCTGGAACACCTCCAGCGGGAGGCACCCAGGAGGCATCCTGATTAGATGCCTGAACCACCTCATCTGACCCCTTTTGACACAAAGGAGCAGCAGCTCAACTCCGAGCTCCCTCTGGATGTCCGGGCTCCTCACCCTATTTCTAAGGCTGAGCCCAGCCACCCCATGGAGAATATTCATTTTGGCCACTTGTATCTGCAATCTCATTCTTTCGGTCATTACCCAGAGCTCATGACCACAGGTGAGGGTTAGGACGTAGATGAACCAGTAAATCAAAAGCTTTACCTTCAGGCTCAGCTCCCTCTTCACCACAACGGTCCAGCATAGCACCCTCATCACTGCTGACACCACGCCAAACCCCTGATCTATCTTATACTCCATTCTACCCTCATTTGTTAGCAAGACACTTGGGGCAGTAACTCACTCCCAACTATGGGTCCCATATAGCCTAATTTGCTCTCAAGTGGGCCAGACCTTTCAAACAAGTGAACAATAATCTATAAATAACAACACCTCCATTTTTCCCCCTCCCCTTGAGTGTTAAGGTGTACATTCTGAAAATGTTCATCCATTCACAAGAACAGATGATGAACAGCCTGAGACGTCTTAAGGAAAATAGGTGCAATTTCAACCAAATGTCAAAGTTCCTACACACTCAGTCCGCCCCCTACTCACTATCATTACATCTCCATTTTACCATACATTTTTGCCTCTCCTTTGTAGTAATGCTGGCATCACCACAACAAACTATTGAGGGAGCAGGTCAAGTTATCCCCTGCCTTACAAGTCAAAAGTTTTGGCAGTTCCTTAGCAATAGGGTTCCACCAATATTAATTAAAATATGACCACAATAAGTATTCATAGTTTTGTATTCTGGTCAGGGTGGGAAAGTCTCTGAAGCAGCATTTTAAGCCCCTTGCACACCTGCATGAGCTGTATGTGAGAATGCAAATGTACAAATCAGTCAGACCAGACATTAATTGGACTTTATCCTGCCAGCTCCTGGGTACAAAGTCTGTGTAACGTCTGACTGACGTGTGAATAGGGCAGGTAATTGCCTAGAGAATTCACAGCGGCGGTGGTGATGACGTTTTTATCATGCAGCTTGCTAAAACTGGAAGAAATTAAACATCCCCGGATGACGAGAAAAGGTTATGGCAATGAAAATGTCTAAGTGCAGAGACGATGACGAGACAATCACAATCGGGGACTTCTGTCAGTAAGGGCCAAAGCTGAAATCATCAGACAAATTCAAGGAATGGTGAGAGACTGCTGTTTAAATTACGAACTGGCTACATGACTGCCATGTTTTCTGCCTCATGTTCTAGTCTCCACCCCTTTGCCTAAACCAAACGGAGTATTTCCAGTAGGTGAGAACGCGACACGCACGGTCTTCTGTTGCGTGCTACAAGCGTGAAAGGCAAACTCCAGGCAATGTCCAGACCTGATACTCCAGACATTGCCTAGAATTCATATGAGAAAACAGCTCTACGTGAAGTAGGCTACTAACTTTTCATCATTCTCCTAAAACCTGGCAACAGTCAGCCTTCACGTGCGCTATCAGGTGTGCAATGTCATCCAGTGGGCCGGAATGGACCCTTTGGCGGGCCAGTTCAGGCTTGCGGCCCATACGTTTGACACACCTGCTCTAAATTGTGTGTTCATGTTTGAGTTTAGAGATTAAAAAGTTGGATTCAAGAGCTCAGAAAAACCACATGGTCCAAATAAATCCACCTGTTATCTTATAACAGAAAAAAGGTAGATATTCTTGAGAGCAAAAAATGACTTCAACACAAAAATGGCTGAAACACTGTAGAAGGGCAATAAGACTACAAGTGATAAAAACTGTGATAAAACAATGATGAAAAAACATAAATACATTTTTTATGTATATTGTTAGTTTTCATGGAGCCCAGCTGTTGAGGTCACGTGACACTCTGCTCCACCGTGGGTCACGTGACGTGTTTTGTTGACGGTTGTCGCTGCATTTTGCACGATGAATTCACGGGATGGTGCAATGTCATCGCCTCGCTAGCAGCCAGCAAACTGGAGAGGGGACAACAAACACCTGGACCCGGCTGCAGACGTCCTGGGCTCCGCGAATGTTAGCCGAGCCTCGGTAGTGTCGGTGACGGGAGAGTCCCCACAGTGATGGTTTAGTCCTCGGTTTAACACAAAAAGGAGGAATTGTATTCACCTCGACAGGAAGAGGGACCGCAGCTCGGTGAGTTCATGTCTCGAAACCTGCTTTTGTGAGGTAAATTTGACACCTGTATGTCCTAAATGTCCTTCGCTAAAGACAGCTGATGATTAATAGAGTGAAAATGTAATAATATCGGTGAGTCAGCATGGTTTATTTTGGAAATACCTAGCTCTATTCCTCAGCTCCATCATTAGCATTCATCAGAATCCTTAGGGATTGACGAGCAAGTCGATTGTCCAATCAGGAGCTCCAGAACGCAGCGTCGGACCAATCAGAGAAGAGTAAGGCGGGTCCAGGTTGATAAGGAAAAACGTTCACGTCTGTAATGGCTTTTTGTTTGCTACAACACAATAACAGAGAAACGGTTGCTTTTACTATATAGTATATGGTCTTATGAGCTTAATAACACGAATAATACACATAATTACACATAATGGAAGGGATGGAGCCACACTGAAATTCACAGTCCTCATATGACCTGTTTTACTGCATATAACTCCTATGCTGTGAAATGGGACTTCAGTGAGGCAAAAAAAGTGCTATAACACTCTCCATGAGGTTAACGTGGGTGCAAAAGCTACAACAATTCATATGTACTGATCACCCTCAATAACAGTGTCAATAACAGCAAAATATTCTATTGACATGGGACTTAATCAGCGGTTTTATTATCACTTATAAAGATAATCTCACAGTCCTGTTCCTGGTTAAAACACTGATCTCCATCGGCCTGTATAACTGGTTTCAGCATGTGGATGTCAACGACCTGCCTCTTTTTTGCCCATCTGCCTGTAGTTTTCCTTTTTCTGACTGACCTAATTTCCTGGGTGATGTCTCCCCTTTTCACTTTATAGCACCACTCGGACCTTTTCCTCAAGGCCGTAATCACCTCTAACATTGACGGAACCATTTTCAGCTTCCCTCTGGAGATATTTTTAGAAACTTAACAGCTAAAACGACCATTTTAAAGTGTTTGGAAATGGAAACTGTAAATTAGGGGTTCTCAAAGTTTGGATGATTGAGTGAGTTGAGTTGGGAGCAAGGATATGACTGAGGGCAAGGCAAGGCTGGTTTATTTACATAGCACATTTCAGTAACAAGGCAATTCAAAGTGCTCCACATAAAACATCAAAAGCATCAAGACAAAGTGCAGAAGTTATAAAATGATGTTTAAGAGCAATAAAACCTGAACAAAAGAGCTAGAGAACAGACAATAAAATGCCAAAAAACATTAAGACAGGTATAAAATACAATAATAAAAGTTACAGTGCAGTGTAAGAAATGAATAAATATTTTTATAAACCTAAAGCTGAAGCAGACATCCAGTTTTCTTTGAGTTTATTCCAGATATATGATGCATGAAAGCTAAGCGCTGCTACCTCATGTTTAGTCTTGACTCTTGGGACACAAAGCAGACCTGTCCCAGAAGACCTGAGAGGTCTGTGTGGTTCATGCCGTAGCAGAAGGTCAGACATGTATTTAGGCCCTGAACCTTGTAGTGCTTTATCATTAACAACCATAGTATTTTGAAATTGATTCTCTGACTGACAGGAAGTCAGTGCAAAGATCTGAGGACTGCAGTGATGTGATCTACGTTCCTGGTCTTAGTGAGCGCTCTCAATCAGCTGCAGCTGTCTGATTGATCTTTTTAGGAAAACCTGTAAAGACAGTGATACAATAGTCAAGTCTACAGGAGATCAATGCATGGACAAGTTTTTCCAAATCACACTGAGACATAAGCCCCTTTGTCCTTAATGTATTATTAAGGTGTTTGTAACCTGCTGACTTTGTAATTGTCTTGCTGTGGTGATTGAAATTCAGGTCCGAGTCTGTGACTTCCCTAAGATTTCTAGCTTGGTCTGTGGTTTTTAATATTGCCAACTGATGCTGAGCACTGACTTTTAATTGTTCCTCTTTGGCTCCTAAAACAGTTACCTCAGTTTTGTCTTCGTCCTTATGAAGAAAACTGGCACATTTAATCGTTGATTTGTTCGATGCACACAGTCAGAGCCTACATTGGACCATACGCCTCAGGTGAACCTGGCCTATTTTGTTACCACACAAGAAAAGTGCACACACTATGACTTTTTTATGACATTTTAATGACATACTAACATAGTAACAATAGACAATGGTATGGTGTATGTAACACTCATAGTACAAAGTAATAAAATAGCGAGACAGTATAGTATTTGACATCGATTTTACCTCCCCACAACAGTTAAGCAACAACTTTTGCTGTGGTACGTCAACACTGCTTCCACAAACCACACGCAGACCTGCAATACACTGGTATTAGAACTGGTAGTAATAATAATAATAGCAATATGTGACATTTATTTATGATTATGATTACATTTGCCAATGATTATTCCAAGTGGCGGTGCCTGTCATAGCATAGCAAATTTTTAAAATCTATTTTTTAATCAATATATTGGGGAGGTGTTCCCTCTCAATATATATTATAATTACCGCCTCGCTTTTATCCCTTTTGTTTTTTCTTTTTTCATAAGTGATTCACTTACATATTATTTTGTGTACCTTCTAAATATAACTAAAACATCATGCTTATTATCATACTGCCGATTGCTCAATTTCACTTCTCTTTTTTGTTTGTTTTCTGGTATTACTATTAAACAGAAACCGAGACCAGAAACCTTTGCAGTCATCACTGCTGGTTTCAAAAACAAAACTAAGCTTCAGAAAACCTTCATAAATTGTTCAGAGACTGACTCGTTCATTTAGCTCTAACCCTGAAGCTCAAATTGTCACTCTGTTTCTCTCCCCAGCCGCAGTAGAAGGCTGACTCGACTGTGTCCTGTGTTCACTCAAAATGGCTATTGCGAGACAATTTGGACTACTGGTGTGGAAAAACTATCTGCAGCAGGTGAGTTGGAGGGAGGTCAACGTACAATCAGCATTGTATGTGCCCTCTTAAGGTGCTGACATTGTTTGCAACTGTGAATTGTCACAGGTGTCTGTGTTTAAAGAGCAGATGTCTTTATGACAGTATTTGATAAGTTATAGTGTTACGGGATGTCATAAATACAGTAAACTGTCTCAACATTTCTAAATGCATGATGTTATTCACTTACTTGGAAACTGACTGACCCAGATGATATACAGTGTGCCTTTATGGTTGTTGTGTCACAGGCTCAAGCTAGGTCAACACATTAGTAGCTGTCACATGCTTCTCCGAGTCTTATATGTCAATCTTTAAGGGGAGTTCCAGTTTGTACATTTTGGTTATTTTGTTGCTTAATTTTTTAGATTGTGACATGGAGCATGAGACGTGATCATGAGACAAGATTTATTACAATCAGATTTTGTATTGTGTAACTATAGATTCAAGTGTGGGATATTTTACTGAAAAAAAGATCCAGGTAGTTTTAAAGTGGTGCAGACAACCATGGGAAACAAACCAAGGCACTCTGTCCTCAGGTGAAATAATCTCATATATTTATTCTTCAAGCATAGGCACCATAACAATGTTGTTCCACCACTTTCAGACTTCCTGGATCTTGTTTTTTGGTACTTTTACTTGTCTCCAAAAAGCACCTATCAGACCAGCCATCTGAGCCAAGCACTGCTTCCTTCTCCCATTGTTGTGTTGAGTTTTTTGAGTTCACCAAAAACATGTATGTATTCTATAGGCTACTGGAGATACACATGCACACATGTAATTATATTTTCTGCTTCACATTTCTACTGTTAACACGTTAGGCTGGTTGCAAACACCTGATCACAACCCAAAATCTCCAAGGAAGACTAGGTCGCAGTTCACTCGAGCACCATTTGAACCATTATGTAGTTCATGGAAAAATATGTCAGGTTCACGGTCAGTCTTCCGTTTACAGAAGATAGGAAGGAATTTTCATTCTGAACAGTGCCAGTGTATGCTCTGAACGGCAGCTCGCATAGTTTTGAACACTAATATCAGTCGATGGTTGCACAATGCTGCCAGCAACTATTCAGAAATGAGATTGGCTTTGTGTTGCACAGCGTGCGTGGTGTGAGATTGCTGCTCCATCACCGTTTTTTTCCACTCCCCGCTCCATTAGGACCAGGAGGGGAAAAAAATACAGTGCATCTTGGAGCTGCTCGTCTATCTTGGCTGCAGAAAGTATACACAGAGTGCATTTTAATCACTTAAGCTGTATTACCAAGTATAATGCATGCATTATGACGTTTTACCTACTTCAGCGAAATGTGGATGTTGCTACTGAGGCCTGCTTTAAAAAGAGTTAATGGCATTATTTCTGTGCCATCTTGTTTTTCGGTGGTGTCCTTATTCTCATGGACAACTGGCCACATTTAGGGAACTTGAGGTCGTGCTGACATGTTTCCAGCTCAGCTACAGCAGGTTTTGAAAGAAAGAGATCTTGAGTTCTTTGAATGTTTATCACCAGACTTTATCTCTGTTCTAAAGTGGCATGTAGCCTAACAAGAGCAAAATGAAAGTTAGTGTGAACTTTATCTTGAGTTAAGGAAAATAACCGTTGCATATGACTAACCCCTATAAGGGAGCCATAAAGGAATCTATACAACATATTTTTTAACTCCTCTGAGCCAACCTTTTCCATTTCCTCAATAAAAACCATCACGCCCTAGTTATTGATGAGGTTAATGATTTGCAAGTGATAGCGGATGTTTTTGCTAAATTAGACACTGTATGATAGTGCTTGAGAAAATTACCCCAGTGTTATTTTTACTGACTGGGGTAATTGTCCCAAACATCTCCACATGGACCTTGTCCCACTGGCATCAGAGGAACTGTGGATAAGGCTGCAGAGCACACACATACACATATATAAATAACTCATCTTACAAGTTACAGTGGTGTCAAGACGAGGGCTAGCCCAGACTAAGAATATTCCCAGTTAACCAATAGTCATCATTAAGGGCCATTAGTCGACTAGCCGCCCCATGTTTACAATATTAATTTAATTATTAAATTGTATATATTTTGGGTGGGGCAACACAATGGTTTGAGTTCAAGGTGTGAGACAGAACAGTATCAGTAACATTGTTAATACTGTGCTACATTACAGAGAAATACAAAACCGTACTAATGAACCTTCATTAATATAGGCCTATATTTCATCTACAAGTGCACGTCACAAACTGAGTGAGCCGCCTGTTAATGACGCTGTCGGCAAAGCAGTAATGATTGTGCTAAGTGGCTAATGGGCATGTAGCTACTTCCATGTTTCAGATGATACGTCGTGTTTGTAGTTGACCAATGAAGATGAGTTTACGTATCACCTTGGGTTCGTCCTTCACCTTCTCAAAATGATCCCACACTTTGGATTTCCTGCCCGACATGTTATTAACTAGCCTGTGGAATAACCACAGGTACCAGGCCTGGAAATTAGGGGCCGTACACATGCCACGTCTTTAACCATGTGGAAACGCGAGGTCAGGCGCTGCTACTCTTGTGCTTTTGTTGTGCCAGCTTTCAAGAATGCGGTGGCGGGTTGTATCTGAGGTTCCTAAGCAACCCTAGCAAGCATCGTATAGCCTATTTACCTGAAATCTTGAGTGCAGAGCTGATCTTCTTCCAGGCGCTGTTTATAAGTGTGTAGGCCTATCGTCAGTGGGAAAGATGTAAAGCTCTGGGTAGCCCTGCACTAACATGATCAACCTTTTCGTATTTATCATAGACTGATATTTTCAGAAGAAGGCAAAGATATCTGTCAGCAGTGATTGACTCCTGTCTGACTGCTGAGCATGGCCACTTTCTGTGTCTGTCCTTTCAAATTAAATTCCCACATGGTCCGGTCATATAGGTTTTGATTTATTTTGACAAGATGCAGCTACTAAAGGAGTTTCACTTTTTTCTTATTTCTGCGACTAAGTGACCAATGAAATCTTGCCAACTAATGACCTTTCTGGTTGACTATTATGGGGCAGCCTTGGTCATGACCAGAGCATGTGAGCGGAGCGGGGAGTGGGAGGATTTTGTGTTGAGCGAGGAGTGGCTATTTTTTTAAAAGGTGGAGCGGAGCCTTATCTCTCGCTCCAATTTCGGTCCGGTCGCTCATGCCCCATCCAGAATGCATCTTTGCACCTGCATACACCCACACTATTTTCTTTCAAAACTATGGAGTTTACTGTGTACTTCAGAAAAGAAACTGAGAAGAAAGGCAGCGGTACCTTGGAGAACGGTCCCTAACTGCAGGGAGAGGCGAGAGGGCTTTGGAGGTCGGCCGCTTAACCTGGTCTGTCTCCTCCACACTTTGACTATTTCCACCCTACCAGCGGTACCATGTAGAACGGTCCCTAACTGCGGGGAGAGGCGAGAGGGCCTCCCTGGAGAATCTACCAAGCTCATGTTTTATTGGTGCCGTAGCATTGTTCCGACCTCTCATTGTTCCGACCTCTCGTTAGTCAGACGTCCCGTTGTTCCGATATGTAATTATTACTGTAGCATATTTGTGTACCATAGAGGATCAGCAACGCAACAAAAGTAGGCTACTGGTCAAGATACAAGTGTCATAGAGAGGAGAGAGTGAAACACCATAACCTCCTGTTATTAACTCTGGGGTCGGGGTTGTGTGGGGAGCTCTCCACGGTGCTGAGCGGCTCCCGGCGGGCATATTTCTGCCTTGATGGTGGCGCGCCGCGACCGGCTCTGGGTCAGCTGGGAAAGGCTTGAGGCGAAGCAGGCTCACGACTTACGTATTTGCCACTTTCTTTTTCATTTTAACCCACACCATGATTTTTTCCTGACCCTAACCAAGTGTTTTTTGTGCCTAAACCTAACCAGACCTTAACCACAGGGCATCATGAACAATGGGTTTAATATGGTCGGAACAATGGGATATCGGACCAATGGGCTGTCGGAAAAATGGGCAGACCCCGTTTTATTTGTGAATAGAAGATTACAGGTTAGGGTAGTACGACGCAGTTGTTTTGAGCGGAGTGGTGAGCGAGTGGAGCGGGATAAAATTTATGATGGAGCGAAGAATGCGCAGAACCAAGCGGAGTGGACGAGCGGTGCAAAGTGACAGGTCTGCGAGCGAGGAGCGGAAATTTTCACCCACTCCGCTCCGCTCACATGCTCTGGTCATGACTAGGCTGGGGCGGTATCAAGTTATTATGGTATACCTGGGTATTAGAAATCCCGAAGGTAAAATTTTCGATACCGTCAAAAATACAGACGCTTGTCTTTCTCTTAAACTGATACAGAGATGCTGTACTGAGATAATGTAGTGCACAGCATGTGCCACCAGAGGTCAGTCTCCACTGTCGGAGCTGGCAACTGAACTGAGAAAACTGGCGACTTTGGGTGGTGGAGATAATGTTACAGTAGCTCAGTCCATAGGGACTTGGGTTGGGAACCGGAGGGTCGTCTGTTCAAGTCCCCGTCCGGACCAAAATATGGAGCGTGGACTGGTGGCTGGAGAGGTGCCAGTTCACCTCCTGGGCACTGCTGAGGTGCCCCTGAGCAAGGCACCGAACCCCCCAGCCGCTCGGAGCGCCTGTCATGGGCAGCCCACTCTGACATCTCTCCACTTAGTGCATGTATAGGTCCAGTTTGTGCATGTGTGTTTAGACCTGTGTGTAATTGACAGAGTGAAAAATTTAATTTCCCCTCAGGGATTAATAAAGTATATAAAATTAAAAAAAATTAAAAAGCTGGCCACCAACAGCAGAGAAAGACTGCTGGGAAAAACCGTGGTAGCACCAGCATTTTTTCACATCTGTCTTTGTTAGTTAAGGATTTATTCTGACCAAACCAGAGATGTTGATTATTGGATCAATGGAAAGACTAACCAAGATGTTGTCTGAATGAAGTGAGTTCGAAAGGACAGGAAAAACAAAATTATAAATCAAAGCATAAATCTAACATTACTGTTATTTAAATCAGGTAAAGTCTGATCAAAATGTTCCACACTGACCAAGCTGAGCTTTTAGTTGAAGGCTTCCAACACTGTTATGACTAAATGTATTCATGCATTGAAACACACTTAATACATGTGGACAAATGGGGAACGTGTCTATTCTAGGCTCTTATTTATCCCTCTAAGTGATCATCTTGATTGAGTGCTGAAAGGGAAAGGTCTGATATTGGCGCCCCTCTGAGATTGACTGTAATGTCCTGAAACTGTCCACGCTGCTTTGTTCTCCAATCACTCAGCAGTAGGAGGCTGTCACATCATGTCAACTGTCTGTGAAATTGTCTGTTTTCAATTCTGAATAGTGTGAAAAGAATAAATTGATGGCCAGACCCCATCTTGATTAACAATGATTTGGAGTTAGCATTTTCAAAGCATATTAATAATCTGGAAATGGGGTTGCGTTTGCTTTTAAAGGCTCTTTTTTCTCTTAGTTTTGTGTCTGAGGAGCTAAAAGGGAATTCATTGTACATTGCTCACCTGTGGCTGAAAATGGAGCCATTTATTACTTTCTTAACAAGGTACTGAGTCACTCAAAGTCATGAATATTCTGTTAAATATAGCGTTGTTAATCCATCTCAATATCTTTTTGGTCAGTGGCTGCGCGCCCACTTTTTGAACCCTAAACTCCTCTTCCACTCTTTTTCATCCTACCTCATACATCCCTATCAAAGTTGACAGGTTATCTCTGTTCTTGCTCTCCAGAAACGTCAAATCCTGGTAACTCTGGTGGAGATACTCCTGCCGCTGCTCTTCTCCGGCATCCTCATTGTGCTACGTCAGAAGGTGCCTTTTAAGGACTACCCAAATGCCACGGTCTATGAGAGCTATGCCGTTGATGCGCTACCCAAATGGTTCTTGACGCACCTGCAGCTGGCTTATGTGCCCGGCAACTCCAGTGTGGTGCGTCAGGTGGCAGAGGATGTGCGAGGCAGCCTGAGTCTCTCCGCAGGTGGGTAATGGTCAGGCAGGAAATCGGTGGTGGGTTTGGTATAACAGTGCTGGCTTGTTTAAAAAGCAGCTCCACATGCAAATCTGTGGAAAATAGGACATCTGATGCTTCAGATAATTCTAGCCTATTAGCTTAGCTGAGCATAAAGACTGGAAATGGGGGGAAATGGTTAGCTTGGCTTCCTCCAAAGGTGAGAAAGTCTGCCTAACACCAAATCTAAAGCTCAGTAACAAACACTTTATATCTTGTTTTGTTACACCAAAATGTAAAAATATATTACTGAAAGGAATCATCACTTTATACTCCTCAGACATTTGAGATACAATATAGGAATCAGGAGCTTTAAAAACCCGATTCTGTTGCAGCAAAGCCTCCTGTTTACCTTTCCAGTTTGAGCTGCTAGTGTAACCATTATAACCTGTGAAACAGATACCACAGCTTTGACGCCAATTGTAATTTGGGACAGAAGTAGGCATACTGGTTACTCTAGAAACCGCCCTCAGGAGAGTCAACAGGCCGCACCCTACTGTTGTGCCAGACTGTATCAGCTTGGAGTTTAGGTAAATAAAGGAAGTTCACACACTGAAGCATGTTAGTCTCCTCTCTCAGGAGACCTACACTTTTTTTTAACTCACACACTTACACCCACGCCTCTTCGTGACCAGCTCTTCAGATTAACATGCAGACAGTTTGACTGACAGGTGTGCAAACAGGCTGTTTACATATTTGTACACTGACAGACAATCAGCAACACAGAAAAATGCAACACTGTGAGGCTGAAGGCAGAAACAGCAGGTAGGCAGATCTGTGTAGGTTGCTGTGCACACAGCCGTGTGAGAACCCGGCTCAGCCGTTAATGAATAATTTAGCTGGGTTCCTCGTTCAGAGGGGTAGGTGCAGGGGAAGATCAAGGATGAATTTGAGAGTGTCATGCACATAGAAGACCACCAAGATGTGACCTCAATGTTCAGGCTAACAATGAAGGTATTAACAGTTAAAAAGCCTTGTGACATTTCCAATGCCACAGTTTTACAAACAGAATATTAACAACTTAGGATTGTTGAAGTGGGACCTCTAAAAAAGGAAGCACACTTGTGGTATTTTTGTTCTAAAGATATTAGGCATTGAAAAGGGTTATAAGTTTCACATGCTTGCATTTCGAAATCGTGAATTGTGAAATGTGATTGCCTTTATTGTGTAATGTGAAATTATTATTATTATTAGAAAGTAGGTTTGCCTTCTCGTGAAATCATCAGGAACAGATGTTAAGTTTTCTTGCACCGTCATTCAGCTGATGAACCAATACGTTACTGTTCGCTAACTAGCGTCATTTTAAGTTTTTATCCATTAATTTAACTATTCACTATTTTAACTGGTCATCTATAACACTGAGCTTAGTATTTATACTTTTACCATTAGTGTTAGCTAATTGTTTAGCTTTTACCGTTAGTTTAAGCGAATAATTTAACGTTTATGCAGTCCTTTTAGCTTATTATTTAAAGGTTTAACCAGTACTTTTAGTTAATTATTTAAAGGTTTAATCAGTACTTTTAGTTAATTATTTAAAGGTTTAACCAGTACTTTTAGCTTATTATTTAAAAGTTTAACCAGTACTTTTAGTTAATTATTTAAAGGTTTAACCAGTACTTTTATTTAATTATTTAAAGGTTTAATCAGTACTTTTAGTTAATTATTTAAAGGTTTAACCAGTACTTTTAGCTTATTATTTAAAAGTTTAACCAGTACTTTTAGCTAATTATTTAAAGGTTTAACCAGTACTTTTAGTTAATTATTTAAAAGTTTAACCAGTACTTTTAGTTAATTATTTAAAGGTTTAACCAGTACTTTTAGCTTATTATTTAAAAGTTTAACCAGTACTTTTAGTTAATTATTTAAAGGTTTAACCAGTACTTTTAGCTTATTATTTGAACGTAACAACCAGTACTTATAACTAATTGTTTAAACCTTTACCATTACTTATAACTAATTGTTTAAACCTTTACCATTACTTTTAGCTAATTATTTGAACCTTTACCATTACTTTTAGCTTATTATTTAAACATTTTAACCATGACTGTTAGCTTATTATTTTAGCCATTTATACAGTACTGTTAGCTAATTCATTTAACTGTTTAGCCATTATTTTTAGCTAACAAGTTGGACAGTTTATCTATTACCTGGCTAATTATTGAAATGTTTAATTGTTAATTTCAGCTATTTTCTCTCTAACTATTTAAACTCAGGCTGATAGGAGGTGTGTACTGTGCAGTCAGGCTAGCTAACGTTAGCTTACTGGTTATCATAACAGTAGACTTTATATATTTTATTCTATTTGGATGTTTGTTCTCTTAAAAACACAAATATGATTTATATTAAGATTAATTGAGGCACTCTGTACAAATGTTATACCCCCTTGGTAACTGCAGAATTAAACCCTGGTTAGGTTGGTTAGGAATTTAACTAACCATTTCAGCAGTGTTCAAGACAGACAACAGTGAAGAGCAGTGTGACGAATGCATGTCTGAACTGGTGTGTTTGGCAGCTGGTTGTCCTTGACCTATTTCCTTCAGTCTGCATACAAGTGTTTATTTTATGACACTGACCAAGATTTACTAATGTGTGATCAATGTGTAACATTGCCAGGTCCAGAATACCTTCATGTGTGCTTGAAAAGTGCTAGAAAAAATGTCATTGAGAAATCCAGTTACGGAAAAGACAGAAATGTAATGAAAAGTGAAAAGAAAACCAAATCTGTTTCATCCCCCCCCCCCTCCACACTTCTGTTTTAATTCAGCTTTGTTGGACTGCTTGGGTTTTGATTTGCTTTGTGTGTTTCAGTGTTGTGGGAATCTCTTCTTCTTTTTTTCTGTGACAAAGAAAGCATGTCGGCGTATTTTAGTGCACCTTTTTCCTCAGTAATTTGACCTTTGGTATTGGTATTATTAGCCATTGAATTCAGTATGCTGACAGTGCCTTAACCAACTTCCTGGCTGTCAGTGAGGGGTAGCGAGCACCAAGGTCGGGCAATGAGACAAGCATGAAAGCAGACATACGCGAGATGAATGCCCGACTACGAGTAATGCAATGATGTTTGTATCTGTGTGTGTGTGTGTGTGTGTTCGTCTCTTTTCCAGTGCGTGGCTTCGAGACAGAAGAGCACTTTGAGGACTACGTTAGAAATAACCCCAAGTCAGGAAAGCTGCTGGCTGCTGTGGTGTTTGAGCACCCCTTCACCCATGATGATGAACCCCTGCCGCTAAAGGTTAAAGGCAGCCCACACACTGCACTGACACACACACTGTAGCAGGTAGATGGTTGATTCCTGCACCTGAGGAGTGGTACATTTTTTTGATGTCTGGTAATCTCATCAGGGATACTGCAGTCTAGCTCTTCTTTTCTTTATTTTAACAGAAGTGTAAATACTTAGACAGATGCTAAATATGCAACATAATGACTTACTGTTCGTTTGACTGATCCCAGTGTAAGGAGGGAAGAATAACAGTATGTGTTACCAGTAATACCGGTCCAGGCACTTCATTCTGCTCCTTAAATGTTTGTTTATTCTGATTTTTTTGGTCAGCTGGTAGATTAAACATGGAAGGAGAGTCTTAGATGAACAAACTAGCTCATTTTTTGGTCAGATTCATTACAAAGCACCACAGTGCATGGCAACTATATGATATGACATGATTATAACAACCAGATTGACATCTGCTCTGATACAAAGCAGAATAAAAGTAGGGATGAAACTTATCCTCCTGTGTAGCAGTAAAAACCTGACAGAGGACTGATGAATTCACAGGTTTGATCAGCAAAATCACATGTAGGAAAAGCTTTATCTGGCTTTGATGAAAAAGTCTAACATACTAAATAGGCTTGAAGGCTTCAGACAGCCTCAAGCTCTCAAGGAGAGGGAAATGTATTGCTATGTTTTTGGATGAATCATTCTCTCATGCTAATTACTTTATTGACCTTGTAGAAAGTTCTTCCTTCTGCCAGATGCATAAAAACAATAAACATAAATACACAGAGTGATAAGACACAAGCAGCTCTTTGTTGCTCTCTTTTGTCTTATCTTTCCTCTCTCCTTGTTTTCGCATCCCCCAACCACCCCTTTTGTCTTTGAACAACAGTAAACAATAAACAGAGGTATGACAAATTCGGAAAATTAGGAAATAGGAAAAAACTTAGGGGTGTATATACGATATAACAGAAACAATAAGAGGCTGAAAATCTTACAAATTAATAGCCTTAAGTAGACAATGATGTCCTTGATTTGCCAAAGCATACTGTAACTCTGTCGTGGTCCGCTCAGTGTTGGCTTATTTATTGCTTAGTTGATTTATTCACTCAATAAAACTGAGGGCATAGGATACAGGTGGGCCGATTTATTCCTAATGTAGTCTGGAGCCTTGGTTCGTACCGTCCCGACTAATGTGAGGGGTTTACTGATCCAGTGTTAAACCTCCCGATCTGTTAGCAGGCTCATCAGGACCGCGCTGATCATTTTAGACAAGAGGAAGGCTGTTTCTCAAGAGCTGAATTTAAGAAGAATGAGAAAATGGTTAAATCTCATCTTGATGTTATATTGAGCTCAGTTATGTCTAGAAAAAAATAGGCTAGGCAAAGAAGAGAACTTATTTTGAATTCTCCCTTCCTCTGGCCGATTATGATTACGCCAGTACTTTCACAGTACCCATTAAGATAGGTGAGTCTACAAGGAGACGGCAATGCTGACAGTAACAGTAAAAATCCTTGCCCTTGAGGCTAACACTAGCTAGCATGCTAGTGTTGACAGATATTAAAACTGACAGTTAAAATCTCACCTCCAGTTCTCACTGAAGAATATACAACCTGTCTTGACCGGGCGCCCCCACTGTTCCGGAGTCTTTTATCCTGCAAAGCATCTATAACATGACAGCAAGTTGTCGCACCGTGTCAGTCTCCATTTTGTTTACATCTGATTCCCCATAAGAACACATGAGTGGCTCCTTCTGACATAAAAATCTTAAGTGGATCCTGTAGTGTATGATGAATTATTCAATTCAAATCTTGTAGTGTGTGTATGTTTGAGATTAGAGAGAAGATCATCTGTGAAGTTTCTCACATTGAGATTAAAATCTGTCTTTAGTGAGACCTAGCCAAAACAACAAATCGAAACAGTTATGTCAAAATGCAATACATAATAGAGTGCATTAACAAGGCAGCATATTAAATCTATAAATTAAACTTCTGTCGTCTGAGCTTGGCTTAAGTGAGAGGCATTACTTGAAGCCAAGTTGATAAAGAGTCTAAATGTGTCTGTGTGTAATTCACACCTCTCCACTTTCTTTTTAAGTCGACCAATTCCACTCTCTTTTTGCACTCTCTTACACAGGTGAGCTATCACCTGCGTTTTAGCTTCACCCCACGCAACGCCCCACCCAAGGAGAGGTCAGAGCTGAATCCAAACAGCGACCTGGACTGGCACACGCTCAGCCTCTATCCCCTGTTTCAGCTGCCAGGGCCGAGGGAGCAGTATGACAAGGAGGGTGGCACGCCTGGTAAGAACCCTTATCTGTTTCTGTTTGACACTCCTTGGCTTTGTTTCTCTTTATCTGTCTTCTTTTCACCTATCTTTGTCGCCTGTAAGCCAAAAAATCCTTTCTGCTTTAATGCTACTTACCCTGTGAGAGCACCTCTTATCCCAAAAATGTTAAATGTTCAATATTCTTAAAAACTCCGTAATTCTTAGAGGAGTTATTCATGAGTATAAGTCATTTAAAAAAGTTTATTTCTCTGCTTAGAAAGAGATTATGATTGATGAAAAGCACTTAATTCCCACAATCTCTTGAGCGAGAGCCCTCTCCTCACACTATGTTTCCATGGCAACTACGCCCCTGCACATTTATCAGGATGCATTGTGCTCTCAAATCATTTGTGAGTTGTCAGGCACCAAATGCTCATAACTTTATCATCACTTTTGTCCCGCAGGTTGTTTGACGTGTCAAATTTAGAGAGGACATATTAGGCTCATTTTCAGGTTCATACTTGTATTTTGGATTTCCACTAGAACATATTTGCCTGTTAGCCCTCCTTCTGAAAAACCTAGTCCGCTCTGATCGGTCAGTGTTTCCGGGTCTTTAGTATCTCGGTGTCTCTGCATTGTCATTGCAGCTGGGGAATGACTGTAACAGAGTATAGTGGCACTTTTTACCATGAAAAATCACCAGCATAAACTTCTCAACCAAACTCTTCACAACTGTCACGTTCCAGCACAATTATGATCGAGAAACTGGGAGAAATTTATCAGCCACCAAGGTTACATGATCCCTGATGTTAGCAGGTAGCTAGATGTAGCAGTGTAGGCTACATAATGTAAACACTTGCAGTAGTGTGCTAGATGACGATACAAAGAAATCCCTCAAGAGTTGATGTCAGCTTGTCTCAAAAGAAGAAACAGAGTATTCAAAACGCACTGAAGTTTTTGCGCAGAAGGACTACTTTTACATACAGTACAGGCCAAAAGTTTGGACACACCTTCTCATTCAATGCGTTTTCTTTATTTTCATGACTATTTACATTGTATATTCTCACTGAAGGCATCAAAACTATGAATGAACACTTGTGGAGTTATGTACTTAACAAAAAAAGGTGAAATAACTGAAAACATGTTTTATATTCTAGTTTCTTCAAAATAGCCACCCTTTGCTCTGATTACTGCTTTGCACACTCTTGGCATTCTCTCCATGAGCTTCAAGAGGTAGTCACCTGAAATGGTTTCCACTTCACAGGTGTGCCTTATCAGGGTTAATTAGTGGAATTTCTTGCTTTATCAATGGGGTTGGGACCATCAGTTGTGTTGTGCAGAAGTCAGGTTAATACACAGCCGACAGCCCTATTGGACAACTGTTAAAATTCATATTATGGCAAGAACCAATCAGCTAACTAAAGAAAAACGAGTGGCCATCATTACTTTAAGAAATGAAGGTCAGTCAGTCCGGAAAATTGCAAAAATTTTAAATGTGTCCCCAAGTGGAGTCGCAAAAACCATCAAGCGCTACAACGAAACTGGCACACATGAGGACCGACCCAGGAAAGGAAGACCAAGAGTCACCTCTGCTTCTGAGGATAAGTTCATCCGAGTCACCAGCCTCAGAAATGGCAAGTTAACAGCAGCTCAGATCAGAGACCAGATGAATGCCACACAGAGTTCTAGCAGCAGACCCATCTCTAGAACAACTGTTAAGAGGAGACTGCGCCAATCAGGCCTTCATGGTCAAATAGCTGCTAGGAAACCACTGCTAAGGAGAGGCAACAAGCAGAAGAGATTTGTTTGGGCCAAGAAACACAAGGAATGGACATTAGACCAGTGGAAATCTGTGCTTTGGTCTGATGAGTCCAAATTTGAGATCTTTGGTTCCAAGCGCCGTGTCTTTGTGAGACGCAGAAAAGGTGAACGGATGGATTCCACATGCCTGGTTCCCACTGTGAAGCATGGAGGAGGAGGTGTGATGGTGTGGGGGTGTTTTGCTGGTGACACTGTTGGGGATTTATTCAAAATTGAAGGCACACTGAACCAGCATGGCTACCACAGCATCCTGCAGTGACATGCCATCCCATCCGGTTTGCGTTTAGTTGGACGATCATTTATTTTTCAACAGGACAATGACCCCAAACACACCTCCAGGCTGTGTAAGGGCTATTTGACCAAGAAGGAGAGTGATGGAGTGCTGCGGCAGATGACCTGGCCTCCACAGTCACCGGACCTGAACCCAATCGAGATGGTTTGGGGTGAGCTGGACTGCAGAGTGAAGGCAAAGGGGCCAACAAGTGCTAAACACCTCTGGGAACTCCTTCAAGACTGTTGGAAAACCATTTCAGGTGACTACCTCTTGAAGCTCATGGAGAGAATGCCAAGAGTGTGCAAAGCAGTAATCAGAGCAAAGGGTGGCTATTTTGAAGAAACTAGAATATAAAACATGTTTTCAGTTATTTCACCTTTTTTTGTTAAGTACATAACTCCACATGTGTTCATTCATAGTTTTGATGCCTTCAGTGAGAATCTACAATGTAAATAGTCATGAAAATAAAGAAAACGCATTGAATGAGAAGGTGTGTCCAAACTTTTGGCCTGTACTGTACATTTATCTCATGTTTAATATGAACTAGAGGTCGACTGATAGTAGAATATATAAAAAGTTTGGGACAGGAAAAAGCCGATTGCTGTTTAATCGGTTAGCTGACATTATGCAAGAGGTGGCGTACACCCTCGACAGATTAGCAGGCTATCACAGGGCTGACACACAGAGATTGACAATCGTTCACGCTCACATTCACACCTACAGACAATTTAGAGTCACCAATTAACCTTCATGTCTTTGGACTGTGGGAGGAAGGCAGAGAACCCGAAGAGACAAGAAGACACGAGGAGAATGTGCAGACAAACAGCCGTCTGGTTGTTTCGAACAACAACCAGGAATCCTCTTGACTTTTGCTCTATTTAACACAACCCTCTCCTCCTTAGCCCCAATCAGTGATGTATGTCCTCAAGTGGCCGGTGGAGGCTGCACAGCCACTGGCCTTATTCAGAGGCAATTACTGTAGTTTATGAAATTAATCAATCAAACAGTTAAATCGGTTGACCTCTAATATGCACCTGACTTTGTAATTTGTGGTGATCATGATGAAGTGGGGATTACACAAGACACCGCTCTGCTGTGGCCCAGACCTTTTCTCATAATGAAGCTGAGAGGCGTGCTCCAAAAGATGAAGTCATCCTCACAGCATAATAGAACTGACAAGCTTTTAGAGTCCCATGAATATGGATTTCCAACCTCCACATGCATAATAACTCACAACTGCAGCTCCACTTTTGTTCCTCGAGGCCGCGTACCCATTTTTATGTTGACTTTTCGAGGGAGGTAAGAAGGACTGTGCCTCATGGAACAGGTCACTTCGTAGGTGGGGTTGTGTCATGAGTCACTTCTTACATAAACATTATTTTCTTCTGTGTTTACGTCTCTTTTCTCCTTAAAGGTTATTTCCGAGAGGGATTCCTGGCTGTACAGCATGCAGTGGACCGAGCCATCATGCGGTCATACAACAGAACGGCTGCTGCCTCTCTGCTGCGACAGACCAGAGTGGTCCTGTCGCGGTTTCCTTACCCTGCCTTTATATATGACGTCTTCATCCTGGCCATTCAGAACCAACTGCCCCTGCTACTGGTGCTCAGCTTTACCTACACCTCCCTCAACATAGTACGAGCCGTGGTGCAGGAGAAGGAGAGGAAGCTCAAGGTGTGTTTGTGTGTCTCTGTATGGGCTACTGATCCTGGCACTGAAATAATAAACAGATCCTTAATCTCGACTCGTTCTTCCTGCATTTCAGGAGTACATGAGGATGATGGGCCTCAGCAACTGGCTCCACTGGAGCGCCTGGTTCCTCATGTTCTTCCTCTTCCTCTCCATTTCAGTCTTCTTTGTGACTCTGCTCCTTTGTATCCAGGTGGGTTTGAGCTATGAAACGTTGCTGCATAAACCACATTCCAGCATGAAATACCTTCACCACATGTTTAAGTAGTTACTTAGATAAATAAAAGATAATCCGATATCGTCTGCAGTAGTATTTAATGAAAAATACCCGCAGTCTCTATTTCTTTATGTTCAAATATGCAGCGAAGCTGTAGCTCTTAAAGCAGTACTCCATGCAGTGTGGTGTAGTTAACTAATAAGCAACGAGATGCAGTGCTGTGATGGTTTTGGAACAACTCAAACCAAGAGGAAAAGAGAGTTAAAGAGAGATATTGATGTAAGGTTTGTAACTGAGCACTGAAGCTGTCTTTCTATCTGCTGTTTTAGGTGAGCCCTAACGGAGCAGTGCTGACCTACAGTGACCCCACGCTGGTTTTTGTCTTCCTGCTCGTCTTCACTGTGGCCACCATCAACTTCAGCTTCATGATCAGTGCCTTCTTCTCACGAGGTGCGTGTTAAGTGTCTGCCCAATCTTTGACTGTCAGTCTCTTGCTGTGTGTTTGGTGTGGACAGGTGCCCTTTGCTGAAACATACAGTTGTGTGCAACAGTGTGTGGTATCTCAGATGTAGGTCAAAGTGCCTGCTGTTTGCCTTGCTTCCTCCTACAAGCTGGTTTAAGGCATTGACACAGTAGTAAATGGCACAGCAGCCACAACAAAAACAGGTTTGAACTACAAAAAGATCTGCACGAGGAGTAATGCGTGTACAGTATGATCACATGATCAGTCATGAGAGGGTAAATATTTAAAGGAACAGTTCACCCCAGTTGAAAAAAACATATTTTTCCTTTTACCTGTAGTGCTGTTTATCAGTCTAGATTTTCTTAGTGAAGTGACATGTTGTGTTCACTTAAAAAAAGTAGTTATTTTCCTATATATGGTTGGTGTGAGCTCTTTCTGTCTTCAGCCACTTGAAATCAAAGCACCCTGTCCAGCCTGAACAACATAGACGATAAAGAGAACTATTTAAATCCTATCTCTCCTTCCTCATGTTCTTCTTCTCTTTCTCTCCTTTGTACTCTCACTCATTCAGACCAGCATCTGAATGAAAGCCTTCTTTTCCAACTTTTCGCAACAAAGCAGCTCAGGTTGCAAGTGCTCGTCACCGCCTCTTTTTTATGCAGCCTTTTGCAAAGCAGTTGCACATAAGCACTTGCCTATCCATGCCGTCGTTCATGGTTTTATTTGGTTCTTTAAACTACAATATGAGAAACATTCACTTGATAATACCTGTTTAGAATGTTTAAAATCCTTTTGTCCACAGGAGTCGAAGAGAAAAGATAGTTAAAAACCCGATGTGTTGATTTCTCTTCACATTAATCATACTGTATTTCTGTCCTATGAGTAATGACGTGCTCTGTCACCTGCTTTGACACTATGAGCCAAGGCACTTAGGGTGTTTTTTAAAATCTTGTCCTGCTCTTCTTTTCTTCTCTCATCTTTCACTGCCTTCCCTCAGCCTGGCCTGTCTCTGGCCCATGAATAATTGTCCAAACTGTGGTGTTTGACAGCCTGACTTGAGTCATTAAAACTGTGTCAGTGACTGCTGAACCTACAGATAATGTGAGCTAAAGAATCTCGTGTTTTCCCTCGGACACTGTGCATAAATATGGGCTTATTAAAATACAAAGAACATTACATGACAAACTATAATTAGGTTCAGTTGATTTCTAGGGCTGCCCATGAAAGTTGAAGATTTGAATCATCAGTGAGAGACCCCTTAGTCGAGTGAGATTCCTCAAGTCGAGCAGTTGTTTCATTTAATTTTTTTTGTCAGTCATTCTACTTCTAGGAATGTTTCTGTCCCCAGATGTAGCTGCAGAGTGGGTGTCCTAGCTTTCACGGTGCTCTCTGGTAGAGGTAGCTGCAGACTCAGATCCAGGGTGAGTCTGAGTGAGACAGAGGCAGCTGCCTGGAGTAGGAGGCTCTGAGAAGTGGTGAATTTATCGATCGCAGCAACCTTATGCAATATATTTGGCTTTTGTTTGATACCTAGAGTACAACCCCTTGTTAGCGTAGTTAGCACGCATTAGCTCAGAGGGCTAGCTTTGTTTAACATAGCCTATGACGTGAACATCACTAACACACTGAATGTCTCTGCCGCAACCAGTTCAAACTCTTAAACTCTTTACGTAAAAAAAGGAAGAAATAGTCGAGTATTCTTAATGAACAGCCAGATCTGATGTGTCTGAGGTAATCCTGAGTTGGGTACAAACCTAGAGATTTCCTTATAAATAATGATTTGTAGAGGGAAGAGGGGAAAGGCAGCTTTTATAGAATACAGGCCAAGCTAACAGAGAGGATCCTTCAGTGGCCATTTTTTAACAAAGCTAGTTTTTTCCTCCTTTAGCCGTCTTTGTGCGAACAGTTGTCTGGATACTTCCCCCCACCACTGATGTACTTTTTAGAAGTAGGTAATGGCACTTAATCAATGCATGTTCCACACAGTCTCAAAATGTCACATTGTCTGCCACAAGTGCTCTTTCGAGAAGTCTTGTCATGCTGCTCAGAAATGGAAAGCAAAAACAGCCCTGAGAGTCTTTCATTCGCCTCATCACCAGTGCTCAACTTCCTTCCCCCATGTCTCATTTGTTCTCCTTAATGCTTTGTCTGAACAGCACTCACAGACTTGTTCTTTCAGTCAGGGAAATGGGTTTTTGCAGCAAAAGTAGTTTTCTTCACATATTAATTTACCTGTTACCTCTTGCTTGGTTCTCCAAATGCATATGTGCGTGTGTTTGAGCTCGTCTAGAGGCGCAACGATGACCACGTGCTGTAATTGTGCCAAAGGAGAGTGACAGAAGCTGTGCTCTTTAAGTCACTATTTTATGGCAACACAGGTCTTAATGTTTTTCAGCATCCTCTCAACCTTTGTTTCTTTCTATTCTGGCTCCGATTTCAGCCAATGTGGCGGCGGCAGCGGGCGGCTTCATCTATTTCCTGAGCTACCTGCCTTATTTGTTTCTGTGGCCACGCTACGACTTGCTGAGCCACGCACAGAAGGTGTCGGCCTGCCTCATCTCCAATGTGGCCATGGCCATGGGATCTCAGCTCATAGGAATGTTTGAGGGCAAAGGTGAGACTTGAAGAAGTTAGAGTCAATCTCTCTGATCCTTTCTTTTAGAACTGTATTTTTAAATTTTTTGTTCCTCTCCTCTCTGTAGGAACGGGAATCCAGTGGTCAAACATGTTCGACTCTGTGACGATAGACGATGACTTCTCCCTGGCCCAGGTGTTGGGCTTGCTGCTGTTTGACTCTGTCCTCTATGGCTTGGTGGCCTGGTATATGGAGGCAGTTTTTCCTGGAGAGTACGGAGTGCCTCTACCGTCTTACTTCTTTCTACTGGTATGCATCAAAGCTAAGCGGCTCACACTAGCACGCACACACACATTCACCGAGGATGTGACCAAAACTAGGTACATAAATGGGATGTAATTATGAACGGATAACACATTTAAAAGTGATACAAAGGTGTCAGATAATTTTGTCCCTCCTCACAGTGCCTTTAGTCTCTACAACAGTAGGTGCGTTTTCATGGACCCTAATATTCCACTTATAATCAGAGGCCCAATCAGAATAAAAATGCCTTGTGTAACCACATCAATCAAAAGAGACTGGCATGATCTGATCATATCTGCCTAGTAATGAATGAATACAATTCTTTATGTCTGTCTTTGCCCCATGGAGGGGTAACATTAGGTTACAACATAGCCGTTTCTATGCACCTCCCTCTGCTGACTTTGACAGAGAATTCTAAAAAAATATTTAGCGCTTTGTTAGAGATACATTCTTATGTGAGTGCTTTGATTACTAATTGTATTCTTTGATTTTGAAACAGCAGTCTTAATGTAACATTGTTGTGTCAGGCTGCAATGTGGAGTCGCTGGACATAACAATCGTCTGTCGCTACAAGTAGCCTGCATATGAGACGTTTAGGAAACATCTGTGAATTGTAATGTCAACTAATAGTCTGGCCCTAAAATAATATCACAATGTTTCAGCGTGTTTTTGCAACAACGATGTTCTTGATGATATGACAAATTAGTAATAAATATATTTTATTGTTAATTTAAGAAAATAGAACTGCAACAAAACATGTGACCTAACAGTTTGCCTTAAAAAAACAGGAGAAGTCATACCGTCTGATGTCTGTGTTCTTTATTTACTCAATGTTGTGATTTCAGGAATATGGTTTATTTTATTGACATTTTAGATTTGATTTCAGTGAGATATTGAGTTTATATTGTGACTATGCTGTTTTAATTTGACTGTTGCTGCTCTAGAAACACCATTTAGTGATAAAATATTCAGTTTTTATTCCTGCTCTGAATTTATTCTGTCTTTTCAATAATTCTGTGTAAAATTTACAGCATTAGTTCTCTGAGAATCTCTTTCACATACGACTAAAAATCTGTATTGTAACCGAAATATCTCGATTGAATCAATATCGGCTCGACTCGAATCAGAAATGGAGTTGAATCGGAACCTTGTGAATCGAAATCTAATCCATTCAGGAAATTAGTGTCAATACCCAGCCCTATTTGTAGCTACAGAAAATAACTGGCTTACACTTTCGTTACTACTTACTTATTAGTCGTATTACCAGGCTGAACCCCTTCATCTCCTTCTATACTTTACTTGTTGAATGAATTGAATTTTCTCAATAAACTTCTTCTGTTATATTTCTGGCAGATTAGATGCATCACAGCCTGCAGAACTACTTTGCGCACCTTGTAAAAGTTAGATCCTGATTAAATTCTTCAGGACATGTAAATCCACATCTCATCAGATCTTTATTTAGCGCCCATGTAAAGAGTTAAACCAGAATCTCTAATCAGAATGATTTCAATTGAGCTGAAGAAATATTGTCTGTGTATGTAACTGCAGCTAGTGATTCAAAATTAAAGCAAAAACAAAAAAAAATAGGGAAGTTGTGTATCAACAAAATATTGCCTAGTCACTAGGTTGGTTATTGTAATATCTGTTCCCAGGAACAAACAGTGAAAAGTATTTTCATGTTTCTGCTCTAATTTGCAGTAACACATACTGTGAGGTTGGATATTTAAGATCATCTAGAAATATACTCACATTTTCTTAAATATTGTCTGAGATTGGTTCAGTAACTTGCTGAAAAGCTATTTGCCTTTCAAAAGAGTTCTTACACACACTTGCTTATTTGCCTTAATAAGGAATATGATACGTTATACTGGGAGTGTGGTAAAAATGAGTGCCATGTATTTGTTGAAAGGCATGAACAAGCCCGAACTGTCACTACCAGGAATTGAACCCTGGTCTGACATGGCTTTCACACTGTAGTTTACAGACACATCATGTGAACAAATGCACTCACAGAGCCATCAGGTAGTTGCGAGGTCGAGGTCTCCTGTAAGAGAAAAATTGCCTTAGATTGAAGAAATTGCTGCACTCAGTGAAAGTGGCTCTGATATAGTGACAAACCGATGGGATTGAAAATGTGAGGACACAGTTTATCGGCCAGAGGAAGTCCTTGGGTTCAGGCGGCTAGAATAACAGGAAGCGTCTGAGTCTGTCCAGCCAACACAAATAAGGTTCATGTTTATATCAACTATGGATGATCACGAAATGACGTGCCTTTACACACACACACACACACACACACAGCTCATGCTAACCCATTTTCCCAGTGGTCAGGAATTCAAGAGACTGCCAGCAGGGTGTGGGTTAGATGTTGACGCACTTTAGGTCCATTGTATGTGTGGGTGTGAGATGTGAAAATTGGAGGTTTGACTTTGGGTTTTAGGAAGTTCACCAGAGGGAGGTCTGGTCAGGAAACAATCCCCTCTGATGTAGAGTGTATGTGAGCAATGTTAATGTTGGGCCACTCTCTCTTTCTTGTGTTTTTATGAATGATCTTGCTCCTGTGCTTCCCTTGTTGCATCCTGTCATTACTTTGCTTCATTTAAAAACCATGGGAAATGCACAAATACTGTATATATGATGCAATTTTTGACTTTTATTTTATGAAACAACTCGTGGAAGTATGTTGGAAATTAATACTAGATTTGTGAAGTACTGTTTTACACAGCTTTTTGGCTGTGGCCTGTTTTGCCCAACTCCACTTTCTGCCTCTATCAGTCCCTCACTTTCTCTCAAACCCCATATCTGTCTCATCCTCATCAGCCTTCATACTGGTGCAGCAGCCCCCGCATGGCTTTGTTGAATGAGAAGGAGGAAGAGGAGGATGCCGAGAAGGCTCTCAAAGGGGAATTTATAGAGGAGGAACCAGCTGGATTAGTCTCCGGGATCAAGATTAAGCACCTTGCTAAGGTGAGCAGCAAAAGAGATGAAAAAACTTCACTGTGACATCATAATATTCTGCAAAAACTCTTTTCTGGCCATTTTTTTAGCAGCATAACTGAGGAACAGATTCATTAAATTCCATAAGGTTTACACTACATACTGTGTATTATATGGACTGGTCTGGACAGACATGGATATAAACTCTAACTGCAGCTTCACTGGTTAACGGAGGTGCTAACTCTAGCTTGCTGAGGTAATGCATGTAAATGTTTTGGGTTTATCCGCTCAACAGGAATTCAAAGTGGGCAACAAGACACGGCAGGCTGTGCGGGATCTTACGGTGAACATGTTTGAGGGACAGATCACGGTGCTGCTGGGACACAACGGTGCTGGGAAGACCACAACACTGTCCATGCTGACAGGTAACCAGCTGAAACACAACAACGTACTCACACACAGCTGAACATACTATATTGGCACCTTTATAAATCCTCAACTGATTGCTTTTTGTGTGTGTTTGTAGGGCTGTTTCCTCCCACTAGTGGCAGGGCATATATCAACGGTTACGACATCTGTCAGGACATGGCTCTGATCCGCCGCAGTCTGGGACTCTGTCCTCAGCATGATGTACTGTTTGATAACCTTACTGTCAGAGAGCACCTGCTCTTCTACGCACAGGTACTCGCACTACATTGCACTTATACACCAAAACACACACACACATACACTGAAGCTGAATCTTTGTTCTTGTCACATTAGTTTATTATTCTCCTGCCTGTTCATTGTTGATAGAGATGTTTTTAGCTTGTTAAGTCTCAAAACCTGCACACATAAAAATCAGGCATTAGTCATTAGTCAGGCTAGGCGCTAAGTTAGGTTAGCTCCTGTATGTTTTGCCAGTGTGGGTCACAGAGTTGGTTGAAACTAGCAAATGCTCAGGGTTTTAATTTGAGTGTTAGCCAGCTAGCTTTAGGAAACTTCAGTAACATGAAGCCTGTGGCAAACCTTTGCTAGGTGATGTTAGCTTTTCTAACATCACATATTTAGCCAGCTATGACATAGTATTATAGTGCATATAGTAAACCAATCTTTCAAATACTGAGGAATTTCCATTTGGCTGAATATACAACAGGGACTGCTCTACCTTGCCTCAAGAATATTTACTCCTGGCATTGCAAAAATAAGGTCGAGAAAACCTTTTAAGATTGCAGCCATCCGGAAAACAGCCTTTTCTCCCTGTTGAGGTTGGGAAGAAGCTACCAGTTACACCAGGCCAGCACTGAGAGGCTCACAAAGAGCTACTACCCTCAGGCCAAAAGGATCCTAAATGAAGACAAAGCATAAGATGTGAGCGACTGTTGAGCTGTTTGGAAGTTTGAAGGGACAGCCCAGTGCTCATGGGAACACATTTGTTTATGTGAAGCAGAAATGTTCCCTCTTGAGGACGCTTATCCGCTCGGGATTGCCGCTCTGTGTGCTTGTATCTTGTGCATGTACTGATGGACTTAGAGTCTCATCCTACTCTCTAATGTGCTATGTGTGAGCTCAGTCCTGCGTGTTCTTTAATGAAGCAATAGGAGAAGATATTCGGTCTCAGTTAATGTAGTTTATTAAGCAGTAAAGGAATAAAATTACAGAGCTCTGGGTCTCAACTTCACGTCCCTGACGAACAACAAAGGTGTGTCAGTTCACAAGGTCTGACCTCCTGTCCTTTCCCTGACCCAGTATATTTGAGCGTAACAGAGTGTCATTGTGCACGCAAGGCGTTGTCCTCTTCTCATTGGCAGTTCCACTTCCTCCTTCACCACACCACGCCCCTGCCTCGTGTTAATCTGACTCCTTCCCGCTGGCGGTGGGGGCGTGGTTCCTGTTTTGAAAGACAAGAGAACAACACAACTCCCTACACGTGCTGTACCTTACTATCTGTATATCACTTTCTATTCTTTTTACCATATATGAAACTAATTATCTAAGCATTGCGGTATGTGCTCCTCAGACTTCATGTCTCTTCCTCTCCTGTACTTCTCCACTTCTGCAAAGCAAACACATTCAGATCAGCTGAAATCATCTCAGTATTCTCATTGTTCACACATCTAAAACTTATATAGTGAAACACAACTTATAGTAAAACACATAACATCATTCTATTCCCAACAGTACCTGGTTTTAATGTGTGCATGTTTTGAGACTTTAATTTATTGACATGTTTTTGAAATGATAATTTTAAAGTGTTTTGGTGCTCACTTTGTTTCCATATCATAAATACACTCCATGGCCATTTTATTAGGTACACCTGTACTGTCTACTGTAATCCAGTACAACGGTTTTGCCATAAAATCTACTTTTACGAAGTTATAACAGCACGTCTTTGTTAAAAGTTTTACAAGAATTCAACTATGTGTTTATCATTGGTGTGTTTATCTGCTTGATATCCAGCTGAAGGGCTTCTCCAGAGAAAAGATTCCAGATGAAGTCGACCGGATCATCCGTATCCTGAACCTTGAGAACAAGCGACAGGCTCGCTCCAAGACCCTCTCTGGTGGCATGAAGAGAAAACTCTCTATCGGCATTGCCCTCATTGGAGACTCCAAGGTGATGAATTTCACGAGCATTATTCACTCTCATTCTTTTTGTCCCATCCTTCCTCGACATAAACCCAGTCTCATCCCTTTATCATCAACTTTATCTGTCTCCAGGTGGTGATGTTAGATGAGCCCACATCCGGTATGGACCCATCAGCTCGACGTGCCACCTGGGACCTTCTGCAAGGGGAGAAGCGCGGTCGCACCATCCTCCTCACCACGCACTTTATGGACGAGGCCGACCTGCTAGGCGACCGCATCACAATCATGGCAGGAGGAGAGCTGCAGTGCTGCGGGTCACCGCTCTTCCTTAAGAACAAATATGGTCAGTGAAGAGTGGAAATAGCTGCAGTGTGATGTCACTTTCAGCTGCCAAATGTTGTGCTATATACAGCAGACCTTGGCAGCTACGTTATTGTGATCTTTATGAATAGTGGGAATATACATGATTGCTACATTAATTATACATGCCTCCTCCTTTCCTCTGCTCACCAGGTGCTGGCTACCACATGGTGATAGTAAAGGACGCTCTTTGTAACGTGTCTGAGATCACCCGCCTTGTCCACATGTATGTTCCTAATGCCACACTCGAGAGCAGCGCAGGGGCTGAGCTCTCTTACATTCTGCCCAAAGAAAGCACCAGCAGGTGAGTCACTCAGGTCTTTGTTCACATGTAGAATACTCACAATATTTCAGTGTGAAGTGGCCTGAAGAGTAGAGAGACCACCGACCAGAAATCACGCCCGCTGAACATATCGACTAATGATAACTTCTGTGAAAGGGGGCAACCTACACCAACAATGGGTACATGATTAGAATGAATGCAGGTTCTTTTCTTTGGCTCTATGCATGGAACTCGCTTTTTATCATAAGAGCAATACAAAAAAAGGACTCTAAATTTGCTAATAATGTCGATCTTGGCCTTTCAGCTCTTCTTTCCCTTCAGGTTATTTCTTCCTGTACAACCATCTTTCCTGTTACCTTGTTTTATGTTCTTTTTATGTACTGAAAATCAATATTTTTGTCCCCACACATTGGAATTCCACCCCACAGAGACACTTACTGTTGTTTTATGATGAGATTTAAGGTAGACCGAAAGCCTCATTGACACAGAATGCGATTCAGCAGCTTTACTCTCATCGAGAGCTCATGTTGTAATATTGAGTTGTAGCATTTGTCCCTCTGTGAGGTAGTGTGCAGTGTGTTTCCCTGATGCACTTTGTGTTTGCTCTCAGGTTCGAGCTGCTGTTTGCTGAGCTGGAGATGAACAGAGAGGAGCTGGGAATCGCCAGCTACGGAGCTTCAGTAACAACCATGGAGGAGGTCTTCCTCAGGTAGGAGAAGCAAGACGGGTGAATGTGATTGTGTCTTCTTAATTTCATATCTGTGGGACGTGACTCAGGGTGTAGAAATCAAGCAGCAGTTGTGCAAATGTACTATTAGAAACCATTATAATGTACAAGAGGAGACATTTTAATGGAGAAAAATTGTTTTTTATTTTATACTTAGATTTAAAAAAATGCCCGTTCTAGCAGCTCTGCAGTCACACAGTCATCTATTTTTGAATCCATGCCGCTAACACACTGAGTCACATCCAAGTGTAAAAAGAAACAATTTTCACCCTTGTTTACATGTGAGCCAAGGCCATGGCTGATGTGCTTGCTGTTCTCCTTTGCTCACACATCTCAGTCCCAGCCGCTTGCTGCTCACTGAGCAGTTATTCCCGTTTCCCTGTGGACTCAGTGTGTGTATCTGTGGCAACAAGAAGGAGAGCGCTTTTCACTGCAGACCGCTTACTCTGCATGCTACTTCAACTAGCACGAGTGTATGTCATTGTAATTGGCGCTGCCAAGAATGTTTGTCTCACGGGCCTCATTATTTACGAGTCGTGCCGAGAATCCATCAGTGTGTTCTAACTATAAACGTCAAACGTGACACCAAGAAAAGCTGCTGTTTCAACATTTGGTCATTTAACTTCCTTCTGGCGTTTGGTATTTCGCAGCCAAGTAAGATGCCTTGTCAGTTAGATACACTGCCACCATTCATTCTTTTTTTGATGTCTTGATACCACTGTAATCATTAAAACTAAATTAAATACTGTATTATAGTCTCTTCTAATTTGAACCCTCTGATGATCAAACGTTTTTAAGGATTAGCTCAGACATCGGATACTGTCAGCTTTAAAACATAAGTTTTAACATCTATTTAAATCTTATTTTCTTGGTTAGTTTATAATTTTGTCATTCAATTCCATGGGTAAGATTTGTAAAAATGGTAGACCGGTGGACTTATAAGAAGATGTAACCAAGCTCACACTGACACTGCTGTAGATTTTGTTTTTTTACCATATACATGCATTTTGGAGACGTTAGCTTTCTACAAAAAAGAAAAAACCTATTGTCCTGTTAGTTGCTTCATATTTAAGGCACCTTTTTGTTCCTGTTTTCAGTAAGTTGACAGATAACCACGGATTGATTTGTGTGTTCAGGGTGGGAAAGTTGGTGGATTCTAGTTTAGACATCCAGGCAATCCAGCTGCCAGCCCTGCAGTACCAACACGAGAGACGCTCCCATGACTGGACCACAGATGATGCCAGCAGCATCAGTGGCATGACAGACATCACTGACTTCACAGACAGCGGCACGCTCATCTCAGAGGACTGCTCCAACATCAAGCTGAACACCGGGGTGAGATATGAGGAGGCCCACAAAATGCTGGTCATGTTTTCTGCATATGATTAATTTCGCTTACATTCCCCTTTTCTCTCCCATCAGGTGCGACTACACCTGCAACAGTTCTATGCCATGTTCCTGAAGAGGGCGCTGTACAGCTGGAGAAACTGGAAGGTGATGGTGGCTCAGTTCCTGGTCCCCTTGGTCTTCACTGTTGTGGCCTTAGTCGTGGCACGCACCTTTCCCAACCACCGGGAGGCTCCTCAGCTGAGGCTGGCACTCAGCCGCTACGGTCACACCAGGGTCCCCGTGGCTCTGCAGCCTGGGGTGGGTCCCCTGGCCTCTGCCCTGGCACGTACATACAGCTCACAGCTCTCTGCCCAGCTTGGCCAGCTCATCAACGTCACGGGTAAGCACAGTAAGAGACGGGGACTTTGCTTTGATGCCTAGCTGAGTACTTACTAACCACATGCTCCTTTTCTCCTGCTCCCCATCAGACTTCACTGATTACATCCTGACCCAGGCAGAGGAAGAGGGCGGCAGCTTTAATGAGCGCTGTGTGGTGGGCGCTGCTTTCCGTGGCAGCAGCAGCCAGTATGCTGAAGCAACAGCGTACTTCAACAACGAGGGCTACCATACACCCGCCACGGCCCTCATGATGGTGGACAATGCTCTGTTCAAACTTCTAGCTGGGCCGAATGCTTCCATCCAGACAGGCAACTACCCCATGCCGCGCAACCTGTCCGAGATCGCGCAGAGCCAGCTCACAGAGTGAGTAGAGAGACAGGAAAGAGACAAGACTTCTGACATGTTTTATTTTTTTGGGGGGCAAGCACAGTTACAAGCAACACATTTTTTACACACTTTCTATCATATAGAAAAGCAAAGTTTTCTAAGGTTATCCAAGAGTTCCTGCTACATGACAAGAAAGATTAGATTTCCTATGAGTGTCAGCCAGTTCTGCTGCACTTTACTGGTGTGATTTATCACCACTTATCTGGGTTCCCATGAAAGTGTCTCTGAGGTCAAAGTGTAAATTGAAAATTTCTGGAGGTAAGAAAAACTCATGAATTTTTGATATGGATTTAAACCCCAGGACTTTTGGTGCATTTTAGCCATTATGCTGAGAAGGAAACGACTTATTTGTTGAGGTCTGCATCAGTTCTGATTTGAAATCATAAATTACTCTGGAATCTTGTAAGCAAGCTGACTTATAATTAAACAGGTGGAGATGTTGCATTTCCATCAATTTAAACATGCCAAGCCGCGTCTAAGATGGACCATCTCTGGAGTCAGACCAAAGCATGCCGGACCGCCTCCTAGTGGGTAGCGGTGATGTGTCGCCGACTGCAGCCAACCTCTGATGAACCCCTTCTCCCCTTGAAACATGCCTGTATTGCAAGACTCATTTGATGTCTGTGCAGGAGACCAGAGAGAAACATGTTTAAAAATCTCTCTGTGTTCAGTTCTCAGTTTGTTTTGCTTCTAACTGAATCTCTGCAGTTTGAAGTTTAGTTTCTCTCCTGATGTTCATGACTGGTGATGTCTTCGGATGTTTATACTTTAGATACCTGCTTTATTTTACTGTTTCAAGTTTGCTTTCAGCTGTATAGCAGAAGCAGAAACAGCCACAGTGACGTGTTAGATGAAGAGCTGCAGCTAATAGGCTGTAACTGCACCTCTGTAAATAGGCCACCTTCAACAAGTAAACTTTTTTTTACGTGTCCTGCAGATTTTTTGCTGCAGTACCACAAGTGGCCACTGGGCAGAATTGGAAGTGAGGCTGAGCAGCAGTGTCGTATCCAGTTCTCTGATACATTCATGGTGGAGATTGAGAGAGCGGTCATGTATTTCATGTCTGCTTCACTCCACAACTTTTTTCTTTGCCTTTCCTTTGCATTCTTTCTCTTCAACTTCCTCCATTTTCAAACTCTTTTCTCCTCTTTCTTTTCTCTGCTGACCTTCTCATTCTTTTCCCCCCATCTGCAGGGGCAAGACGGGCTTTGCCATCGCCATCAACCTCATGTACGGTATGGCCTCCCTGTCCAGCACATTTGCCCTGCTGCTCGTAACAGAGTCCTCTATCAAGTCCAAGCATGTGCAGCAAGTCAGCGGCGTCTACCTGTCGAACTTCTGGTTTTCTGCGCTGCTGTGGGACCTGGTCAACTTCCTGCTGCCCTGTCTGCTCATGCTGGTCAGTATGACATCTGATTATTTCTTGCTATAAATGCACTGAGACACAAGTTGGTGTAAAACTGATGAATACATTGTATCATGTTTGAACTCATTTAATGCTCCTAGGTGGTGTTTAAGGCATTCGGAGTCAAGGCTTTCGTCGACAACAACCATCTGGTGGATGTTTTGTTGTTACTGCTGCTGTACGGCTGGGCTGTTGTGCCTCTCATGTACCTGCTCAGCTTCCTCTTCTCCACTGCTGCTACTGCCTACACGCGCCTCACCATCTTTAACATGATCTCTGGCACTGCAACCTTTCTGGCTGTCACCATCATGACCATCCCAGGTGAGAGGCGACACGTGGTTTCAGCACTTTAAGACATTCAGAGTGTCTATTGTACTACACGATACCTAGAGGATGCTGGTTATAAGATGTCCCCACCTACTCAGACAGCTTAGGAACAATGTCAGAGTAGTCCAGAGATACTTTCAGTCCACATTTTTTGAAATAATGAATATATTTTGCTGTGGGCCGGATGGACAGCTTTGGCGGACTGGATGTTTCCCATTGACCGGCAGTTAGGGCTGGATAGGAAGCCAGTGAGGGATCATGCTCTAGGTACTCCTACTGTTGATTGATGGGATAACTGCCACTGACTAGAAGGAATCGACAACAAAATCAGGACAAATATGAGGGACACTGTATTCAAAAATAAGAATACAAAAGAAATAAGTGTTGCCTTATCATCCCTGTTAATGTCCTCCTTATGAATTCCTCCTCCAGAGCTGAACCTGCAGAATCTGTCACACTTACTGGATAAGGTGTTCCTCATCTTCCCAAACTATTGCCTGGGCATGTCCTTCAGCCAGTTCTACCAGAACTACGAATTCATCTCGTTCTGCAACTCCAGTCCAATCACCCGGACAGTGTGCGAAATCTTAAGTAAGTACTGCCTAAATGTGGCCTCAGAGAATGAAATAGAGGTGGCACAGTGTATAGTTTTTGTTACAAAACGACGACAGTGTTGTCTACCAACTGAATCTACCATTTATTATGTGATGAATATATGATATAAATATAAGGATGAGTCATAATGTGAGAGGCAGTATTACACATATGAGATGACGGTGGGGGTTTATCTTTGCTTTATCATTTATCATTGCTTTCACCAAAGAATAAATAAAATGCATAATGCACCAGACACAATTTATCTAACCACTGTTTAAGCTGTAAATTGTATTTTAATAATCCCGGTTTAACCTTTTGTTTTATTGTTGTTTTACTCTAACTTCCTGTCTGTCTTATAAAACTAATTAAATATTGCGATTTCTTTTGAAAGCTTTGCACATTTCTGACCTTAGTTGACTTGACATAACTGCATTTTCCTGATTCTAGACATCACGTACCAGGAAAACTACTTCTCAATGTCAGAACCTGGTGTCGGACGCTTCCTTGTGGCCTTCTCGGTGCAAGGTTTGGTCTTCATCGCTCTGCTGTTTGTCATCGAGCTGCAGTGTGTACGCACTCTCCAGCGACTCCTCGCCTCTCTGGGCAGAAGACGTAAACAGGTACATCAACTGTGGGAGCAGTGACAAAATAGTCTGTGAGAATGGAAACTTTACCGTTTTATTAGAAGTCTCACAGCAGCCACAGCTTGAACTGCGCAGGAGGTCTCTCTGGGAAACTGTTATACAAGTATGGTTGAATATATTTTAAACTGTAGCCTGAGAGAGGCTATAAGTTGAAGATTACAATTTCCACAGGCTCTCTCTGCTATGTAATTGAACTAAACTTGCCGAATCTTGTCTATTAAGTGTCAAAGATGTAGATTATTTTTCGGTCAATCCCTATGAAACTATTACTAACTATTACACAGTTAGCTATTACACTATTACACAGTAAACTCCTGCATTGTATTTCTATTATAGTCTGTTTTTAAGTGTTAAAACAAACTGTAAACATGTACCTTTGCTGCCAGGCGACATATGAGGTCACTTGATGTCCCTTTTTACTGTGACATGGAGACACAATGTCGTACTTTTTTTTCCCAGGATATTTTCTGTTTTATATTGTATTTAGTGTACCGAGTAGTTTCTAGTTTCATTCATAATGTTGACACGCGAGTTCTAAATCGACATTTTAATGCTGCACAGCTTTTTGTCTATTTGTCTATTCACTCTGTTTAAACCCATCATTGCTGCACAGTTGCAGATAAAGATCAGGCCAATCCAAATGTCAGACTGTATTGAAAAAATGATTAAAAAATTTACAACATGTTATTATCTAACAAAATAACCTGCTTCAGACCATCTTTGTTGGCATTTACCTTCTCAAAAACACCTTCACTGCGGCCATGAAGCTGTTTGCTCTCCTGCTTGCCGCACACAAAGGAATCACTTGTGTTAACAGGACGGTCTAGCAGCAATCTAACAGCACCATAAATTACATTTAATCAGTAAAGAAAGTTGATTTAAAGACTTTGCAGGATTTTGCAAAACAAATAGGTGTAGACTTGTATAGAAGTAATCCTCTTATCACTTAAGACACACTGGAAGCTTCTTATTGTCTGTGTTTGGGACATTTATGGGCATTTTTTAGGGTGATGATCTCATAAAATACGATGACATTGTAAGCTTTATTCTAAACCCTCAATAGAAGCGTCCAATATAAAATGACATTGAATACAGCCTTAATTGTAGCTGTGTGTGTGTGTGTGTGTGTGTGTGTGTGTGTGTGTGTGTGTGTGTCTCAGTTGCCTCTAATAGAGGATGCAGCACTGCTTCCAGAGGACAGGGATGTGGCTGAAGAGAGGAAGAGGGTCCTGGAGTGCCAGCCAGTCGTAGAGTCTATGGTTGGCAGCCCTCTCATACTGCAGGAGCTCAGCAAGGTGTGTAGCGCAGGAGGATTTTCCTTTTTTCCTTGTCTGGATGAGACAGACTGCCTCAGTGTTGAAATATATGTGACTCCAGAGGTGTGTGTGTGTGTGAGATACAATAAGCTGGTAGAGACCCACTGTTATCTCTCCCTCTCAGGTGTACAGCAGCGGGCAGAATCTCCTGGCTGTTGACAGGTTGTCTCTAGCTGTTGGGAAAGGGGAGTGTTTCGGCCTCCTGGGCTTCAATGGAGCAGGAAAGACCACAACGTTTAAGATGCTGACAGGTGATGAGAGCGTTACCTCCGGGGATGCTTACATTGATGGATACAGCATCTTGAGGGATGTTAAGAAGGTAAGAGCAGAAGGACATTTCTATAAAGTCGAAGATGATTCGATGCCACGCTGCTTTTAAAAGGCCAAGATCTGACAGAGGACATTTATCTCTGGGTCACAGGTGCAGCAGCGCATCGGTTACTGCCCTCAGTTTGATGCTGTGCTGGATCACATGACTGGAAGAGAAACTCTAAGTATGTATGCCAGGCTCAGAGGAATACCAGAGAGGTATGTGTCTGGTTGTGTGGAGAACGTCCTGAGGTCGCTGCTGCTGGAGCCTCACGCTGATAAACTGGTCCGCAGCTACAGGTAGGTGGACTGTTCTGAGCCATTACTTTTTCTGTTTTGTGAGTATTACTCTTTCTGCTGAGCATGTGTCTAAATGCCATGTCACTATCAACATATGTAGTGGCGGCAACAAGCGGAAGCTGAGTGCAGGCATGGCTCTGATTGGTGGGCCTCCGGTCATCTTCCTGGATGAGCCTTCGACTGGGATGGACCCTGTGGCGAGGAGGCTGCTGTGGGACGCTGTTACACGCACAAGGGAGTCTGGAAAGGCCATAATCATTACTTCTCATAGGTGAGCTTTATAGTATGTGTGAGGTATCAGCAGACCTACCTATTGAGTGGTGGAAGGAGCAGTTGGATGCTTTACTTAAATAAAAGTATCAACACCCTGATGTAAAAATCAGGGATGCACTGATTCATCGGCTTAACATCGGTATCGACCGATACTCACATTGTTGACTGCCCTTAACCTATCGGCAAATAGATGACATTCATGGCAGTGCCTGTTGTTTGCAGTTTTCTGCTGGCTACATTTTGTGTCGATTACTTCCCTTCAGACTCAACCAACAGTTGCTAGCATACCCAGCTGCTGATGTGGAGATGAAGTCACCTGCTGGACCCAACTCTGGCATGATACTAGTGAACCATGGCTGCACACGTGGTTTATTTTCATGTCTGTTTTCAGCAAGCGACTGTTAAACTCTGCATCTTACATCTTGAGTGACAAGAGAAAAAGCCTGAGCTGCGACAAGACAGATGAGCTTATCTTTGTAAAGAGGAACAGGCATTTTACTAATAGGCAGGCTGTGAGGTACTGATATTTTTTTTCTTTTTTCTTTTCTTTGTTAATATCCGGAAGAGGAGGTGCCCTGTTTCATGGACAAGCAACAATAAAACAGCAGATCTGGCATCGACTATCAGCCAAATTGTTAAACATTGGTATCAGTCATCATGTGATATATATGTTGAAATTAAACAAGAGTTTAAAACTGGAGAAGTATCTGATGCATGGAAACCACAAGTACAGACAGGCTGTTTGTAATTTTAGAGTAAATAACACCAGAATTACTGAAGTTACTGGAATATATAAAGGGCTGGACAGTAACCAGAGGATCTGCAGCCTCTGTGATGATAATGTTGTGGGAGATAAGTATCTTATTTTTGTTTGAATGTCAGAATGTACGCTTAATGACTTACAGAGAAAGGTATTTATTTATTTTAACCGTCCATCTATGTTACTTTTTGGCCCAAAAGTAATTTATAAACTAGGTGCTTTTTTTTGAAGAATGTAGGGCTGCAACTAACGATTATTTTCATTGTCGACTAATCTGTTGATTATTTCTTGGAATAGTCAACTAATCATTTTATCGAAAAATGTGTTAAAATGTTGAAAAATGTCAGACTGTCTCTCCCACACCCCAAAATGATGTCATCTAATG